>NW_024063259.1:0-608427 GCF_006381635.1 Hibiscus syriacus | reverse complement strand
AAATCACAACTACCATTCCTTTCGAAGTCTTCAGATTTTCAATATGAAAATGACTATCAAAATTAAGTAAAATATAGTGCAGCAGTACTATTAAATATTTCAGTCTAAATAGGAAAAGAAAAATACTGGTTCAATCTAGGGCAACATTTTCATGAAAAGATTGTATAATTTAATCAAAATAAAAAGGAAGCACCATGGCTAAAGTACTTCATGGAAAGCATATAAGACATGAAGAAAATGGAGGGTGGAAAGAAAAAACAAACACCCACATGGCCAGGAAATAAAAAGCTGCTAAATTAGGAAGAAGGAAAAACAAAACAACAGTAGTTTTACGATATATCCTCTCTTTTTCACATTTTGTGGAAAAAAAATTCATGTTTACATTTTCATTGAAATAACAAAAAATTTTCATATCTTCAAATTCAATTTGATAGGTGAGACCCCCAAATATGCTTCTTTTTCCTCACGAGGAACCCATTTCAAAATTCAATAATCTGAAGAAGAAGAAAAAATCATGAATCTCTCTCTCACACACACACCACAAAACAATTTTTTTTCAATATTGAGATCAAAGTTGCACATACCATCATGTTTCTTCTTCATGACATTCCTTGCAAGCATCAACAAAATGACAAGGAATCCCACACTTGCTGCCCCTCCTAAGATTATAGCCACTGTCCTCCCTGTGTTTTGCCCTGTTCCTACACCAATCAAATACATAATTGGCACAATCTCAAAATAAACTATCAGAACCCTATTCTTTTTTATGGAGCATCCTGATCCCAACATCTTATTTTTTTTGGTTAAAAAGTACATAATATTTGATTAAATAGTCATTTTGAACCTTATTCTTTTATTCAGAAGTATTATGGTCCTAAAATTTCATTTTAGAGGAAAAATGTCATATTTTGGAGAATTAATGATTGTTAATTAATGGTTTATATCCATGGAGGAGCATTTTTAAAATGCTCCAAAAATAAGGATCAAAATGACTATTTTAGTAAACATTAGGGGCTACTTTTGGTGTGCCAAAATAATTTATACCCAAAATTTATGCATCCATCGGTATTCAAAAGAAATGAAATACAATTACCTGATGAAGATGAATGAAATGTGCATAAGAAGATGATGACCTTCTAGGGACCCCATTAGGATAATAATTGTAACTAATAAAGCACTTGTGGAGATAAATTTGACCTGAAATGGAACTCCCACACTCTACTTGAGCTCTCTGAACAGCACTTTTCACACACTCCCCACAATCCGAATCCCCCACATCTCCTTCACATTGCCCCAAGAGGTAAACAGATCGGTAATTTGTGGCGTAAAATCCATGGTTGCTGACAACCCCACTTTGCAACACCGAGAAGGCGGAGTCCCTCTTCTCTTCAAACCCCGTTCCGGCGACGTTGGTGGCGCCGCAAGTCTTGAATAGCATCTCCATGCCGGAGATTTGAGTAAAGCCGGCGACTTCGTACAGCATGTAGCATCCGTAAAGTTGGATCCTTGAAGCTAATGTCTTGCCGCAAAGCTTGTCGGCTAAAGTCGGGAGCCTGCTGGCGCAGTTGTAGCAGTCGGTGTTGCTGAGGTCTCCCCTGCATTGGAAGAGACCGGTGATTGTGGTTTGGCCAGTGCCGGTGGTTGTCTTGTAGAACTTCACTTTCATGGACTGTGAAACCAGGGTTTGGAACATGGCCGATAAGGCCTGGGAGTAAATCCCGGCTGGATCTGTGAAGGACTGCTTTGCGCAGCCTTTGTAGACTAGTGTGGTGTAGTCTGGAGCTGATTCGACTGGGGGGAAAAGGTGAAGAAGAGAAGAGAAAAGGAGGAATGAGAGGAAAAGGAAAAAGGGTTTTGAAGAGAAACCAAAACCCATTTTTTTGGGGTGGGTTTTTTTGGATCAAATCATGGTCTTTTGGTTGCAGATTTGGTAGGGATCTAAATGAGCTTGATGAGGTTTTTTTCCCCCAGAATCACTCACCCTTTGAGAAAAGGGATTTGAGATTTCTAACTTTACTTTTCTCAAACAAATGAGAGAGATGATAGACAAAGGTTTATCTTTTGCTATTCACTAGACATGAGAGATAAAGAGAGAGAGGACAGTGCACAAAAGAAATGATAAAACAGAGAGAGAGAGAGAAATGTCATTAAACAACTGTGTTTAATATTTGAAGAGAACGAGAACAAAATGACCATTTAAAAAAAAAGGCAGAGAAGGTCTTAACAATATTCCCTTTGTGTAAAAAATGATGATGAGATGAATGTGGGAGTATGATTTTGTGAGGAAACAGGACAGTGCATTGAAGATTGACTCGAGCACATTTCACTTTACCGCAGCTTTGAAAATATTTTTTAAAAGTATTAATATAAAAATAAGTAATTAAATTATTATAAGTGAATTAAATTAAAATTTATTAGGGTAAACTACATCAATGGTCACTAATATTTAGGTTAAAATTCGTTTTCACCCTGATGTTTTTAAAAGTCACAAATCGGTCATTAACGTTATGGTTTGTTATAAAATAGTCACTTGAAGTTAACATCTGCTAACAATCATTACTGCAGTAACGAAATGCTGACGTGGTACGTTAAACCAGCTGACTCAGTATATTTGACCGACCGTTTGACTCGTCGTCTCTTTTCTTCTTCTAAACTGTAGTGATTTGCTGCTAAGCATAGCTACTCAAGAGCAGTTAGGATCATACTGAATAGCATAACCTTTTCCGGTGGTCGTGTATCTTCTAAAGACCATATCCAGGTATGGTGGCGGAGTATTTGCCGTGTGTGTGATCGGTGCAAGAATGTTGTTTGTTTGTCTGTCCAAGGTGGTAGCAGCATTTGAAAATGCCAAATTGGTTTAGTTGAATATTCCAACTACATCAATAATGCAACACAATGTTACCTCGATCCATTCGAATCCCAGGTAAAGGCCAATATTCCTTCCAAAAGGGGAGAGTAGATCCTCTTCATTTGTCTCCTCTCATAGCAAGCTGCATCACGTTTTCCAAAAAGCAGTCAAGCGAATGCAAGTATATTAGTTAGATCTCTTATAGGTGTGGGGGAAGGGAAACTACTGGTTCTATGGTGATACAACTCAAGGTTAGCTCGGGTCTCAAGCTCCTCGGTAATAACTAAAGTATATTAGTTTAATGTTTCTTTTCCTTTAGACACTAAAAATTAGTTATTGATTATATATAAAATTCTTTTTTAATTTTGTATCAAATATAGATTATGGTAAACAAAATAGGCTATGACACGACATGTAGTTAAATGTTTATAATTTACAATTTACATGATCAACGTACCGTCAAAAGAAACCTTTACAAGTAGAGCATTCTATAATGTTCAATAAGAACGAATAAATTAAGGATATAATTTTGTACTATTTAGATGACATTATAATTCCCGGTGCAATTACTTCTATGTCTGATTAAGTTTTAATTGGTTAATTTTTTTATTTTTAGATTCTTTAATTTTAAATTTTTTTAAATATAATTTTAACTTGATAAAAAAAGATTCTTACAATCATTGTTATTTCTCAATGTAAGATATCACCTAATCTGTTCGGAAATTCAGGTATTAGGATTGTCGGAACCGTCTTTCGGGTGGGTCCGGAATTGGGCTTCGACTTGAATGAAATGTTTGAGCCACCACCGATCATTTATTTTAAAAACAAATAGGTTGATCAGATACCTCGATTTCTTACCTGATCTGCATCTTACCAAAGATATGTCGGATTCGGGAGACGATTACAGTCAAGGAAGGGTTAGCACCCTTAAACTGTCCTTTCAGTACTATTTAATTTCATTTGTCTTTAATTAAGAAAGTGATAAGTTAAAGTAAAAGGTAAAATAACAATCCAAATTACTTACGATTCGAAAGTGTACCCTTAAAAATTCGAGAAACGTGTTAGAAAAAAAAGGTGATGAAAATAAATAAAATAAATAAAGAATAAAAAACAGATGAAATAAAAAAATATAAAGGGCAAAATCAAAGCTTTAAAAAAAGGCGGACCAAAATGTAATTCACCCTTTTTTAAAACACGCGGGTCAGAGTTATGGATCGGGTCGGCGGGTCTTCCACGGGTTGGGTATAAAACCCAATCCTATAACACAATTTCATTTTATTTCACCCCACAAAACCGATTGAAAGGTCCCTCCCCCCAAATTCTCTCTTCAAACGTTCTTCAAACACGGCCACCCAAAATCCAGAATCCGGCGGCTACCGCCTCGCCGGCCGCTGTATTGGGTCAATCTGGCCTGATGGTGCTGTTGACTTTGGCCTTGAGGCTGTGACACCCTTTCCAGAACTAATGACGCTCACATTGTTGACCTCCCATTCCTTAATCTTTAAGGATGGCCTCCTATGAGACTTGCTTCCCTCGATCTTCCCTTGTTTGATGGTTGTCTCTACCATTTCACCGACAATTACAAATACAGATAGTAGATCATACTAAAAATAGTGGATCTAACTGTGCATGATTCGAAACTTACTGTTTTCATCGATGCTCCTTTAACTTATCGGCGGTCGTTTGTCCTTCCTGTGAATCCGAAAGCTAAGTGCTCCTCCCTTTTAATTTTTTTTTGTGTTTTTATGGGTATTTTCGAGTGTTTCTCCCTCTTATTTTCTCGATTTTTCAATGGTTCAAACTCATCCTCATTCTTCTTCATCTTACCGGGTTTTTATAGGCTTGGTGAAGGAATCTCCCTCCTACGAATATGGGATCTTTGAAATCCCACTCAATCTCGAAATTAATGGATTTCACAAAAGAATGATATATTGCTTTTTTTTATTCTGTTTTTTTTTTTTATTTAGCCTTTTGGGATTTGGTTGCGATACATGTCAATTTATTTCCATTTATTTTAGTCTAATTGTTGCTTTATTTTCTTGAGATTCAGCCGTGATTTTGGCACGGTTTGGTGTTGATTTCTTGCCAAAAATCTGGAAATGGCTTTGATTCAGTGCGTATGGGTGTTGTTTCGTCGACACGCATGAAGACCACGTGCCGATAATCAAATGACCGATGATGTTTGGTGATCCTCTGATGAAATTTGACCATTCATTCACCCTCGGATATGATGGATCTTGTTTGTGCGACGCCACTACTAAAATGGGAACCTTAATAGCCCCCTTGGTTTGTTGGATCAGGCTGCCTTGCAGGTTTTGGGCTCCTTGATTGCTGGACTTTATGATATCATACCCTAATTTGCTGGGTCAAGAATTGATTTGACCTATTACCCATACTGGACTTCTTTTGGACAAAACATTATTTGGACCTGCAACATAACAATAAAAATAAAATGAAAAAGAAATAAAAAATAGATATAGTGTTAGACAAAAATATATAAGTTTTAAAAATTATATATATGCGTTTTAAAAACTATATGTTATAATTTCAAAAACCATTATAATTTCCAAAAATATATTATATATATTTTTTATCAAAATTATATATTATATACGTTTTAAAACTATATATTATAATTTCAAAACTATATATAAAGTATAATTTCAAATGTATATATTTTTAAAACCATATATTACATATATTTTTAAAAACTCGTGTTTCAAAAATATACATTATATATATTTCAAATGTATATGACATATATAACTATTTAATGTCCCGGACGAAAATAAGTATACAGGTGGTGAATGGTTTGATTTTGCTGCATCATATGCTTCACAGCTTCAAGTTGTTTTTGAAGTTCATCGTATTTTTATATGTTACTTCTCTCTCCGCTTCTCTCGATTCAGCTTCGACTTTCATTTGAGTAAATTTTTCATCCACTTCAGCTAATTGTTGTTTTAATTGAATACTTCTGATTGAGAAGACTCGCTCTGTGACAACATGTACTGAGACGAACTATATTTAAAATATTTGGATGGAGTAACAAATGATCCCTGACAATGAACTCGACCATAACTTTTGGGACCGAAAACATTTTCAATAACTTAATTTTCAATCTCGTCCACATTAATGGAATCATGAGATGAATCCATAGCTTCATCTTCATCCTTTTATCACCCAATTTTTCTAATAATCAGTTAGGAATTTAGAATGAATTTTAATATTATTTAAAATAAAATATTATAATATAAATTTTGAAGAACTTTATTTATCCAACTTTATTGTCATAGGAGAGTCATTCTTTTTTGTAAGTGTCATTTTGAATAACTTTATTGTCCAACTTTATTGCCAGACGTAATTTCATACAATGTATAATATAAATTAATACTTACAAAAAAGTAATAAATAATAGGAAAATATTCGTCACTAGGTGAATAATTATAATTAAAAAAGAATACCTCTTCATTAGCTACATGAGCAAACTCTTTAATACAACTGTGTGAGTAAACTTTTGTTGTTGTCTGCTAGCAATACAATGTTCTCAGTCCTAAAATTTGAATTTACATGACTTTAAAGTCAAAATTATAGTGACATAATATTACTTTTAAAGTTCATAATACCTCTCCTTTTTTTGAACTCCAAAACCTGTCTGCATCTTCCTATTGATACCTGAGCATTCTAGGTGGGACATTTTACAACTTTTGTATAGGCCACAACGCCACTCATGTACATGCCTATTGTGGCATTTATTACACAAACGCCACTAAATACACGTCGGTAGTGGCGTTTACCAAAATTGTCGCCTTATAAGGCGTTTGCCAAAATGTCGCCTTATAAGAGTCATAGCGGCGTTTTTAATAAAAATGACTCCATAGGTACATTACTATTGCGGCGCTAAATCGTAAACGTCAATAATGTCTTTGTTGTGGCGTTCTAACCGTAAATGTCGCGTTATGTTCAAATATAGTGGCGTTTATTTTAAAACGCTGTTAAAACCTATCTCACTGTAGTGTTTATTAGACTTAAAAAATGAATATAAATTTTAATTTGATATTTATTAAAATTTATCTATTTATTTATAATATAAAAATAAATGACTATAATTTAAATTTATATAAACTGTAATTCAAGTTAAATATAAAATGATAAAATACATATAATGTTTAAAAATTAGTAGTAATAATAATAAAATATTTTAAAGAAATGAAAATTTTATATATATAAATTAAATTAAAATAACAATAGCTCGTATAATAAAAAATTAAATAGATAAAATTTCAAATAAGAATTTATAATAGTATAAGTCACTTGAATGTGAGTTGTTCTGCCTAGTTTCCTCTTGAAAATATTAAAATTAATCAGGCTACAAAATTGTTGTTGTCGTTGTCCAATATTATTAAAATAATTTAAATGTTTTTTATCAATTGAGTGTCAAATTACATTGATGATATATTATTTCTTAATAAATAAGTTATAAGGTGCAGATTCAAATCTTATCAACATTACAAATTATTTAAGGATACAATATATCAGAGGTCACTGAACTTTGTTAAAAATAGGTGTTTTAGTCATTGAAGTTGTAAAAATTATAAAATTGTCCATAATATATTGTAATGTTATAAAATAATCATAATTTATCAAATGTTATAAATGGCCATTAAATTATTTTAAACTGATATTTAAAATTATCAAATTTATAACATCATGATGATCATTTTGTAACTTTTAAAAGCTTAGAAATCAAACAATAATTTTAAAATTCAAGATGTGTAAGCTCAATACTGACAGAACACATTGTCTCCCAACAAGAACACAACCTACAGAGGAGTAATCTGTGATAACATGACTGCTGGAAGTGGGATTTTATAAGAAAAAACACATTGGTTCTTGTACAATTCTTGACGCAGAACTTTGAGAAATATACAAAGGTCTCTGGGGTACATGAAAATTCGGAGAAAGGATAGATATACTTGAAACAGACAATGATCAAGTTGTCAAGTAGTCGAGGCTTTTAGAGGAAGATGACTCACTTGCTACAGTAATTGACGCTCTCTTAGTTAAAAATGGAATTGCATGTCTCGATAACACATGTGATGAGAGAATGAAATAAGGTGGTAGACATTCTTAGTAAACTTGCGTGGACAATCTCGGTAGGACTATAAGAACTTTTCCAACTACCAGATACGATATTTTCGACGATTCAAGAGGGAAAAATTATCTTAATCTAAGACAATAATTTATATTCTCTCGATCAGAAAAAAAATTATAGAAAATTTCCTCTCTTTTTTGTGTCTCGTTTATTGATTTCCGATTTATTTTATAAGAATATGTTTTCTAGTGTATCGTTTTAAAATTTTAAAAAGTGAAGTAAAATCAATAAAACCAAAGCCGAGTTGTTCAGCAACAAACTCGGTAATAACAATCGAACAACATGGCAAGCAGATAATATCAAAATCCAATACATTCATTCATAATAAACAAATACATAGAGAACATGCAGTGACCAAAAGAATCCCAAGTCAACAAAGGGGCCCAAATAAGAGAACAACAACGGCCCACCTGGAGGTCGGAAGACCAAAGAAATAAATAAATAGAGGTAATTATTGGATCGATTGTTTTCCGGTTCGGATCAATATCGGATCGGTTGATTTTTGGATCGGGTCGGGTCAATACCAGGTTGGTTGATTTTTGGGTCGGATTAATACTAGATCGATTAGATTTGGGGTCGGGTCAATATCGGATCGGTTGATTTTCGGTTTAGGTCAAACTTTAGATCATGTCAATTCGGGTTGAATTGGTTATGAATCTAATCAAAATCAAGTATATATAGAATAATTGATATATACTTGTAAAATATGTCTCCTTATTTGTTAATTTTATTATTTAGGTTTAATTTCAATTCTCAATCGTTCAATATTTTGAATTAAACATCATTTAGATATGATAAATCGATAATTTGACACAAATACGATCCTATATACGTGTTAGAATTTGTTATCAAAATTTTATATTGATCTATATGAAAGTTTATAATGAGAATTATTTGATAAAGAAATAATTTTTATTAAAAATTCTATATCCAATTATAAATTTAATATTTTTATTAAAATTTAAAAAATAATACATAATTTTATTTGTTAAGTTTTAGTCGTAACATAAGTAAACTTTATATTGTTAAGTTTAGTTGTTTTCTATTATTTTATAAATATAATATTTTATAACAAGTAAGATAAGTAAACTTTATTTATTATTGTTTTCAATCTTACAATTAGATTCTTACTTTTATATTCCTTTTAAACTTTCTATTATTTTATTATAAATATAATAATTTAATAAATTATCATTTTTTATTTAAATTAATTTATTATTGAAAATAACTTTTATCAATTTCAATATGTTCGAGTTGCCTTCGGGTCAGATTAAATTCGGTTCGGGTTGCTTTTAGTTCGGGTTAATTTCGGTTTTGGTTGATTTCAATTTTGCTAAATTTTAGACCGGGTATGGTTCGGATCAGGTATCGGATCAAATTTGATTATCATACTCGGGTTAATATCGAGCCAGATAAATCGATTCGAGTAATCAGATTCGGATCAAATTTCAAGGTCTAGAAATAAAACAAGAAGCAAAGGTTGCTGATGGTGGATAAGAAGACGTTAGTAAGTGATTAAAAGAGTGTTTATTATACTTCTAAAGGTTTTGGATTTGAGCACATTATTTATAGGGGTGTTTGACTTTTATTATCAAATGATTGTGAGTATTTCAAACAGATATTACCTTATAATCATTTCATACTAAAGTTGATTTGCTTGAGGATAAGAAAATATTTGAATGTGGGGGTGGGGGTGGGAAAGTTGATTTGCTTGAGGATAAGAAAATATTTGAATGGGGGGGGGGTGGGACAGGCGAATAAAAAAACTCATTTTACTCCCTAAATAGTTTTTATTAATTTTAATTCTTAAGAAATTTACACATAGTGATGAATTCAGACAAATTTTGTGGGTTGAGTAAATATAAATATAATAAAAATAATTATCTAATATAATTTATATATTTTAAAATTTAAAATATATATATATATATATATACATAGATTAAAGTTATAAAAATATTAACCGGAGCAATATAATTTTTTTGAACATAATTCATACATTTTTTCGTTTAGGGTAACTATTTGGTCATTTACCTATTACTTGATTTATGTTTTAATCATTCGACTATTATTTTTTTCAAAATCATGTTTAGCATTGTGTTTCTGTTTTGATCACATGTCGATACTAACATAATATTTTCTAATTTTTTTTCAATCCTGATGTGATATTATCTTATGAACGTCAATATCATCGTTAATTTTGAAAAAAAAAAATGAGTGACCAAAACATACTGTTAGGTATAATTTAAAATAAATAATGGTTGAACGATCAAAATAGAAATTAAATAATAAGTAGGTGGCTAAATAAATAATTTATCTTTTTTTGAGGATGGTGGGCCATGGCCTAAATACGCGCCATGTTTATACATCATTATGCATCATAAGGCGTGGAAATGTACTTTTCAGGATTAGAATGCGTTTTATATCAATTTTGTAGCATTTTATCAACCTGGGCAAAATAAACTCTTTGGAGTGTAAGTATGAGTTAGGCATTAATGCGATTAGGAGAAAAGTGAAGTATAACTATTGTCAGAGTGCACCACAGTGGGACGAGGAGACACCACGACATGGATACAAGAATTAAATGAAGGAAGCTACTATTGTCTTATGTTGTAACGTATGAGAGTTGCATCATGATGGGCTAGCGCAAGCCTAGGGTTTTAATAGTTTGCTCATTATAAGAAAGACATGTGTGTCTTTTAAGCTCTAGCTCGTGATTAAACACTATGTATAGCTTATTTAGAGTTTTCAGTAGCTAAGGTTGATGGCTTAAAGGATTGATATGAGATTGGTTCCTGATTGAGGTGGGTTATGCACATGGCGGTTGAATTTCCCCACTTGTTTTTCGGTAACCGAGTGCCCTTAGCGATGGTTACAAAGTCATTTCCTTCGAGAATATGGGGATTTACCCTCATCAGGAACAACATTGAACAGACACAAACAAGAATATTTTAAAGGTGAATTGGCCAGTTTCCTCACTTCTTTGCATTAAAAAAGTGAGACATTCCAATTCATCAGAAATTCAGAATCTTGACTATATACTGCTTTTCAACCCACAACTTTCGTCTGGTCATCAAGCTAAGAAAAAACACAAATATATACTATTCCCTGCAAAAAAAATGATGTTAAGTTGGTATATATACATTTTAGATTGCATGTCAATGTCTGTCTCCTTCGCGCATATGTATGTATGAATTCTGATTTATAAGAAATGGAACATTGTCTGCAAAATAATACAGATGCCTGATGATTTATCTGACCCGTAGATTCCCTTGCATTGCTCAAGGAGTTTAAGATTACAAGTGAATAAATCACTTTAATTTTAAGGGGTAAAA
The DNA here is from genome assembly GCF_006381635.1 of Hibiscus syriacus. NCBI lineage: Eukaryota > Viridiplantae > Streptophyta > Magnoliopsida > Malvales > Malvaceae > Hibiscus > Hibiscus syriacus. Next base: position 597,092 of record NW_024063259.1, on the reverse strand, counting down.
TACCAGATATTGCTTTGTTGAGTCATTTGACTATTAAAAGTTATAAAATTATCATTTGACTATTTATATATTCCAAACTTATCCTTTTTCATTAAAAAAAATTGGTGATCGTCTCAACTAGACGTAAACATGTTGACTAGGATATAATATAATATAATAGTAAAACCATTTGAGTTGCATTTTGTAGATCAACCCTCCATTTACATTATGTCGTCGAGCCAGTGCTCAAAATATTATACCGTCGAGTTAGTGCTTGAAAGCAACAACAACGTCAGTAGACATCATCAAAATATAATTTTACTATATCCCAGTCAGTAGGTTAACGTCTAGTTCAAACGACAATAATTTTTTTAACGAAAAAAAGCTGAGTTTAGAACATATGAATATTCATGTGACTATTTTGTAATTTTTAATTGTCGTGACTTAACAAAATAATACTATAGTCGTGAATTTTTTTATAACTATTAATAATTTGGGACTCAACAAAACAACCTCCTATAATTGAGATCATTTATATAATATACTTTACCCTAATTTTTATTAATCAACAGATTGGATTACTGATAAACCGAGGTTATGGTCATTATTTTTTGTGCAATCTCGATGAACACGACCATCAAGTCAATGCAATAGCGAAAGGAAAACTAGAATCAGGTGTTCAAAATTAAGCGGAGAGTTGAAGGAAATGTAGGTTAAAACAATATATGCTTAAAGAACAAGTTTGACTGAAAGATTCTCATACATATTCTTTCGGAATCTAAGTTGTAACAGTGATGAGTACTGGTTTGAACTAAGGAATGAGGAACAAATCCATGATGTTTTGGGATTTGGAAGTGCTGCTTTAAGGAATAGGGAGATGAGACAGCAAAATGGCTGTTGAGAAATCATTGGTTGGAAAAGAATATCAAACTTTTTATTTATTTAATTATCATTTCTTTTATAACACTGTTGCAGATGTTATATTTTAGTCAAAAGCTAGGGTTTTCAAGAATTTAACTTTTCGGTAATTTTTCTTTGTTAAATCTTTAAAGAGAAACATAGGGAAAGAATGTTTCTTCACTCCCATAATGTTTTAATGGTTGAAAAGGTATTTATTTTCCCCCTTTTTATCTCAGTTCTACACTCCATCCCTAGAGTTTTTATCATATCCACGTATGGACGGAAGGGAACAAAAGGGATTCTCTTGAAAATTTTAATTTTATATAAACATAATATATTTTATCGATAATTTACTTTTGTTTCTATAATTTTATATTGTTTCCTTTTAAAATTTTATAAGTTCACCTCTTAAAATAAAATTATGCATTTATCTTTATACATATCTAATATTTGAATTTTGATTCGATTAGATTAAATATTAATTTTTACTTAATAATATAAAGTAAAATTAAAGTTGGAATTTAGACATTTATAATTTTTCGAAGATAAATATTAAATTTTAATTATATACAATTATATACATGATACTTAAAAATTAGGTTGGATCTTAAATTTTTTTATTTCTCTTCCATTCTTGAGAAACAACATACTTTAAGAAAAACATTAACACCCATCGCGATGAAAAATCCTTGTGTCGTAATATTAAATTAAAAGAACTTGAATTATTATCTAATAAGTTAAAAATTGAAATATTTTCTTAGGACTTCAACCTTCTTTATAGAAATGAATAATAGAATCATGAGGCAGTCCTCCCTCTGTCCGTACTGCGAACCAAAGTACCTTGAAGCGACAAATGAAGTTGCAACACATAGAGGGTGATAGGAGAGGAAGAGCCAAGTCTCTTATGGATCAACAAGCATAAGTGCCTTCTCCATGTGATTAAGATTTTATACAAATCCGTGCAACTTCCTTACTCTTCTTGTCTTTTCGCTGCTAAGAACCTCTCCATCTTTTCTAAGGTTAATTATCAAACATATATAGTCGATTGATTGGTGATTCCTTTTGCTTTCTTATAATTGTTCTGTCGCTTAATTACTAAACATTTTTCCACCTCTCCGATAAAGTTTCCATGATTAATTTTTAATATAATTATTGATGGAACAAGATGTTTATGTCGAATGTTGGCGGTTTACTCCCCTGATTTAGGTGTGAGTTTGCGGCGATTCATTGGTGATGTAAATAAAGAGAAGATGAAAAGAAATTATCTGAGAGAGAATGAGTGAATTGATCCGAAGAAGGTCGCCTTCTTTGGGTGTATAGAGATTTATATAATGACCTTACATGCTGATGTCGGACCTATAATCATCATTACCTAGACGTAGGCCAATAAAATATATAAATAAACTCGCCAGTTAATTGAATTGGCCTTGAAAATTCTCTTAGTTTCACCAAAAATATTTTCAAGGGTTTTTAGTTGATCCAAGAGCTTCCTTTGTGGGGGAGTCCCTCCGGATGTGATCTTAGTAAGTGGACATGGGAGTTATATCTCCAGAGGATTTATATATAAGAGAGCTTGTGGGAGAGTTTCTTCGAAGATGGTCATCATAAACGAATGGAGAAGTTGTATTTCCCAAGGAGTTGTAGCATTTTGTCCCCCATGATCAGGGAGTGTCATAAATTAGCTTGACTTGAGACTTAAACAGAGCAGCATTAATCAATATTTTTTGAGCACTTATTAAAGGTCGTCATCAATATTTTTTGAGCACTTATTAAAGGTCGTCATCAATATTTTTTCTATCTTCAGAGCATTTACCTAGATGTCACCCCATGATTAACGGACTAGAAGGCATGAATTGTGACCACTGATAGACTTTGGTTATTCATTTATTTAATGGGTGAATTAGGTCACCCTTTTTCATTCCTCTTTCTTATTGTTTTATTTTAATCCAATTTTATGAGATGAATTTAACCTTTGATCCCGTAACGCCTGGGACGACTTGAGAAAATTTTAAGAAACATTGGAAGCCCTATTTTCTAGATAAGACTAATATAGGCTCTTCCTCAAATTCATATGTGGAGATTTCTTTAAAGGAAGGTGGCCTTGTTATTGATTTAAAGGACTATATTAGTAGTCTCTAGTTTAGCTTTTTGTAACATGTATTATATTAATAAGATTTTGTTTTCTTTGTCTTTATTTTGAACAATCTTAACTTATTGTTTCTATATGTTGTTTGTGTGTTGTATTATTCAAATAGGCATTAGGGTTTTATTTATTTTCTTAAAAAATTTATGTTGGCAATTAGGCAGAGGTGTTTTCATGATAATCTTGTTGAAGAGAGCATTGTTATCTAGACTTTTATAAGTCAGTTATTACTTTCGTATGTATTATAATTTGATAAACGATTTTTAAGCTAGGAGGAGTTATTTATATGTTTGTATATATAATTGACAGATGGTGAAGTCGAGATATCTTAATTAATTTGGATGGAGTTTTCTCTAGGATCGTATGTATTCCAAGCGAAAGAGTCTCTACTCTTCGTTGGGATGTTTAAATTCAACATGGTTAAAGTGGGAAGAGTTATCTCCAAGCCAGTGTGCCTTCCGTGCGGAGAATTCTATTTATGAGATGATTTTTAAGCCATACTCTAAAATCTTTTTTGAGCTGGAACTGCTGGCGATGATAATGTTCCTCGGTTCATCCTCTAAGAACATGTACATGGAAGCACATTTTGAACGTTGAGTTTACGAGTTTAGTGTCTCACTAATAATTATATCATACTACATGCATTCACAAAATGTGTATGCTAGTGGCACATTTATAAAGACACATAATTTTTTATCTAACATGTTGATGTAGGCATCATGGTTCGGTTGAAGGTCTATCTACATCTCGGAGCTCACGTACCCCTCTAACCTTTATAAAATACCCTTGGTATTTGGTGAGATCAATAGCTACATCGGAACCGATTTACTCCATTGAGTTTTGGGGCATCTACTCCCAGTCGGCAACAGAATTGCCTTGGCACTGATTGGATATTTAAAATGTATGATCGTATATGCTAAAGTAACTCGGGTGTCCTGACTGTGTCCCAAACGTCAAACAAGGCTAGTTTTATGTCATCTTAGTTGTTATTGTTTCTATTTGTTATGAGTTATTATTATTCTTTGTAGTTTTATTTCATGGCATTCTGGTGTAATTGGGTCCCTCAATTTTATCCCTTAAAGTTCTTGGTTTTCTTACCCAAAACTGTTCGTGAGTACCGATACAAAGCTCCTCAGTATTGATACTAACCCCTGGGTATCGATACTGCTGACTTATTAAAGGCTAATAACAAAGGGATGGTATTAATACTTCTTCTTGAGTATCATTATTTCTGGTATGTGGTATTGATACTTTCCTAAGTATCGATACCAAATTTAGCTTCGATGTTTTGGAAAATACCTAAGTATTAATACCCTTATTGGGGAGTATCGTTACTCTACCCTTGGTATCGATACTTCCATGAGTATCGATACAAATTTGGCTACTAGAATATGCTAAGTGAACTCAGTATCGATACCACCCTGCGAGTATCGATACCTCACCTACAGTATCAATACCCATTGAATAAGTATCAATACTCATGACCAGAAATACTTAGTTTTAGGCATGAAAATGCATCCACAATACTCCCAAACATCCTACTGAGGTCCCCAAACATTATTAAAGAGTTATGTATGAATATAGTGGGTCATTAAAAGTCCATAAACATGCTAGAAAACACTTATTTCTGAATTCTACCATGAACATGCATCATAACTCATGAGACCTGCATGTAGTAGAGTTGACTTAGAAGAGAGTTACCCAGGATTCTTAAGCTGCTAGAAACATCCAATGTTCGACCAAGAGTGAGATTCTTCTTTCCCTAGCTTTGGAGCTTTCTCAAACTTCTATCACTAGACAAAAATCAATCATAAGTGTTACTAACATTTATGGAGAGTTTAGAAAGGAGTTTAAAATGTTTCTAGATGTCTGAATCTCTAAAAAATGAGTTGAATTCACTTAGGTTTCTAAAACCTCCACTAAACTCATATTTGCTAACTATGGCCAAAACTTGCCATTAAGAGCTTGAATGAAAGCTTATGAGATATATATTTTATTTCTTACCTTGAAATCTCAAAAATGGATTAGTTTCGATGCAAAGTTGGAACCTTTGATGGATTGAAAGCGTGAGAGAAAAAATGATGAAGGAATGAGAAGAAAAGACAAAGAATAGTTGGGAAAAAGAGAAATATCTAAGCATAAGATCATCTCCCTTAATGGGTGATCAACCTTTGAAAATGAACATGGTGAGACTACTCCTTTAGTCATCCTAGTTTTGATTATAAATCCAAAAACCCTTTTTTATCATCCATTGGGCAAAAGTCAATCCCAAACCACATAAACATGGGTCAAGGTTTCCTACAAGCTAATGGGTTTATTCTAAGGCCTACTCGGGTCAACCAGAAACTACTAACCCGAAATTTGGAGCGTTACAACTCTCCCCTCCTAGAAAGAAATTATGTCTTCAAGATTTACTTGTATAGAAGATGTGAGGGTATTGAAGCTACACTTCCTACTGGTTTGTATCTAGGACGAACTCATCACCAGTGTCGGCTGCTAATGAGGCATGACTCTCATTTTCTCCATTGGTTTCTCTGAAATTAGAACGAAACGAAGGCTATTAGTCTTGAAAGTACTTTAGACTCTCTAGATGCATGTACACTTACAGATGTTGATTGACTCTAACCCCGCGGGTCCTAGGATCGACTAAACCTTATGTTCTGATACCGCTAAATATAACACCCTAATCCAATCCGACCCGAAGATCATTAGATCATGATGTCACATGAGACCACCGAAGTGGGTAACCCAAAACTTTTCTTTTAAAACATTGTAAACCATTATATAAAATGTCATTCATAGGAATGTAAATAAAACATAATAAATTTGTTTAACAAGTACAAGCTCCTAAAACATCAAAAAATAATACATTGGGTTTAAAACAAAATAGAGTTATGACTGAATACAAAATGGTCTACAATATTATATGTATCTAATAATAATAAAGACATACTCTGAAATCTTTGTTGAGTTAGAACTGCTGGCGATCATAATTCTCATTAGTACTCACTAATTAACTGTATTATGCTACATGCATTCATTAAATGCGTATGTTAGTTGCACGTGTATAAAGACATAGAATTTTTATCTAACATATTGATGTAGGCATGCATCATGGTGTGACTGAGGGTTATGCATCTCGGAGCTCACACACCCCTCTAGCCTTTCTAAAATACCCTTGGGTATTGGGTGAAATTCGGAGTTGCATCAAAACTGTACACCTAATCGAATTACACTATCGAGTCTTGGGGCATATGCTCCGAGTTCGCAACTGAATTGCCTTGGCACTGACTGGATATTCAAACTATACAATCGTATCTGCTAAAGTAATTGAGTGTCTTGATTATGTCCCGAGTGTCAAACAATGCTAGTTTTATGTCATCATAGTTGTTACTATTTCTAGTTATTTTGAGTTATTACTATTCTCACTTGCAGTTTTATTTCATGATATTCTGGTGTAATTCAATTCTATCCCTTAAAGCTCTTAGGTTTCTTACCCAAAATTGTTCGTGGGTACCGATACTAAGCTCCTCATTATCAATACTAGTCTTTGGATTTCGACACTAATCCTTGGGTATCGATATTACTGACTTATTACAGGCTAATAAAAAAGATGTGATATCGATACTCCTTGAATATCAATACTTCTAGTCTGTGGTATAGATATTTTCCTAATTATTGATACCAAAGTTGGGTTCGATGTTTTGAAAAATAACTAATTATCAATACCCCTATTGGGGAGTATTATAACTCTACTCATGGTATCGATACTCCTATGAGTATCGATACAAATTTGTCTACTAGAATCTACTAAGTGAACTTGGTATTGATATCACCCTGTGAGTATCAATACCTTACCTACAATATCAAAACCCATTGCATGAGTATCGATACTCTTAACCCAACACTCTTTTGTTTTTAACACTTGAAGAACAATATCGGTACTGTTCTTCCAGTACCGATACTCACACCCATAAATACTCTATTTTAGTCATGAAAATGCCTCCCCAATACTCCTAGACATCCTACTAAGGTCCCCAAACATTATTAAAGAGTTATGTATGAATTTAGGGGGTCATAAAGATTCCATAAACATGATGGAAAACATTGATTTTTGAATTCTACCATGAACATGTTTCATAACTCATGTGACCTACCAAAACACATTTAATGACCTACATGTGGTAAATTTGAGTTAGATCCTAAGCGCTGGAAACACCCAAGGTTGAACAAAGAGTGAGATTCACCTTTCCCCTAGCTTTGGAGATTTCTCAAACTTCTCTCACTAGACAAGAATCAATCATAAGCTTTACTAACATTGATGGAGAGTTTAGAAAGGAGTTTAAAAAGTTTCTAGAGGTCTAAATCTCTAAAAAATGAGATGAATTCACTTAGGTTTCTAAAACCTTCACTAAACTCATTTTTGCTAACCATGGCCAAAACTTGCGACTAAGAGCTTGAATGAAAGCTTAGAAGATTGAGGTTTTATTCCTTACTTTGAAATCTAAAAAATGGACTGATTTTCTAGCAAAGTTGGCACCTTTGTTGCATTGAAAGAGTGGGAGAAAAAAGGATGAAGGAAGCAGAAGAAAAGAAAAAAAAGAGTTGGGAAAAAGAGAGAAAAAGTTAGGCGTAAGATCATCTGCCTTAATGGATGATCAACCTTTGAAAATGAAAATGGTAAAACTGCTCTTTTGATGCTCATTTTGATTATTACTCCAAAACCCTTTTTTACCATCCACTGAGCCAAAGCCAAGTCCAAACCACTCAAACTTGGGTCAAGGTTTCCTACAAGCTAATGGGTTTATTCTAAGGCCCACTCAGGTCAACCTGAAACTACTACCCAAAATTCGGGGCGTTACAACTCTGCTTACAAATGATACTTTACACTTCTAAAGGAACTCAATTAATTCGAGCAGAATTGTCTCTAGGCTTAAATGCATTCCTTGTGAAGGATTCTCGATGTTTTGAAAATGTTCTCTATGCTCTACTGAGGTCAAGGACAATTATTTCTTTGACCTTGGTAGAGATGTCTTTGCTTTCTTTGTATAGTAGAAAGGTTACATTATAATTAATCTATAGAGGTATCTTTTGTTATAAGTATAATAATCTGAGTCGATAACAATACCAGAGATGGTAAAACAAACGAAATTAAACTTCTCAGATAATAAAAAGTGGTATATAAAGAAATACTTGGTATCTAAAGGATTAACCGATTGGAAACGAGTTGAGTCCTAAGCTACATATTTTTTACATGTATTATGTACAAACAGAAGTAAACCCTCTATAGATGAATTAAATATGCAGTTCTAAATATGTAAAAGATGATATATATTTTAATTTTATAACATTAGATTTTTATATTATATTATATTTAAAAATTTTGGTTTCTCTCGTCTCCACTAACTTCTTGTCAAGATTATTTTAATTATTGACTAAAAATTATAAAAACAAAAAAATTCTTTATTTGTTTATATTTATATTTTTTTATCAATTTTACCTCTTTAAATTTGTAAAAGTGGAAATTTAAAAGATTATATTATTCAATTAACGATGATTTTTTAATATACTTTTAAATATTACGAGTTAAATTGATTAAAAAATACTATAAACATAAGGAATTCAAAAATTGTTTAACTTGAGGATCATAATTTTAAAATGTTAAAAATACATAAAAATTAATGTTGTACAACAAGCATGGCGATTAAACTTTAACATAATACAGAAATTAAAAAAAGTGCATAAAAGCCCTTCATGAGCATGGATCATGGGAGGCTTGGGCACATGGAGGGACATTAAAATCATAGATACCTAACCCATAAGTTTAAACCTAAAAATGTATGTTTGACTCTGGTCTATAGACTATGCATGCTAAAATAGCCATACAAGCTAAGAAAGATGTTTAATAGAAGCATTTTACATTTATGAAAAATTAAATTCATTAATTCCTTATAATTACCTTACAAAAAGTAGCATTTCCTTTAAACCTGGAAAGCTTGCCTATATTAAAACTAGCTTTGCTTTTAACGTTGAAAAAGTAATTCCACACGGATCTATGGTGGGGTGGAAAAGTGCCCCAAAAGTAGCATGAAAACACCAGTTTCACCTTAATCAAGGAAATTTTCAAGAAATCTGACAGTTTCCTTTCTATTTTATTTTTATAAAATAACTTATATTTAATCCGTTATTTATCTAATCTATATTACGATGATGACCTTTCTAATTTAATTTATTCCGGAATTAAAATTCAAGCTAAGAACAGTATTTAGGAGGGTGAATTTATAAAATTGGGTAAAATATGTATTTAGTATCTCAATTATTACTTTTTCCATTTTGGTCACCCAACTATTTTTTTGTTTCAAAATTATATTAGCATTACGTTTTGATTTCATTTTGGTTACCCGCCATTAAAAAATTAACGATAAAACTGACGTGTCATCATAAGATAATGTCATGTCATCATTGAAAAAATTTAAAAAATATCTCATCACTAGTTTTGTTACTTTTTTAACATTAGGTGGCCAAAATAAATTAAAACACAATGTTAGGTATGATTTTAAAACAATTAATAATTAGATGACTAAAACAAAACAAAAGTGATAGTTGAGATACTAAACATGTGTTTTACCCTATAAAATTTGAGGAGACAGAAAACATATTATCGTAAATAAAAGAATATTTAAAATTTATTAAAAATTGAAATTTTTACCCGCTACTTTTCTATCCATCCCTGAATCTAACATTTCGTCCGAATATATCACTTTTTATTTGATTCCTTTGTAAACCTTTTTTTATAAGGGTAAATTATAAATTTAATAATTGAACTTTCATGCAAATTCTATTTTATTTATCGTATTTTCAAAATTTTCAATTTACTCACTTGATTTTATAGATTAAGTTTTTTTTGGGTCACTATGCCGTTACATTACTAACAGCTCGTTGACGTGACTTATTTAATATTAAAACACAGCCACATAAGATTTTTATTTAATAAAATAAAAATTAATTAGGCAAAAAAATCCTATACAGAACTCTAACACCAAATCCCAACAGATAAACATGAAAATTGAAAATTGCAAATGGGAATGGAAATGGAAATTGGGTTTCATTCATGAAATTTGGAAATGGAAATGAAAATGAAAATGGAGTTTCATTCATGAAATTTAGCTATGTTATCCCAGCAGATAAACATGAAAATTGAAAACCCAAGGATAAACAGTAAACAAATTAAAATCAAGGGAATATAAAATAATTCAAAAATCATAATCAAAGATTAGAAGATAACCTTTTAGGCATGGAGAATGGAAAGATTAGAAGGTGACGTTTCAAGCATGGAGAATGGAGATTGATAAAGAGAAAGCTGTGAAATCAAAATTATAAAAAAGGAAAGTGAGGGGGTGAGGGCGAATTTGAAAGATGGCTAAAAGGATAAGAAAAATGGACCCAAAAAATTAAGAAAAATAAAGAGGGGATCCGCGAAGTTGAAGGTGGCTCCTCAGCAAATGGAAATGAGAGGATGAAGAAGAAGAATAAAGAGGGAAAACAGAAAGGATGAAGGAAAAAAAGAAATATAATTTTTTATTTAGCACAACAATATCGTTTTGGTCAAAATTTAATTTTTTTAGAGATCCAAAACTATTTCGTTTTGATATAAGTTTCTACGCCATAACCTCATTAATTATTTAACGACAGAGTGACAAAAAAAGTTCAATGTATAAAGTTTGGTAATTAAATTGAAAATTTTGAAAGTACGGTGAGTTAAATAAGAATCAAATGAAAGTTTAATTGTCAAATTTGTAATTTACCCTTTTCATAAATCGTTCAATAATGAAGCCCCGTATTCATATATATTCCCCACCAACCTCCTCTCAAACATAAGCACCTTCCTTGAGTTAAAACTTGGTGCTTAAAGGCCTTTTTGATATCCTGTTTTTTTAGAGCCATTTCTAAGCTCTCCTCTTCTTTTTGTCTCTATTTTTCAACTATCTAAAGGGTGTTTTATTTTGGGTTATTTTTGTTTGTAAAAAATCCGCGTTGAAAGTGAGTAAAAAAAAACCCTTGGCTCATCGTGATTGTCGTGTTGACACACAAGAGATTTACCAAGGTGGCTAAATTCACTATATATAACCTAGTTTTAACACCCCATATCTCCCATCTTCTTAGCCAACGTTTTTCATGTTCAAAGGAGAAAAAAAAACAGACAAAATCTTCCAGATTTCTTGCTTGCCTTGCATCTTACATCTGTGTTTTTTTTCTCCGTAATTTAAATGAATTTGCCTTCTTCTACCATAACCTTCTTACATTTCAAGCTTCTGCCAACAATTCAGTAGCAAAACTGTTTCTTGTTCCCTTCTTGTAATTTCAATTCAAAGAAGAGCCCTTGACCAAACATGTTGCAAGACATGATTCATCCACCAGAGCAACAGCTTCCCATTGTAATTCTCTCATCTCATCTCTCCTCTTTGAATTTAATTTTCTTGAATATATTGATAATTCACCATTTTCGTTTCTCTTTTGTTTCATGCGTTCATATGTATACAAAAAATGATAACAAAGATTCTTTTCGTTGATGGCTAGGTTTTCAGTCTTACTATTACAAGGTTTACGTGAGTTTCTGTCTAATACTTTCGTGATATATAATTTCACAAATTTATATGATATATATATATATATATATCTGTGTTCCTTTCATATCATTTTAAGTTCAATCATTTTCATGCCTTACTTTATTTCCTTTTTCAGTTTCCGTTGGTTCTTATTTCATGTGAAATATTACACGTTTATCTTTGACCAAAATAATGCCACTGCGTTAGTTTTAGGCTTCCCTTCATTTCAGCCATTACCCTTTTTAAACAAATTTGAACCAATAATATTATTATTATTTTTTTCTTTTTTGAAAATGACATTAAATTTCAGGCTAAACTACACGTTTAGTACCTCAATTATAACTTTTGTTCCGTTTTGGTCACCCAACTATTATTTTCTTTTCAAAATCATACTTAATGCTATGTTTTAGTTTTTTTTTGTCATCCATCGTTAAAAAAACAGCAGAACAACTGACTTAACATTTTTTAAATTCTTTTACTGATGACGTGACATTGCCTTATGATGACACATCAATATCACCGCTAATTTTTTAACTGCAGGTGATCAAAATATAATGATATGCATAATTTTGAAACAAAAAACAATTGAGAGATAAAAAATGAAAAACTATAATTAGGATAATAAACGTGTAATTTACCCTAAAATTTAAAATTCTTTTTTATAACCATGAACTTTGAACGAATTATATTAAATTTTCCACAACATTTTTTCTAGATGATATGCATATATGTTAACTTTTGAACATATATATAAGAAGAAGACATTCCCAATTTAAAAAATGTCTCTTTCTTGAGGGTAGCATCATCTTCCTAATCTAATCATGATATTTTCCTCCCCTCCATTTTTGTTCCAACTTTTCTTTTTGATCACTATGGAATCAGTAACTTTCCATGCTTGTTGTTTAAGCTTTTGTAATTGTGATTCTTTCTCTCCTTTTTCTCCTATTAGATTGGGTGAAAGACCCTAAAGACAACATTTCACATGGAAAACATAAATAGGGTATTGGAATTTATATATTTTTCTTTTCTTAAATTCCAGTTGTTTGTTTGAATTTGGATTTTTCTTTATTTTCTATAATCTAAATAAATATAATGTAGCATTAACTTCTGGATTCTTTTGGAAAACAAAGGGGATGCTTTGAGTTCATATACAGGTCACATGGAGCAGAAATCCTTTTCTTTGTATGAAATTATATCTCTATCAGATTTTCTTCCTTCATTGCTATTCGAATTTGGTACAGGTTCCAGGTTTTTTATATATATATTTTGAGATTATATCTTAATATTCATGTCAAAAAATATATCAGATTCGGATATCCATACATTAGAATACATTGTTAGATATCTATATGATCATAATTCTATAAAATTGATATCTTCCATGCATGCATGGTTTTTTCTTTTGTCTGATTTCATTGATCTGAACATGTATTTTTAATTATATTTTCAGGAGGATATACCAAGCCCGATCAGTGGTCCAAATTTTTATTTGTCAGATAATGATCTTTTTTCGGACGCCCTGCAGAACTCTGAGGTCACTGATGAAAACTCTTCCTACGGAAACAATCTCAACATACCACCAGACATTGAACAACTCAACGGCCACAACAACAGGGATACGAATTCCGCCGCCGCTGTCACCGCCACCAACGCCGCCACAAGCTCCACTGTAGCCGCCACCGCCAACAACAACAATCTGTCCATAATCTTTGATTCACCGGATGACATTTCAGCTTCCATAGACTTCTCTGAAACCCCATCTTTCACAGTCCCACAATTTCTAACACAACAAAACCAATTCGACCTTTCCTTGGTGCAATCTCAAATCCAATTACCCGATGTCTCAGCCGAGGGGCTGTCGCAGTATGCCACCGCCGACACGGTCGGACCGCTTTTAGGGCCACCATTGTCGTCTGTTTTCGACGAAGATTGCTTGTCCTCGGTGCCTTCTTATGTACCTTTAAACCCTTCGTCTCCTTCTTGCTCTTTCTTTGGCCCTCCAATGTCCACTTTCATGCCTGCTGGTAGTTCTGGGATTTTTACCAACAGAATTCTTTTGAACTCTGAACTTCAACCACAAGACTTGGAATTCCAGGGTGATGATGCTGGAATCTTTTGCCATGATTCTGTCCAACGAGTTTTCAAACCTGGAGACTTACAGGTACTTGTTTAATCTTCATCATTCAATGAAGAAACCGTCACTTTATAAATTTGTAATCGTTTTTTTATTGTTTCGAAAAGGGTCTGAGCAGTGAGAATCAACAACTGGTTGGAGTAGCAACAACTAGCTCTACTCCTTTAGCTTCAGAGAATTCGATTTTGGAAGATTCATGTTTCAACAAGGTTGGGAAACTTTCTGTGGAACAAAGGAAGGAGAAGATTCATAGGTACATGAAGAAAAGGAATGAGAGGAACTTCAGCAAGAAAATCAAGGTCCCTATACTTAATCCCTCTCATATATATTTTGATTCTTTTAAGAATTGAAGTAGTGATGCTTGTAAATCAAATACGCAGTATGCATGCCGCAAGACATTAGCCGATGGCAGGCCCCGAGTAAGAGGAAGGTTTGCCAAAAATGATGAATTTGGAGACACCAATAGGCAAGCTTGCAGCAATCATGATGAAGAATATGATGATGAAGTAAGGGTCTTCTTTCTTCTTCTTTCTTTTCTTCATAAAATTCCCATTTTCATTGATGATACTTGTTGCTAGAAACAAGTTTATTGCGTCGGCGGTTGTCAATTCATCATTTTTGTTTAAGCGAAGAACTGTGACCGGTGCAAGGACAACCGTTAGCTGTAAGAATAAAAGAAAGAAAAAATATAACATAGGAGAGAATAATTCAGACACAAAAAAAACTTCTTTCTCAATCTTTCCTTGAGATATAAATACCGCAATTATAAGATGATTGATATAAATCTCGAGTCATTATGAAGACTTTTATTAACGGAAATTTAATAGATTCTTAAAAATATTTGTGAAGGTACAACACTAAGTATTGAGTATAATATTTTGGTTTGATTTTTAAGCAGGTTGTTGTGAAAGAAGAGGAAGACATGGTTGATTCACCTGATATTTTTGCACACATTAGTGGCGTCAACTCTTTCAAATGCAACTACCCAATCCAATCCTGGATTTAAATAGTTCTAAATCCACTACAATTTTGCAGGGACCCCTGTTTCAAACTGGGTTTTCTCCAAGTTTGATCTTTAAAAAAAAAAAAAGAGGGGAAAATAATAAGGTCCTACTTCATACAAAATAAGTCAGGATTACTAATAGATGGTAAATAAAACTGTAATTATTGTAGATATATGTATGTATATGGTAATTCCACTTGTATCAAGTTCAATTGTATGTGATCAGCACATTATTACAATGATATTATGGCATTACTTAATTGCCGCTTTCACTTGTTGAAGGAATTGAATTTGATGGTAGTTTGTGAGTGTAAACTGTCGCAACCATCTTTCGGTTTGGCCCCGAGAATTGGGCTTCGACTTAGGGAAATTGATTGGAGTCGCCACCGATTATTTATTTTAAAAAAAAAATAGGTTAATCGGATACCTTATATCTTACCTGATCTGCGTCTTACCAAAGATATGTCGGATTCGGGAGTCGGTTACAGTCAAGGAAGGGTTAGCACCCTTGAACTGCCCTTTCGGTACTGTGTAATTTCCAGTTGTCTTTGATTAAGAAAATTATAAGTTTAAATTCAAAGGTAAAAATAAGATCCCAGTTACTTACTACTGATTGATGAAAATTCCCTTAAGATTTTAAGGCTGTTAGACTTATATTGAGATACAAGATCGAATTAGGAGAAAAAGACATGTAACTATGAGAGCAACAACAAAACAGAAAAGAGAAGATAATAACGTTAGTAGACATGAAAATAGAACAGAATAAATTAAATGGTAATATGAGTGGATATTTAACAAAGAGGAATAAGATTAAATATAAAAAATAAAAATAAAAAAAAAGAACAAAACAAGAATAAAACACGGCGAAGACAAATTAAAAAAAAATGGCGTATATATACATAAATAAGTATTCTTAAAAGAGACAAAATAAAACAAAATAATATATACATATAAATGAGTAGAACAAAAGGAAGATAATAATGTAATGACTATAATATATATATATATATATATATATATATATATATATATATATATATATATATATATATATATGAAAATAAAAGATAAAATATGTATAAATAATAATTTGTAAAAATAAAAAATAAAAATAAACAAATAAAATGATATATACATAAATAATAATATTAATATTGAAAATAATAATAATAGTAATGGTAAAAAAATAAAAGAAAATGGTAAAATATTCGTATGGGATCAGATTGAAATAAAATCCAAATCAGGGGACAAATTCAGAAGAAAATCAGATTCAAATTCAATTTAGGGATCAAAATGGAGCTGATTTAAAATCAGAGGGATCAAAATCGAGGTTTACCCTTTAACAGAAATACGCGGATCCTTCCCCGGGTCGGGTTGACGCGCGGGTCACCGTACGGGCTGAGTATAAAGCCCAACATTTCTTTTTGGACTTTCATTTCTCTTCTTTCTCGCCCGAGAGCCCTCCCCTATCTCTAAAGTTTCTCTCGTTTATTCAACCGTGTTCTTCATTTGAAGAACACGGCCACCGCTGAAATCCAGAAATCGACCAATGGCCACCCCGCGCCGCCTCGCCGGCCGCCGTGAACGGTGCCGGCCGTCGTTCATCGGCGGTAAACCCTAAAATTTTATTTTTTCGAAAGCCCTTCACCTCCTCGTTTCAAAAAACCAAAATCGTTTCTTTAAAAAGTAAGCCTCGGGGGCCAGATCTGGGTTCGAAAATCCCGACCTATACCCCTGTTCATCGGCTTTATTAGCGTATTTGAGGTTTGGAACGAGCACAAAACGGAAACAAAACACGAACAACTCCCACATGCAAGCGTATCAAACAAAAAAAGGTAAGGTTTTTACCTCTGTAGCCTTCGAAGTTTTCAATAAAACTACTTGGATTGCTTTGAATATTGGTATAACTTTGCTCGAAATTTTTTTGTTTCGAAAGTTTCTGTTTTTATTTCCTCTTTTTTATCCCTCCCCAAATGGGTTTGATTACATTTATTTATAGCCTCGATTTTCTCTTTTTTGGACCTATTTGAATCCTACTAGGACTCTAATATTTGCCTGTTGACTGTGCGAGATCTTTGCATGTTGTTGGTGGTTGTCGTGAAATCCGGTGACCTGTTGTGTGCGTGGCCAGAGGCGTGAGATGTGGGGAGTCTGACTGGGGCATGTGATGTCAAAAACGGCGCTGGAACGGGCTAGGTCTCGAACAAGATGAAACCCTAGATGGGTCTGCTGTGGACCGTTGGATCTCACCTAGATCCAACGGTCATTGAGCAGCGGCTGGAAGCAGAAAACAGGGTGAAACCCTAATCCTCTACGCGGGCTGCTATACTGGGCCATTGTTGGACCTGAAAACAAATATAAATAAATGTATTAGATATAAATGGATATATAATTTATAATATAAAATTATATAATATAATGAATGATGAAATTTAGTGTCTTCAGCTGCCCCTCTTTGCTCATTATCGTGTAACGAAAATAAAGCAAAGATTAAAAGACATAAATTTCGTCCCTATCGAATATCCTCTGTCGTAGAGTTGAAATTCGATGTTAAGACTGGTTTTTAAAACACGAGATGACTCCCTCGTCGTGAGGTTGAGTTAAAACTGGAAGATTCTAAGCCTGAATCCTTCGTCGTGAAATTGAAAACGAACTCGTGAAGTTGAAATCGAACTCAGAGTTCTGGAGGTAGCTCATGGATCGTCTTCTAGCCAAAGATACTTTGTTGTGAAGCTGAAATTGGGAAACTGTTTATTGACAACCAGCGGTCCCTTCGTTGTGAAGTTGAACTTGCGTTGTTTGGAGTCAAATATCCTTCGTTGTGAAGTTGAAATTGGGAAACTGTTTATTGACAACCAGCGGTCCCTTCGTTGTGAAGTTGAACTTGCGTTGTTTGGAGTCCAATATCCTTCGTTGTGAAGTTGAAATTGGGAAACTGTTTATTGACAACCAGCGGTCCCTTCGTTGTGAAGTTGAACTTGCGTTGTTTGGAGTCCAATATCCTTCGTTGTGAAGTTGAAATTGGCTCTGAATTTGAGAAGTTGACAGTCAGCGGTCCCTTCGTCGTGAAGTTGAACTTGTACTGTCTTGAGTCCAATATCCTTCGTTGTGAAGTTGAAATCGAACTTGTT
This sequence comes from Hibiscus syriacus, assembly GCF_006381635.1. NCBI lineage: Eukaryota > Viridiplantae > Streptophyta > Magnoliopsida > Malvales > Malvaceae > Hibiscus > Hibiscus syriacus. The sequence continues at coordinate 579,196 of NW_024063259.1, read as the reverse complement.
TATTGACAACCAGCGGTCCCTTCGTCGTAAAGTTGAACTTGCGTTGTCTGGAGTCCAATATCCTTCGTTGTGAAGTTGAAATTGGCTCCGAATTTGAGAAATGTTTGTTGACAACCAGCGGTCCCTTCGTCGTGAAGTTGAACTTGCGTTGTCTGGAGTCCAATATCCTTCGTTGTGAAGTTGAAATTGGCTCTGAATTTGAGAAATGTTTGTTGACAACCAGCGGTCCCTTCGTCGTAAAGTTGAACTTGACTCTAAAGCTGTAAAAATTATGTACGTGGAAAGAAAATGATAGATATGATGCTCTAAAATGTATGCATAAGATGCATGTAACATGAATTGGTTATATTTTATCTCCTGAAAAAGGTCTGATAATTTGCATTAGGATGTTGAATCCCCAAAGATGCCCCAATATCAAAAAATGCCCCAATATTTGATGTTGAATCTTCAAAGATGCCCCAAATGTTCCTCATTTCTTGCTTCATCATTGATTTTGAGCACGAGCTTTATGTCTAAGAGTCACATGTCATTTACCAAGATCCACTCTAAAGAGACTGTCTTGTTTGAAAAAAATGTTTTTCTTTCTCTTTTATTTTCAAAGTTATGAAAATATCAATTAAAAGAGTTTTGAAAGATGTTTGATCCAAAGTTTTAAAAATATTGCCCCTATCACGGTTTTACAATTGAGACGAATCATAAAACTAGAGTTCATCGGATATCAAAGAATTAATTACAATGTTAATCCTTCAATAAATTATAGCTATTTGACAACTGCCAAGATCCAAGCTATCTTTGGGAGATAGTCAAGTAAGGAAAGGATAAAAAGTCTCAGGTTATTGTGTTTGGTCAAAGGTTTGGCATTTGATGCTCAAAGGTTTGACATTTGATGCTCAAAGGTTTGACATTGGATGCTCAAAAGATTGATGGGGTAGCTTGCATGCTCCTCTGCTGGAAGTGTTCCCTGACTCCCAACCTTTGTTGTCACACTCGGATTGTGCGATGCCTTATCAAGGAATTTACGTGATCGCCTCAGTTGCACAATTTTTATATTCGAGCCGCCTTTTCAGGTTTTCAACTCGAACCCTCCTTTGGTTTCAAGACGTTATTCAGGATTTACGTCTTGAACCCCCTTTGTTATTTTTTCTACCATGCATTAATTACATTGTTTTTTTGCAAACAAAGATTAATCCTGATGGGCGGGATGAAATCTGAAGATAGTATCTTCTGTTTAGAAATCCATGTATGATTAGAAGGGACTTTTAAGGCACGTAATGTAGGCCAAGGCTCATGGTTATGAAAGAAAAGGATAAATAGGCCCAAACAAGTGTTTCAGGGTGTTGAACCAAGGATCAATTCATTCTGATGCCTTCAATCCTGTCTTGCTCAATTTGGATCTGCTCATATGTGTTTCTCTGGATGTTCCATGATCTTCGAGTGAAGTGATTCAGAGATTCGGGAATGATTGTGCTTGATCAATCTCATAGTTTGAAGCTTGATGTGCCATTTGTCTTTAGGGAATCTTTGCATGTTTTTGTCCCTTTTTCTTTTTGCTTTTTGCTTTTTGCTTTTTTTTCTTTTGTTCTTGTTTCTCTTTTTCTTGTTTTTTTTTTTTGCTTTTTTGCTTCTTTTCTTCTTGATTGGATCTTTGCACTTGTCATTTGGTCCACCTCGTGGTATCTCCTTTGGATTGATGTCTTCACTCATGTGAGCAGATTTCTTCCACCTTGCCCCCCAATGTGAAGGGTGATCCTTGGTTAGGGTTGAATCAGAAGAAAAATACTACAGGCTCAAAAGGGGACACAAGGGATATATATTTTCTCCTGTTGTAAAGGGATAAAGAAAGAAAGCCATTCATCATTTCATACATGGAAGTCCTCACAGAAGAGGTAACCCCAGGGGGATAGATTTTCAGGATTAATTTCATTCACATGAAAACAGTGTAATTAATGCGTGATAGAATTATTTCGAATGAATTGTTTTTTTGCTCCTTGCTCCCAACATATCTCAATGTTCAGGCTCCTGGCGAGATACCCCAAATTGTGTCTTAGAAGAATGCTCATGTTCAAATGAACAACTCAATGCCTTGGGTATTAAAATGTCAATTTTGAGTCTAAAAGGACAATGGTGTGATCTTATTGACTCAAAGAAAGGTACAGGTGTATCAAAAAGATAAATGCAATGTTCAAGAATTTCAAAGGGAGGTAATGTCAAAATTTAGTTTTTTGGTAATGGTCATGAGTTATTTTGGGTAAAAAAAATCGAGGTATTTTTATTTTGGGGTTTGAGATAGGGTAAGAAAGGTATAATCTTGCATATGTCAAAAATCTATAATCATTGAAGAATTAAAAGAATCCTTAATTCATTTAATATTCGAAGAACTAAAGATTAAAATTTGTTCAATTGCTCCACTTTAGAAAGTAGCATAAATTCAATCCTTTAAAAGATTAAGCAAACATGAAATATCAGTGACGTGTTCAAACAAAACAATCCTCTAAGTGCAAATGGTATATGACATGCCCCCCTTCTTCGGCTGTCAATGCCCCTGAATCCATCAGGTTTTGGATCTTGCGCTTCAGCGCCTTATAGTTCTCAGAGGAATGTTTGGAGCATCCTATGTGGCAACTACAAATAGCTTCAACATTGTAGCCCTTAGGATATGTGGACTTTTTTCTCAGATCATCTTGGCAGGTTTAGTCGTACAACCAGCTGATTGGGCTCATTCGTTGTGATAGTTTTTTATGATGTTACAATCTTGCTTCCATGTGGTGTCATGTGGTTAAAACCACTTCATCGAATTCTCCATGAAGAGATTTCATGTTTATGAAAATACTTAAAAATGAAATGTATATGCAAAATGAAAAAATGCATGAAATGTTCGAGGCATTGATCCAAAAACATGTATGTTATTGTAAATAACCTTTATTGGGACAAAAGTGTTTTATCTTTTAAGAGACAATAAACATATTTAAAGGTACATCCGGACTAAATCCTCTAGGCCCGGAACCGGTTGACTAGTCATTTGCCTTCGTCTTTCACTGGTTGAATAACCTGTCGAACCGCTCCGACCTCTCTGGATAAACCGTGAAAATGTTGAGTTTTTTTTATATTGGTTCCCAAAAAGTGTCGAATGACTTCATCTCTGGCTTTCATCCTTTGCTGAATCGGAAATTCCATTGAAATCCTCCATCAAAGGGATTATTCGAAGTTCATTTGCTTGTTTCTTGAATTTGTCGACAGTGACTTGCCATCTTGTTCTTGTTGTCTTTGAATGGACTCTCGAGGTCAGTAACATTTTTCTCGTCTTGCCCCTGCCACCTTTGTCAACCCATTTTTGAAAAGTTAACTTTTGATGTACTTGATTGTGGGCACCATGAATGTGACACATAGTTGTCTTGCAAATTGTCCTCATTTTCTTTCTGAGCCTTTTCGGACCATAGCCGGACCTCTGCGTTCTTATCTCTTGTATTACAACCCCTTTGTCCATTAATGCAGATTATTCATGTTTTAACAAACAAGTTTTTGGTGGATCAACACCTCTTTTAAATGATGCAAATAATGAAAACAAAATAAAAGAGAACAAAAGTAAAATAGAGTTAGTGAGATAAATCAAAACAATAATAAAAACGAAAAATCCTACCCCACATGATATCTACCCGCATGCTTATTATTCCTACCCGGACATGATCTCTATCCCGTAAGTTGGTTTTGAACAAGTCCTAACCGCATAAATTTCTAGTTTACATGCTTTGAACAGAAAGTAAAGCAGGAAATAATTCTGGCATCCTAGGGTTTGAAATGAGGTCTTGGGGTGGGCCCTAACTCCTTGTAGTCTCCGGGTTTAGGTTCTAAGAAAAAGTACCCGAGTTCTCCTTGCTGGTGCCCCCTTGGGCTTACCAGACCCTTAGTCCTAAACCCATCACAGGCTTGTGTGGACTAAGTTAAACTCGAGAGGACACATTCCCTTATGCCCATACGGAGAATAAATTCACACGAAGGCATAAGGTATATGAATCCCGATGGTTACTTGCTAGGCCCATACGATGAATAAATTCACACGAAGGCGTCGCTTTCACCCCCACTTAAAACGGGTTCGGAGCTCGGGTATAGAGCCTTTAGATGAAAAAAAAGAAAACTTTGAAGGCTGAAATCATGAAAAAACGATTAGTCCAACTATTTACTCGAAAATAATCAAAAGTAAGTAAAAAGGATCGAAATATTACCTTAAAATCTAAACTTACCATTTTCGTTAAAAAGACAACTGGAAATTACCTTAGCCTGACTCGCTTACCTTATCCCCAGCGGAGTCGCCAAGCTGTCGCAACCGTCTTTCGGTTTGGCCCCGAGAATTGGGCTTCGACTTAGGGAAATTGATTGGAGTCGCCACCGATTATTTATTTTAAAAAAAAAATAGGTTAATCGGATACCTTATATCTTACCTGATCTGCGTCTTACCAAAGATATGTCGGATTCGGGAGTCGGTTACAGTCAAGGAAGGGTTAGCACCCTTGAACTGCCCTTTCGGTACTGTGTAATTTCCAGTTGTCTTTGATTAAGAAAATTATAAGTTTAAATTCAAAGGTAAAAATAAGATCCCAGTTACTTACTACTGATTGATGAAAATTCCCTTAAGATTTTAAGGCTGTTAGACTTATATTGAGATACAAGATCGAATTAGGAGAAAAAGACATGTAACTATGAGAGCAACAACAAAACAGAAAAGAGAAGATAATAACGTTAGTAGACATGAAAATAGAACAGAATAAATTAAATGGTAATATGAGTGGATATTTAACAAAGAGGAATAAGATTAAATATAAAAAATAAAAATAAAAAAAACAAGAACAAAACAAGAATAAAAACACGGCGAAGACAAATTAAAAAAAAAAATGGCGTATATATATACATAAATAAGTATTCTTAAAAGAGACAAAATAAAAACAAAATAATATATACATATAAATGAGTAGAACAAAAGGAAGATAATAATGTAATGACTATAATAATACATATATATATATATATATATATGAAAATAAAAGATAAAATATGTATAAATAATAATTTGTAAAAATAAAAAATAAAAATAAACAAATAAAATGATATATACATAAATAATAATATTAATATTGAAAATAATAATAATAGTAATGGTAAAAAAATAAAAGAAAATGGTAAAATATTCGTATGGGATCAGATTGAAATAAAATCCAAATCAGGGGACAAATTCAGAAGAAAATCAGATTCAAATTCAATTTAGGGATCAAAATGGAGCTGATTTAAAATCAGAGGGATCAAAATCGAGGTTTACCCTTTAACAGAAATACGCGGATCCTTCCCCGGGTCGGGTTGACGCGCGGGTCACCGTACGGGCTGAGTATAAAGCCCAACATTTCTTTTTGGACTTTCATTTCTCTTCTTTCTCGCCCGAGAGCCCTCCCCTATCTCTAAAGTTTCTCTCGTTTATTCAACCGTGTTCTTCATTTGAAGAACACGGCCACCGCTGAAATCCAGAAATCGACCAATGGCCACCCCGCGCCGCCTCGCCGGCCGCCGTGAACGGTGCCGGTCGTCGTTCATCGGCGGTAAACCCTAAAATTTTATTTTTTCGAAAGCCCTTCACCTCCTCGTTTCAAAAAACCAAAATCGTTTCTTTAAAAAGTAAGCCTCGGGGGCCAGATCTGGGTTCGAAAATCCCGACCTATACCCCTGTTCATCGGCTTTATTAGCGTATTTGAGGTTTGGAACGAGCACAAAACGGAAACAAAACACGAACAACTCCCACATGCAAGCGTATCAAACAAAAAAGGTAAGGTTTTTACCTCTGTAGCCTTCGAAGTTTTCAATAAAACTACTTGGATTGCTTTGAATATTGGTATAACTTTGCTCGAAATTTTTTTGTTTCGAAAGTTTCTGTTTTTATTTCCTCTTTTTTATCCCTCCCCAAATGGGTTTGATTACATTTATTTATAGCCTCGATTTTCTCTTTTTTGGACCTATTTGAATCCTACTAGGACTCTAATATTTGCCTGTTGACTGTGCGAGATCTTTGCATGTTGTTGGTGGTTGTCGTGAAATCCGGTGACCTGTTGTGTGCGTGGCCAGAGGCGTGAGATGTGGGGAGTCTGACTGGGGCATGTGATGTCAAAAACGGCGCTGGAACGGGCTAGGTCTCGAACAAGATGAAACCCTAGATGGGTCTGCTGTGGACCGTTGGATCTCACCTAGATCCAACGGTCATTGAGCAGCGGCTGGAAGCAGAAAACAGGGTGAAACCCTAATCCTCTACGCGGGCTGCTATACTGGGCCATTGTTGGACCTGAAAACAAATATAAATAAATGTATTAGATATAAATGGATATATAATTTATAATATAAAATTATATAATATAATGAATGATGAAATTTAGTGTCTTTATAAACAAATAGTTTTGTTTGCTTGAATGGCTTGACTCGCCTCTAGTATAAATTTATATATTGAAATAGAAGTTAAATGTACACAAATTGTCCTTAAATTATACCATTTTTCTCGCACATGTTTAAGGGCTCTTCTAGGAGTGAGAAAGACAGTAAAGTAAAAATCAATCTGAAGTCTGAACCATAATGTTTAGACTAATATAATCCAAGGTAATGAGAACCAAGATTCCTTCAATGTCTCCTTTTCCATCTCTCTCATCCACATGTCTTTGGGAATAAAATCCACAAAAAGACCAACAAAAAAGCTTAAAATAAATACAAATTAAAACAAGAAAGTCCATCCGCAGGCGTTTGCCTTTTCTTTTTTGCCATAGTGGATTCTATGCTGCGTTCCAGCTCACTTCTTTTACTTTTGTGTATTTTTTAATGGTTTCTATAAAAAGATTTCCTGTCCTCTGTAGTATATTTCATTTGCCCTGTGAAATAAATGCAAATACACAAATGGTCTCCATTATAATGTATTATTTTAATATTTTTATTATTAAAAATTATAAATAGATTTTTATTATAAAATTTTGTTTTACTTATTATTAAAAGTTATAAAATAAACATCTGATTATTTATAGGTTATAAACTTATTTTTTCTATTAAAAACTTAACAGTCATCTAAATTAGATGCATGATTTATCTTAACTATTTTTTACTCGAGGCAAAATTAAAAATTAGACTCCTAATTCATTTTTTTAAGAAATATGTACTACAAAAATTTTTTTTTTGGATAAGTGAAGTTTATTCATCCAAAGAAAGCAGCACAGCTGCTACAAGAAACATTATATTAGCCCCCAATTTTGGCACAGACGCCTATTTACATCATCGACTCTATTAATGTAACCCTCATACAAGTTAATACGAACCACCTCTCTAATACTATTTCAATAGAATCAGCTGAACGAAACACTCCTCTAAAACTCTTGTGATTCCGTTCCTCCTAAATAGAGTAAACAAACTCGGTCCAAGCAAGCTTGAGTATATGAACTAAGAGGGATTTTCCCTTAAAGTGCAGAATCATCCAACGAATCTCATCATCCCAGCACCTGATGCTTCAATTCACAATCAAGCAAAACAACACACCATATCTCAGACGCAAATGGGCATTCAAGGAATAGATGGTTGCGAGATTTTTGACCTACCCCATACAGCACACATAAACTGTTGTTAACCACAATTCCAAACCTACCTAATCTATCCTTAGTAGGAAGCTTGTCGAGCAGAACCATCCAAGCCATAAGAGAAAACTTGGGGATATGAGCAGGAAACCAGATGAGTCTATGCCATGCAACCTTGTCACTTCTTTCGCGGACACTACCCCATATCCACCTGCCATTGACCTGAGATAAGCTAGCCAAAGGCCTAAATAAACGCCCAGCCTCCTCCCTCAGCTTAATCAACTTGCTGAGAATCTAGCTGAAATGAGGTTTACTAACCACAGACCAATAATCAACAGACTTAAAACAATAGCTCTTAATCCACACAATCCACAGTGACCCTTCCCCCGCAAGGATACACTTAATAAGCATTAGACAACATGCTTTACTCCAGTCAGCAAGCTTCCTTAAGCCCAATCCTCCCTCAGATTTAGGTGAGCACACCTGGTTCCAGCTCACTCTAGCACCACTAGCAGAGGTGCCGCTGCCTCTCCAAAAGAACTTCATACAAAGCTTCTCAACATCCCTAATGACACCCTTAGGCAGTATTAATTATCTACTCCAATAACCAAACAAGTTGAACAAGACAGATTTTACAAACTGAAGCCTACCCCCATAACTGAGTTTTCTGTTGGACCACTTATCAATTTTGTCCTTAATTTTCACCAGCAATGCCGAGCAGTCCTTGCTAGTGAGCTTACGTGTGACCAAGGGCACCCCAAGATATCTAACAGGAAGCTGACCAATCCTAAAACCAGTGGCTCTCTGAATCAGCTCAACTTTATCTTCTGATATCCCACAAGTAAAGAATCCAGTCTTTGTAGCATTCAATCTAAGGCCAGAAATCTCATAGAACTTGTCCAAGAAACTAACCACCCCCACCACAGAATCCAGTGATCCATGACAGAACAAAAGGAGGTCATCAGCAAAACAGATGTGAGTGAGGGGATTTTTTTTGCATTTTGGGTGGAATCTAAACACATTAATCCTGGCAGCAACATCCAGCAGTGAGGAAAGTACATTTATCATAATCGCAAAATGATAAGGGGAAAGGGGATCGCCCTGCCTAACCCCTTTAAAATACCCCACCAAACTACCATTCAAAGAAATAGAGAATCTGGGGTAGAAATACAAGCTTTTATTCAACCACAAAACACCTCAGGCAGCCCCGAAGCTTCAAGAACATTCATCAAGAAGTCCCAACAGATTGAATCAAAAGCCTTCTACAAGTCAATCTTAATTGTGCATCTAGGAGAAAGGTTCTTCCTAGAATATCCCCTAACTACTTCCTAGAATATCCCCTAACTACTTCCTGAGCCAATAAGGTATTGTCAACAATATTCCTACCCTTAACAAATGTTGATTGATTAGGGGAAATCATACCAGGAAAGAACAAAGCTAATCTAGTGACCATGATCCTAGTGATTGTCTTATAAATCACATAACAGCAAGAAATGGGCCTAAATTCCATGGCCATACATGCATTAGGGGATTTAGGCACTAAGACAATGGAGGTGGCATTAAAAGCAGGTAAAAGGGAGGAAGATTGGAAGAAGTACCTTACAGCCCCAATAAAATCATTGCCAATTATATCCCAAGTGACCTTGAATAACCATGAGGTATAGCCATCAGGCCCAGGGCTCTTATTTTTCCCCTTCCTGAACAGTGCATCTTTGATTTCAGCATCAATAATCACTCCACCTAGGATATCCTCAGCCCCAACAGGTAAAGAGTAATTTAGAACAGACTTTAACCAGTCAGTAGGACAGCTCTTCACTATGGGATCAGCAGTACCTATAAGGCTTTTGAAAAAAATTTCCAACTCAGCTGCCATATCCTCAAAAGTTTCATGATATCCTAAAAAATATGTACTACAAAATTTTTATTAGAATTTCTTTTATTAAATTAAACAAATAGTAATTTATTATATTATAAAAAATGTTTAAAAATGTATTTAAATATACAAATACTTATAAACAAAACATTGTCTTAGAGTATTTCTTGATGCTAAATCATTGATTATAGCATCAACATCAATACTTTCAACATATTTTTCTCAATACACAACATAACATTTGAAAATAAAAAAACGATCTTATTTAGAATTTAGAAATATATAAAAATCAAAAGAAATAATTTGAAAAATATGATCTTACCTAGAATTTTAAGAACAATCTTTAATATGATTCAAGCACCATAATCGATGATAAAAAGTTATAACTTTGTGTTTGTGAGAAATTAAAAAGTGAGTATAATAATTTTCAGATGAATTGTGAAATATAAAAGAGAAAAAAAAGATTAATTATATTTAAATTTTTTCTCCCATTGAGCTTTGAAGAGAAGTAATACTGTTAATAAAACTTTTCATTGATATGAAAAATTGAAAAAGTGATTTAGTGCATTGTTGGTGAGAATTTAGAAAGAACAAAATTAAAGAAATTCATTGATTTTTTTATTTTAAGAAATAAAAATTGAATCAGAGTTATAAAAGAAGTATAATAGTTTATTATTGTTAACATAAAAATTTAATAATGACAATAATACCTTATTAAATTTATGGGCCCATTATTTTATTATATAATTTTTATTAAAGTTTATTATTATATATAATTTTTTAATTTATAAGCCCTGAGCAGCGTCCCTCTTGCCTTGATCCAGGGCAGGCTCTGGTTAAATGTTAACCTGTTAAATGAAATATAATAAAATTTGATCTCAAAATTGTTTGAGCTATATTTTGTGGGTCGAATTTTTGTTTATATTATATCATTCAGTCAATGCTTAAATACAACATCGATACCAATAGATATTATTAAAATATAATTTTATCATATCTAGATTAGTAAGCTAACGTCTAACTTAGACGACTATCGTTTTAACGAAAAATAATAATTTTAGAATATATTAATAGTAAAAAGATCATTTCACAATTTTTAATAAAAAATTTAACAAAAGAAATTCTTATAATCTAGATATTATTGTATAATTTTAAAAAATTAAAGATTCGATAAAATAATATCATATAATATACCATTTATGTACTTTACCAGTGAAATAATTGATTAAAAATATGTGGGTGGCTCTTCAAAGTTGAAAGGTGAAACCGTGGAATCCAAATTCCTCGACTTTTGCTACAGTTTTGGCCTTTGGGGTGCTTAGGAAAAAAATGTGCTTGGGATTCTAGAATGGTTTGCTTCTTTCCTTCTTTCTTTTTTCTCTCTTTCCCACAAGCACCAGCACAAGCACTATTTTTTAGTTTATTCACAATAAGCTGCTGCTTCTGTTTTTCTTTTTTGCTTGTCTATTGAATTGGATTGGGGTGCTTCATTTGTGTCTTGGATCCATTTCTATGCGGTAAGACGGAAAAAAAGAAGAGAGAGCTTTTCTTCTTACTTATTCCCTTCAGAAAAGTTTGCAACTTTCTTCTGCATTTTATTTCTGGTTTTTTGTGCTTTATATGTTTATTCTTCTCTGGTATACATAATAGCAAGTAGTTCCCATTTTCGCTCTTATAGAGTTTTATATCTGAGTTGCTTGCATTGGTGGAAGCTGATTTATTGTCATAGAGTTCCATGTTTGACAGTTTTCTTTACCATGTTAGTTTCTGAATATTTTTTTTTTGGGATTTTTTCTGATATATTTATGCTTCTTTATTCCATCTTTTCCCTGCTTTATAATGCTGTTGTAATCAAGCTTTTAAAGTTAACTGTCATAATTGTGATTCAAAAAAGGGGAAAAAGTTTATGCCATGATTTGGATTGCTAACTACTAATTTACAGTTTATATCTCATTTAGATTCCTTGAGAATAAATGAAGAAAAAAGACAACGCAAAGTGGAAGGATATTTGTTCTTGTCTTTCTAGTTCATAACTCGGCATAGTTAGATTACATATATGAAAAATTAAAGATTCATCGTTACTTGATTAAGTTATTCGATTTTGACACATTCTGTTTTATTTCTCATTGCTGAAAATGCAGTCTCCGTTGTCATTTGTCTTATACGTTATTGTTTCTAGTTGAGGTAACAGATCGGTGGCTAACGGGTGATTGCATTCTTTCTGTTTGTTGATTTAATTCATCTTCTGTTCAGATTTCTAATGAAGTACAGATGGGGCAGTTTGGAGGATTATCGACTGTTTTGAGGCCGGAAATGGTGAAGAGGTGTGTCTGTTATTGATGCGTTATACTTGATTTGATGCATCCAATGGACAACACATTAGTTAGTGATCCGAAAGATGACAGGGGAAACGGAGATTCATTGTGCATTTTGGAGGACAAGAAGGATACATCAGTAGACTATGGAATGAATTGTTCCGGACTAAAACCGAAAAGGTTGGTTTGTCTGGTGAACCCACAGCATGCTCTGATATTAAATGTTGGAAGAATACAGGCAGGGAAAAGTCTTATAAATGGTTCATTGATTTGGGCTATTTTCGGCATAGGGAATACGATTCCAAGGCATGTGGTCACTCTACATGAGAAATATCTTCGTTGTTGCCTGGAGTTGATTCATATCAATGCAGAAAAAGTTGCTCAATGCAGTATCTCTGCGAACTTCAGCTCTGTAGACATTGGCATTGTATCTGATGGACTGAATTCAGCTAAAATTGGGGCTGAAAGTACGTGTGATTTCGGCAGCTTTGGTTTTGAATGTCTACCGGATATTGGCACTGGTAGTTTAGTCACTGGTTCTGCAGAACCGTGGATAGTAGGTTCGATAATGAGCTGCAGGAGCATGAAAAATATATTGGGAAGTCCATTGTTTCAGAAGTTGGGTGCATTCCATGTCAATCCAAGTTTGAATGATGCTAAAGGACTAATAAGTTATGACTTCATGAGCTCTCCGGGTGGTTTCAGTAATAAAACCTCGTACGACCTACGAAGTGAGACGCCAATATCGGATAATCATAAGTATGGATCTGAGACTGTTTGTAAAAGGCTTGTTTCCATGTCAAGTACAGACTCAACATGCTCGGATCAGTCGTTTTCTTCTCCTTGTACAACAATTTCTGAGGGAGTGCTTCAATGCATGTGGAATGGTGGGACTCCATACTTTGTTTTCTCCCTAGATAACCAGAGGGAGGTGTATTTAGCAAATTTGTCAAAAGAAGGAGCTGCTCGAAATAAGGGTTTGGACAATGTGTACTTGTTCCATTCGAGCAAGAGTAGCCATAAGGAACATCGGATTAGTGATAACGAATCACACCTTGTTGGTAAGATGACGATGTCTACTTCTTTCTCAATCTGTTCCCAAGATTCTAAAATCATGGAGACAGAGTTTGTTTTGTTCAGTGGCATGCAAACATCAAGGGATAATCACTGGACAAATAAGGGTCTATCGAAAAAGGTAGTGGAAGCATTCAAGGGTAGTCATTCATTGAAGCAAATAACGGTGTCAAGATTTCATCGATCGAGTTCCATGATGGAAGATTCTTCTTTGGGTCCTTGCAGAGATGCAGTTGGCAAATCGGATGCTATAGACCAGACAAAACTTTTCAATGAGCAACTTCCAACAAATCTTGAGCTGACAGCCGTTGTTGTGAGGGATCATTTACCTGAGGATTCTCAGGCGGAAGCAGGAGGTTGGGGCCTAAAGTTTCTCAGGAAACCGGTGGATATGCCCAACACCAAAAGTTCGGAAACCCTGGCTCGTTCAGTTTTTTCTTGTAGTACCAGTGATTGCTCAAGAAGTATGAATGTTCTAATTCCAGCAGGTATTCATGGTGGTCCAAGAACCAGAAATGGTGGCCCCTCTAGTCTTATTGAAAGATGGAGATATGGTGGACATTGTGACTGTGGTGGCTGGGACTTAGGGTGTCCGCTGACCGTACTCGAATCCAGGTCAAGTAAAGGCGGTTCACCTCCAACAGATATGCCCAACACTTGCAAGTTATTCGATTTTTCCATTCAGGTATCTCATTCTCACCTTCAATGTTTACCTAACTTATCCTCCATAGCATTTTCATGGTTAACAGACCTTTAACTTAACAACCTGAATCACAATACAGGGTCCCGAACATGGTTCTCCTACCTTGACGATATCGAAAGTTCACGACAGCCTGTATTTCATTCATTTTCAATCAACGCTCTCAGCTCTGCAGTCCTTCTCGGTTGCAGTGGCCTACATTCATACTCAGAGACCCACTCTTCGACCCAAAAGTGTACAGCAGCGTGTACGTTAAACTTTAGGTGTTATACATGAATTGGATAGATTATTTTTCTGCAGTCCTGCCTTCTAAAACAAGCAACAGAGTTGTTAGCTCGCCGTTTTTATGTTTTCTTGTGGTTTAGTTTGACTGTTTTTAGATTACGTAGATTGCTACCATTGATTGGGATTATTTTTGTTCCCTTTTGATTGCATGTATAACATGTATAAGAGATATCTTTGCATTTTGATTACCATAAATTGAATTTTTAGTAATTTTCTTGGGATTTTGCACACTTTTTAATCACCAAGAAGAGAACAGATGTAGAGCTTGAGGCCCATCTGCAACAGTTTGGGTCTTTCATTCGGTTAACATTCCTCATGTTTTCCAATATTAAGTATCTATAACAACCTTTATGCATTTTGGCAATGTAATCAAATAAACTTTCATGAAAACAACCTTTGACAACTACTTTAGCTAGTCCTTGGCAATATCATACTGTAAAGCAATCATTCTAACTAGGAATTGAAGAATTCCATGGAACAGAAATATAAACGGAGATTCAACAAGAGGAATGTAAAACCCTAACTGAAACCAGTTAAGGGGAAGAATAGAGAAAAAGGGAAAAGAAAGTCAACACGACTTCTTTACTTTCATTAATAAGCCACACTCCTTTACAAATGAATAAACGGATATTTATAATAACCCAAGCTCATCTAACTAACTCGGGCAGACCAAACCAACCCATAACTGAATACAAATCAGCTATACATACTAACAGGAATAAAGCTTGCAAACCATAACAAAAAGAATATGAAAACCCCACTCCCCTCGGTCATTCACCGCAGCTCCCCGATTTTCAACTTACCGGCCTGTATAAGAGAATGCTTGTTGAACATGTTCTCCAAGTTCACCGACATAAACATGCATTCAAGCAATGTCATTCCCATAATCCGGGGGATTACAATGAAATATTTATTCAAAATCTTTCTTAACAATTGATAACGTACCCATACCTTGCAAATGCAGCTGCACCTCTAGGAAAAACAACACTCTTTAACAATTTGAGCCATTTAATGGGTTATGATGGGATCAAGGCCATCTATGAGATTTTATGAACCGGAACGAACATAAAAATTAATCTTCTAATAATAAGTATCGAAAAAACTAAATTGTAAGAATAAGTAAAAATAAATAAATTTACTTTTATATTATTTTTTATTATGTTTAATGATCTATCTAATAAATACATCAAATTTTAAATAGAAATTATAAAAAAATACTAAACACTTAACTACCCACATAAAATAAGCATGATAATTTTTTAAGAGGGCTCACGTTCGATATCAACATTCTCCATATTGTCAAAAAATAATTAAGTAGAAAGTGAAAATAAAAGGAAATTATGAAACGTTAAATATGATTTTAACAAAAAAATAATTAAATTATCAAAATAAATAAATAACATGTGAATAACTAAATAATCTTTTTTTAATTATATGGTAACTTCAAAAATAAAAAAATTTAAATATTATCCTTCTATCCAGACTCAACTATGAGCCTTAATATATATATATATATATTAAATTAGTTTTCCACACTTTCATGATTTTTATATATTTTTTAAGTAAATAATGTGATAGTCGTATTTTAAATTTTATTATTGTAATTCATTTATGACAAATTTCCAATAAATATTAACAGTATAAAATGGATTGTATATGCCATGCCCATAATAATAGAGGCAATTCCCATATATAGAATACCTGGTTTTCACAAAGTGAGGATAAAACTTTATGTAAAAAAAGGTAAACTACATAAACGGTATTCAAACGTTTAGGACAGTTTCATTTTAGTCACCAAACTTTTAAAACTTATAATAAAATTACTGTACTTTTAATTCGATTTCATTATAATCATTATCCCTAAAATGACCGACATGACACGTTAAAATCATCTTCTTTCTTAAAAAATCCTCATTTTCTCAAACTAATCCGCAAAAATTGATCTCTTTTACTCGCACCGGCATTGTCTGACATTCTTTCTATCGTCGTCGCCTCTAAACATAACACCCACTATAATCAAGAGTTGTATCATCTTCCAATGACTGTCGAATAATTCATGACCATTATTTCATCCAAGTTCTAAACACCACAACCACAAGCTACAATCATCACTCGTGATCAGACCAATCTCGAGTTATTATTATAAATCTCATTCGATCACCATCTACAAACATAACCACCAATAGCAATAAAACGAATAAACAATTAAAAAAATAAAGAGAAAAGAGAAACATAATTATAATTAATCCCAACAATAAGAAGATTATGTTTAATTAGAAGAGTAACATAATTATAATTAGATTTGAAATTCAGATTCACTAGATAAATGATAACTGGAAACACACCCATAAGTTTCAGCTCAAGAGCCTCAATAAAAGCGCAAGGTATCTTCACCTCCCTAGTGTTACGGGTTAAAAACTTAGAACTTAGCTTTCTATTTTTCTGAGTTCCCAAATCCCATCTCTACTGTCTCTTAGTTTACCTTATTCTTGCACATCTTTGGCTGCTTTAGACACTCTCAACCAGAAAAACTGACAAATAAAAAAAAACATTTCATAATTCAATGCATCGATCGATGCTTTTCATTTACAAGGGCTGCTAGTGCAGCTAATGATATTGTTTAGGAACTCAAATCCATTCATAAACATTGCATCAAATACAATCATTTTATTCTTATTATCTGCATACAAACTATTTTGTCTCCACATTTCAGTATCAACCAAAACGTCGTTCTATTCACTCTTTTTGTTCATTTTGGCATGGTCCTCAAACAGACTCCCATCAAAACACCTCCTAGCAGCTTCTTTAGTCAGAAAACCATTCTCGTCCTTGGCTAAAAAATACAAAACCAACCACTCCGACTTGGCCAAAAACCTGCAATTCCATAATCAAACGCCACACATTTAAAACCATTCAACATTCAAACAAACAAAAAAAGAGGGTTGTCTAAACGGACCATCCAACCAAGTCGAATGGTAGGCGACATGCCTCAGTCATCCGCCACACCTCTGTGAATGTTAACTTATCGGGCTCTGTAAGTCCGTACTTACTGAACACGTTCTCCAGGTTTACTGGCATAAACCTACATTCAATAAATACCCATTTCTATAAATTAATTTCCAAGAATTCTTCTTCTTTTATGTTCCAAATTTATAAGTGCCTACCTTCCTTCGGTATCATATGTTGCGGAAGACGGCTATCGGATAGAGCAAAATCGCAACTGATAATTTGAGAAAATAAAAATGAAGATAAAAAGAGACACAAAATTTACGTGGAAAACCCCTAAATAAAATAGGGTAAAAACTACAGGCAACAGTAGAAGAATTTCACTATGAGGAAATAGGAATTACAACTTCTCTCGATCTACCAAGGAGAAAACAATGATAATTCTCTCTTAATAAAAAAGAGAAAACAACTCTCAAGAAACTCTCTAAATTCTCTATAGTATTAGACTAATCTTATAAATACCCTAAAGTCTAATGACTAAAATTAATTTTTCCATTCAAAATATTCAACACCTAATTCATGCATACCATTCCCTTTTTCAAAGTTTTAGGTGGATTTGATTTTTTTCCAATTCCAACTTTCGGTGGAAATTTATCAATTTTCAACAATCTCCCACTTGAAGATTTGATTGGAACAATCATATCTTCACACCATTCTTTCTACCTTGTACCATCATGTTGCTTACATTTCTTACAGACCACAAGAGGATCGACACCAAGTAAATTTATCAGTGTTGATCGCCTTTGTCATGAAATCTGCTATGTTATCTTTTGTATGGATCTTTTGCATATCTACCGTCCCTTCTTCTACCTTTTCACGAATTAAATGGTACTGAACTTGTATGTGCTTTGTCCTTGAATGAAATGCTGGATTCCTTGCTAAATGCAAGGTGCTTTGACTGTCACAAAAGAGAGAGACATACTCTTGATTGTGCCCAAGCTCCTCCAATAGCATCTTCAACCAAATTGCTTCTTTACTGGCTTGTGTAGCTGCTACATATTTTGCCTCTGTTGTGGATGTAGCCACAACTGACTGCAATTTTGAAACCCAACTTACAGCTCCACCAGCAACTTTGAACAGATACCCTGTAGTAGATTTGCTTTTATCCAAATCCCCTGCATAGTCAGAATCTACATACCCATTGATTAGTAAATTTGATCCTCCATAACATAATGCAACATTTGAGTCCCTTTGATGTATCTCAAAACCCTTTTAATTGTATTCCAATTCTCTTTTCCTGGATTCGCCATGTAGCGACTAACCACTCCCACTTCTTGTGCAATGTCTGGTCTTGTGCATATCATAGCGAACATCAAACTTCCCACTGCTGATGCATACAGTACTCGAGACATCTCCGTCCTTTCTTCTTCACTGCTAGGACTCATACTGGAGGATAATTTGAAGTTAATAGGAAGAGGGGGTAGAAATTGGCTTACAATCTTGCATGCTGAATCTTGACAAGATCTTCTTCAAGTAATTCTTTTGTGAAAGCCAAATCTTCCTATTACTTATGTCTCGGTGAATTTGCATCCCTAGAATCTTGTTTGCTGATCCCAAGTCCTTCATTTCAAATTCCCTAGCCATTTGTGCCTTCAATTCTTCAATATGATCTTTATTGGGTCCTGCAACCAATATGTCATCCACATACAACAACAATATAACAAAATCGTTATCACCAGACCTCTTGAAATAAGCACAAGGGTCTGCATTAAGTCTGTTGTATCCAAGGCACATAATGAAGGAATCAAATCTCTTATACCAACACCTCGGCGCCTGCTTTAGACCGTACAGATATTTGTTCAACCTACAAACCAAGTTCTTCTTTTCTTCTTCTTCAAAACCTTCAGGCTGGAGCATATAAATCTCTTCTTCAAGATTTCCATGAAGAAAAGCTGTTTTAACATCTAGCTGCTCTAGATGTAAGTTCAATGTAGCACACATTGCCAAAACTACTCGAACTGTTGTTAGTCGAACCACAGGAGAAAATATTTCATTGAAATCAATACCTTCTTTTTGAGCATATCCTTTGACCACCAGTCTTACACGATATCTCTCAACTTGATCGTTACCATTTCGCTTGATTTTGAAGACCCATTTGTTACCAATTGGCTTCCTTCCTTGTGGTAGTGGCACAAGGTCCCATGTATTATTTTTTATGTAGGGCTTCAATTTCTTCTTGCATCGCCATCACCCACAGTGAAGCATTTGAGTTGTTTATTGCCTCCTGGTATGTTGATGGCTCACATTCCTCTGTTAAAAGGCAGTATGCAATATTACCTTCTATAACATAATCTGAGTGCCAATTGGGACGTCTTCTTACACGATCTGATTGACGAGTTGTTGGTGCTTCAGAACTCTCTGGTTCTTGTTCATCATGTGCTGGTTCTGCTTCTGAAGAATCTCCTTGTTCAAACTCCTTTTCCACATTTATCTGTGTAGTCTCTGACTTTTCAGTGCTATCATTGTCTTATTTTCTTTGTAGTTTATCCTCTACAAAGATAACATCCCTGCTGATGATCACTTTGCGGGCAGTGGGATCCCACAAGCGATACCCCTTGAATCCATCAGCATACCCCAAGAATTTGCATTTCCTGGATTTTGGATCCAGCTTTGAGATTTCTTGGGAGTTGTACATCACGTACACAATAATTCCAAATATATGGAGGTTTGAATAATCAGCTGGTTTACCAGTCCACATCTCCATTGGTGTCTTCAGCTCTATTGCAGTTGATGGAGCTTGATTCACCAAATAACAAGCGGTATTGACTGCTTCTGCCCAACATGATTTTTCTAGGCCTGCGTCCCTCAACATTGCTCTTATTCTTTCTAACAAGGTTCTGTTCATCCGCTCTGCCACTCCATTTTGTTGATGAGTGTTTACCACTGTGAACTGTCTTTTGATGCCTTCTTTCCTGCAAAAGTCATCAAATTCTTCGCTTGTGTATTCTCCTCCATTATCTGTTCTGAAACACTTGATCTTATTTCCAGAATCAAGTTCCACCCGCGCTTTGAAGATTTTGAAAGTTGAAAACACATCTGACTTCTTCTTAATAGGATACACCCAACATCTCCTAGAGTAGTCATCAATAAATGAGACAAAGTATTTTGCTCTACCTATGGATGTAACTGGTGCTTGCCATACGTCAGAATGAACCAATTCTAGAACATTTTTGCCTCTAGAATTTGACGTGTTGAATTTCAACCGGTGTTGCTTACTTGTTATACAATGCTCACACAAAGGAAGTGATATCTTTGTTAAGCCGGGAAGTAGCTTTTGTTCCACAAGGACTTTCATTCCTTGTTCTGACATGTGTCCAAGTTTCTGATGCCATAGCATTGCAGAATCTGAACTACATGAGGCAACAAAGGCTTCTGCTTCTAGCAAAGTCTCTCCCTTCAGCATGTACAAGTTTGCTGTTATCTTTTCGCCTTTCAGCACCACAAGCGCTCCACGGAACACCTTCATGATTCATTTCCGTGTTTCAATCTTGCTTGCATTATTATCCAACAATCCGTAGGATAATAAATTTTTCTTTAGGCCTTTCACGTGCCGCACATCTCGAACAACTTTAATTGTTCCATCATACATCTTCAATTTGATGGTTCCCACGCCAATGATCTTTAAGGCATGATCATTGCAACTATACACAGATCCTCCTGAGACAGGTTCATACTGATGAAACCATTCTCTTCTTGAGGTCATATGATATGTTGCTCCTGAATCAATGAGCCATGTATCTGTAAATCTTTTTCTTCCTTCCACGGTGGTTGACGCTTCACAGCATAGTGCATCTCCATCATCTGAAGTGTTTGCGGTATTGCCTTGTGGATTGGAGTTTTTATTTAGACTCCAACAATCCTTCTTCAAGTGACCCTTCTTTCCACAATGGTAGCACTTTAAATTCTTCTTGCTCCTCGACTTCGATCTACCATGTTTATGACTGCTGCTTTGGCCACATTCTGTTGATCTCCCTCTCATCGTTGTCAACGCTTCTGCTTGTTGCAGATTTACTTGTCTGTCTTCCTTGTTCTTGCGCCAATTTTCTTCTTGTAGAACAGCAGCTGCAACATTATCGAAGACTGGACTGGTGACATTACTGTTTGTCAAGTTGATGATGAGTTGATCGTATGAATCCGGTAGACTTTGAAGTAGAAGTTCAGCATGTTCTTGTTCTCCTATTTTACAGCTTAAGGATGTAAGCTAAGAAAATAAGGTGTTCAGTGTATTTAAGTGCTCCGTCACTGAAGTAGATTCTGACATACGGAGAGTGTACAATTTCCTATTAAGGACAATTTTATTGTGCAGCGATGTGGCCTTGTACAATTTGGTAAGATGATCCCATATCTCCTTAGTTGTCTTTTTCTCCTCGATGCTTGACAATACTTCATCTGCTAATGCTAGATGAAAGTTTGCCATAGCATTTCCGTCCATCTTGTTCCATTTGATGTCATCTGCGAAATCCACCGGCCTTTCATTGATAGCTGCTAGACACATGTCTTTCCTTAGGATGGCCTTCATCTTCAATTTCCACAATGAGAAATTTCTCCCATTGAATTTTTCAATATCAAATTTCGTTGCCATAGCTTCTTTTACGGATAACTCCCACTATTTCACTATCGTGAATAGTTCTCTGGAATCTTCAAAGAATAGGTAATAACTTCTTATTTTCTTATGTTGGAGGATCCACCTTTTGGTGGCAACCACAAAGATAATAAGTAGATATTACAAACTCTAATCTAGCTCGGATACCAATTGTTGCGGAAGAAGGCTATCGGATAGAGCAAAATCGCAACTGATAATTTGATAAAATAAAAATGAAGATAAAAAGAGACACAAAATTTACGTGGAAAACCCCTAAATAAAATAGGGTAAAAACCACAGGCAACGGTAGAAGAATTTCACTATGAGGAAATAGGAATTACAACTTCTCTCGATCTACCAAGGAGAAAACAATGATAATTCTCTATTGATAAAAAGGAGAAAACAACTCTCAAGAAACTCTCTAAATTCTCTATAGTATTGGAAGAAAGCTAGAATGTTTTGGGATGATTTTGAAGCTAAATGAGCTAGGGTATTTATAGTTAAATTTTAAGGACTAATCTTATAAATACCCTAAAGTCTAATGACTAAAATTAATTTTTCCATTCAAAATATTCAACACCTAATTCATGCCTACCATTCCCTTTTTCAAAGTTTTAGGTGAAATTTATTTTTTTCCAATTCCAACTTTCGGTGGGAATTTATCAATTTTCAATAGCTGAGTCACTTCCATGCTTTGCTTTGTGTATTCTTTCTATGTATATGGGAAATAACAGATCTGGAATCCAATACTTTCAAATTTTCCAATGCACCAATATCAGCCATTTGGTGGAATATATTTCATACATGGATGGATCCACTTATTTAAAATTGTTTTACATTTTTATAATCCTTTTACAAAATTAATATCAATCTAAGTATATTTTTGACTCATTTTGACACTTCTATTTAGGGGTGAGCAAAACTAAATTTTCCAATGGTTAATTTTCAAGTTCGATTTAAGTCCCTCAATTATGCATAATATATGCATGTCATGTATGAAAAAATATATATGTATATCGTATATGGTTATAGAAAATAGTTTATATTGGAAACAAATAGTACTATATCGTTATAAATATTTACAATTAAATTTAAACAAAAATTCAAACAACTCGACTCGACTCGACTCAAATTTTAAAAACTTGACTCGACTTAAACAAAATTTCAAATGAAGTTTAAGTTATAAAATAAGACTCGTAAACTCAATAAACTCAAAAAAATTCATATACAAGAGTATCGATTTATAATATTTTAAGTTTGTAACACTACTTTAACTTGACAATAGTGCATATATAAGAAGGAATCAATTAAGAAATCGTGTAAAAGTAGTTTTATATAATATACTTTTCTATTTTTTTTTCATATTTTAATGATTTGATCATTAGATTTCAAATTTTATTTAATAGATCGTTCATGTTAAATTTAAAATAAATTAAATATGTCCGATAAATATTTTATATATTAAATGTGTATTGATTCTAAAACAAGATAAAATACATTCAATTATTACAGTTAAAATGTTATCATATTAAGTGTGTGTGTGTGTGTGTGTGTGATAGTAAAACTTACCGGTTGAGTGGAGTAACTCATAGATAAGTGGATTATCAGTGCTAACAAAAAAGAGGGTAACCGATGGAAACCAACATCTCGAATACCTAAAATTTATGTTTAAAATTTTTGAAAACTTTAGGCCTAAATATTAAAGAAATTGGAGATGGAAATGAAGGGGAAATTATTTACCAAGGCAAGTGTCCCAGGGTTGTATAACACCATCCTTGTTTTTATCAAAGAAGGCAACATGTTGTTGAAGAACACTCATTCCATTATTCTCATGCCCTACCGTTCCTTCTGGATTATCCACGTCAGGAGCTACCAATGCTCTTGCCAAATCTATTTCCTTACAAGAAAATTAATTACAATTATAATTATATTTTTTTGTCGTGTTATGTTTATTGCGTATGTAGACATAACAGGGGTTATTGCAGCCATTACGAGTATTTTACTCATGATTTTTTTTTTGTAGTTGATTGATTTTTATTTAAACTAGAATAGAAGAATAATAGTGGGAATAGCAGCCCATTGTTGCTGCAATTGGTCGCTATATGTTAAATTACAGCTACAATCCACCGTTATTGGTGTGATTTCGCTTCACGCCGCTATTTTTCGCAATAACGATTTCGGACGTTAATGCTACCCTTATATAATAGTTGCTATTTAAATCTATGGTCCAAATAATCGTGCAGAAAATAAATAAATAAAAATTAAAAAAATTACATGGCTTTGGTAAGCATATTTCTAAGTCATCTCGAATTTTTCTTTCGCCAGTGACTGGTGCTGTGGGTGCTGCAGTTGCCATGGATTCATCATCCTTCACCATCCTTTTTTTTTTCTTTTTCAAGTTGTGAGCTTTAGAGAAAAAATGAAGGTACTTGCAAAGAGAATTTGCAATTATTTATATATAAAATTGGTTGTGATGCAAATAATAATTTAAATTTTCAATTCTCAGATAACTTTACTTCGATAATATTTTTGGGGTAATCTCATATTTGATAGCTGTATTTCTTACAAAATGTCTAATATGGTATCTATACTTTTAGAATATTTCATGTGATACCTGCATTTTTACAAAAATATTTAATGTGCTACTTGTACTTTTAAAAGGTTTATGTGGTGCTTGTACTTTAATAAAATATTCAATGCAATACTTGAATTACCATTTTCTGTATTATTATAGTACTTATGAATTTTTATTGATGGATTCTCAAGTACCATTAATAATAAAAAAAATTATGTTAAGGTACAACACTTGTTAAATGTGTTAACTCGGGTAATATAATAATACACGGGATAATAATTCATGCATTATATTAAATATTTTAATGAAGTACAGATATTATATTGGATATTTTAAAATTAAAATTATTATATTAGACATTTTTATAATACTCGGAATTTATTTAAATATCATAATATATTGACTTAATATCAAAATTTACGTCTTCAATTGTACTTTAAAATATTGCCCTCTCATGAATGCGAATTTATTAATAGAACCAACTTTTTATTAAAAGTATGATTAATTCGTTTTTGAAAAAAGTGGGTTCACTCAATTTCATTTCTAAAACGATGTTCTTTTACTTTGACAAATTAACGATAATTATCATCCAACAATTTTAGGATATTATCTTATTAATTCTCTAATAAAGTTAACGTCACCTTAAATTTTAATAGAAAGCTAAAACATGTAATACCAACTATTAAATGCTATGAATGAGGCATATAAAGTGCTTGCAATAATAAAAATGGAAATGATGTACGGTGATATTAAATATTTTTTTTTAATAACATAAATAATTTTTATTTAAAATATTGAAAAGATCATTTGAATATAAAGAAGAATATCTATCTATTCTTTCGATAATCTTTGAATCACTTTCTAATGATTTAGGAGTTCATTCCATGGATTACTCTCATAAAATACATTGTCTCGATTTATATATAGTATATTACAAACTATATTATTAAGAAAAGTAATAATATATAGTATAATTTAAAACTTGAAATTAAATTACTATAACAATAATAAAAAATCAACAATCAGTTGGTTTAGTGGGATGATGCAATAGATTCCTTAAGCAATATCATGTGTTCGATGTAACGCCCATAGCTCGTATATGTCTCAAAATACGAGTTAAAGATGTCACATCAACTTTACAAGCATTCATTGATCGTAAATGGTTAAAATTTTGTTCCATTATAAAACATTTCGTTATTAACTTTACAATTATTCCATTGATTGTGTAAAATCATAAAATAATAATAATTATCATATAAATCAAGCTTAATTTTAGGCAAAAGTTTAGTAGTTCAATAGTAAACATTTCTTATTCGTATACATGACATCTAGAAAATTTAAAATAATATGATGTCATTACTGATACATGTAGTTGTTCTTTGTTGATTGATGCCAACTCGACTCCTTACTTCACTTGCCCTTATTTACCTACACGTGAAAATCATCACACGCTAAGTATTCACTTAGTGAAACATTATAAACAAACTAAGATGACATAAAATATTAAACAACTTAACAACATCATAACATTATTTTTCTTTATATAAAGCTTGGCTTAAAATATCATAACAATTCAAAACATTAAACTTAAATTCAAATAAAATCATTAAATATCCAAACCGATTTATTCAAATCGTCTTTCCTTATCATAGACCTGAAAGTCATCATCTTATGATTTTGTCAAAACAATGATAATCAATAATAAACATAACAATCATATCATACTCTATTTCATTCAAATACTTTTCAGAACTTTTTTTTCCTCATTTTTCACTTTCATATTCATTTTCATATTCCATGTTCATAATAAATACTTTAACATTTTAGAATTTATTTTCTGAATCAAAACTTATTTTCAGACTCATAGCTTACTGTCAGATTCATAGCTTATTTTCAAAGTCATAGCTTATTTTCAAATTCATAGCCTAATGCATATTTATGAGAATGCAAGGTAAGTGAGTAGAACATAAGGTGCACACAGGGAACATCACGGTGCCAATCTTAAATAACATCTTTATGTTTTGGCCAATAATTTGTATATATACACTTTGATGGATCTAAATTCAAGATCCTCATTTTATTTCTTTACTCCTACGTAAGTATTGCTTGTAAAATCTTTATCAACAACTTTTCTATTTATTTTTGAATGAAAAAAAAGTAGAGCCTTAACTAATTAGTAGATTTGCAATACATAGACTTCATGCAGTCACGTTGGAGAAGATGTTTCGACTCCGTCGGAGGTTCGTTTAGAGTCGTCAGAGTATTATCAAGCTCGTTATGGAGCTTAGCAAGGGTGTTAGTGGAGCGGTTTCCCTCTCTTGGGGTCCATCTAATTTTCGTCATCCAAGCAATAATTTCCTATTTTGGTTCCATTGTCTTCTTGTAATGACATAACTTATTAATATCTCTTCATTGTTTTCATTTACCTCAAAATCTTCTAAAGTTGTATTATTAGTTATGTCTTAGGTCTCTTCAGGAGCACCCACCTATGTTATATAACCATCTTATACTACTTCTCTTTTATGATAATTTTGACTACTAGAATCAATTCAATTATCATACTTCAGACATGATTTACGTTCATTCGCTTTAACATATTATCTTCATGAGATTTCAATTCAAATTTTAAAGCATTTTCAACTGGTACATAAGATTTGATTACTATCATTAGGTTAATAAATATTTGTAGCAGTTGATTTGTGATGAATTATCTTATAAACATTCGGTTCACATCATTATGTACAAGGATCTAGATAAAATGATAATTCATTTAACTTTTTCATCTAATTGATTGTTTTCTCGAACAACAATAAATTTTTCATTAAATTTTTCTTCATCGAATGATTTGTGACGGTCAATAGAAGGAGGTCAAAGACTTATTGAAATGAGTGTATCAAGCGCATGGCTATCAAATGAAGGTGAAGACTTCATAGATTTTATTTCTGCAATACGATTTCAAGCATGAGAAGCTCAGAACGGCTTTAGAAAGTTTAAGAGTTATATCTCCCCTGATTTTTAAGTATAGAGGAGAGAGAGAAGAAAAGGAATAAAGAAGAGAAATTTTTTTCTTCAATTTTTTTCCTTAAACGTCGGTCAAAAGCTTTAGAAAGTTAAATGTGTGGAAAATATTGTCAAGTAATTAGTTTAATACCGTCACATTAGTATTTCGTTATTGTAGTAACGACTATCAGCGACGAAAGATTGATTTGTTATAAATCGATAATATTAATGACCAATGTATTATGTTTAAAATTTTAGTGAGAAAAAAATTTACTAAAAAATTAATGATAAATTTATGAAATTCACCCTAAATTTAGATTTTTCTTAACACGATGACTTAATTAATATTTTATAAGGACTTTTTAGATCAATAAACATAAGCCAATTTTTTCGAGAAGGTAAAACAGATTTTTCCATCCCGAAATTGAAGGAAAAATCTTGAAAATCCCTCTACTTATTGGTAAAATATGAATATTGTGCGTGACAAATATTAAATACCAAATTAAGATTATCAATCCAACTTATAATATTTAATAAAAAATCCAACTTATAATATAATGACAACAATAATTTTTATTAAAATAAAATCATGGTCCTATTCTTTCTTAATAATTTTGATTGAGATAAATTTATTAAGTGATTTTAGAAGTAAAAAAGAAATATTATTTTCATTAAAAAGTTTGAGTTCAAGCAGTACTATTTATAAAATGTGTGAATGTTATCAATAATTAGATAAATATAAACATTTTATCTTTTAATCACTTTAAATTATTTAAAAAATTGATCTTGATTGATACAAAGAAAAAATTGTGGTTCCAACCCAATTTTGATCTCGACAAAAGTACACCATGCAAAAGGAAAATAAAAGTATGGATTTTTGAATAGATATACTTGTCAAAATTAGCCCATAACGTTTATCAAAATAATTATTTTTACCCATATTCTTTTTTTTAGAATATTTTGGATATCGATGTTTCATTTTTGGGAATAAAGACTCATAACGATTGACTAAATAGTCATTTTGTCTCTTATTTTTTAGTACATTTTGACTCTTAATATTTCATTTTAGGATAAAAACCCATATTTTAGAGCGTTTTTCGCTTGTTAAATAACCATTTCTATCCATAGAAAGACTTTTTTTTTCCTCAAAATAAAACATTAAGATTCAAAATATTTTTTTTAAAAATAAGGGTCAAAATGACTTTAATTTTTTTTAAAACGTCATGCCATATGAATAATCATAAAGCTAAAAAATGGGCTTTCAGAAAGTAGAACAAAAGCCTTGGAGCACAGAATAACCCAGCTACTACAATACTAAAAGTCCATTAACAATAGAAAGCCCCAAACTACAAAAGATTATATGATATCCAAATTGAACCCATCTGCTCTACTTTTCTACTTATCCTGAAGGGGAAAGAACAACAAACATATAAAAACTTATGGCAACCGAGGCGGCGGAGGAAGTTCCCGTCCCTGCAGCGGTGGCGGAAGCAGCCGCAACAACAGGAGCTGAGAAGCAGCCGCACAAGCTTGAAAGAAAGTGGGCCTTTTGGTTTGATAACCAATCTAAACCTAAACAAGGAGCTGCTTGGGGTATCACTTTACGCAAAGTTTACACCTTTGACACTGTTGAAGAATTTTGGTGGTACTTTTATCAAAAACCCATCTCCTTTTTATGTAATTTTTAAAAGATCTATTGATTTAGATTGGGTTTTCTTTTCTCTATTGAAAAGATAAAATATTCTCCATTTGGGTTTTCATTTTTGGGTAGATACTAATTGATTAATTTGAGATTTGGTTTGTTTAATAGGATAAATGCGTTTCCTAAGGTTGAATTTTATTGGAGTTTGCTGTTTTTCATTATATGTAATATAATCTGACTATTTTAATTGTTATTTATTATTGTTTGTTTGAAATTAAGGCTTATACTTTTTGTTATGTTTTTCAGTTTATATGATCAAATATTCAAGCCCAGCAAGCTGCCTGGAAATGCTGATTTCCACTTGTTTAAGGCTGGGATTGAGCCTAAATGGGAAGATCCGGAGTGTGCTAATGGAGGAAAGTGGACTGTCCTTAGCAACCCTAGCAACAGAAGGACTAATTTTGAGAATATGTGGCTTGAAACTGTAGGTGTATTGTCTCTAGATATGTATTATGTGCAGTATGGTTGGTATCTTCTCTTATTTGACCCACTAGTTGCATTCTATGGACAGTTAATGGCATTGATCGGTGAGCAGTTTGATGACTCGGATGAGATTTGCGGCGTGGTTGCTAGTGTACGCCAAAGACAGGACAAACTTGCATTGTGGACCAAGACAGCAACGAACGAGGCTGCCCAGGTCTTTATCATAGGAATTGTTGATACTTTGAATCTAATCTATTTGTTTGTTGAACTACACATCGTATTCTGAGGAAACATACCTACATATCATTTTCATTCTATCAGTGGACGTTTTCTTGAATCTTATATGCTCAAGAATGAACTTTTCTAGTTTCTACTTAGAAATTTCTACCATAATCACTCTGCAAGAAATTGCTGCCACCTACGTGCATGAAAATATGCACAATCAGATGGGTAATGATGGGTTTTCTCTGTTTCCAATGAGTCAATAAAATGCTTAAATCCATCTGATTACTTTTGCTGCATTGCATAAAATTTATATCTGTGTTCAATGTGCTAAAGCTTTTGCTGCAACCACGAGTCCATGTTTCATCCATTTATCTAGAATTTGACAAGTTCAGCTTGTTGTCAATGACCCATTTTTGTAGTAGGCTAGTCACATTTTTTGTTCATCCTTTGCTGGTGATGTCTCCAAATCCCTTTTTTTTGCATGTGAGCTTATTTCTTTCATGTTTATAAAACATCCTCTCACAAGTCCATATTGCAATGGCATGTTTCCCTGCATAATTTTGAGAAGCACACTTGATCTACGGCCACTTGTTATTTATCGCATACCTTTCATTTTTGATTTTGTCCTTTTGAAATTCAGCTAATCGAATATGCTTTGGTGATGTTAATTGGAATTGTGTGATATAGATGGGCATCGGAAGGAAGTGGAAGGAGATCATTGACATCAATGATAAAATTACTTATAGCTTCCATGTAAGCTTCATTCAACCGGTACTTGTGATGTCGGGAGCATATTCTCTCACCGTGACTAACTGTTTTGCACTTTGCAGGATGACTCTCGTCGGGAAAGATCGGTTAAACGATACAATGTTTGAACTCTCTGCATGTTTCTTTGCTCCGTATTACAGAATGCTGAACTGGGGCAGAAAGTAATGTAATTTGTTACCTGTTTTGCGTACGAGTTTTTTCTTATTTATTGCCGTCAACAATCAGGTTCTATAATAGACATTTATATTCAACATTAAGAGTTTTTACTATATTCTATAGATACTTCATTTGTTGAATCATATATTATATGCATGTCTGCTGATTGTTTCTGAAATCTTCTGTAAAGAATTGTAATGATGATTCCTCCTTGGCAACCTTGAGAATGGACCTTTTCAAATAATTATGTACTTGGTAAATTTTCTTCTTTGATTCCTAATTATAATTTATATAATTGATTAGGGAAGTTTTTCATCCTTACATGGAATGAAAAAGGTCACAAAAAATATTCCTAACATATAATGTTTTGATTTTATTTTTTTTAATATTTTAGTCTATAATATTTTATTTTAAGATAAAAAGTTCATTTATTAGCGGAAATAATTAGTCAAGAAACAGTAAATATTCTAAAGGAATTTGTTTATTGAAATGAAATGTTTTAGCAAAATATTAAAAAAAAAAGTTAAAGTGAATATTTTATTAAACATTAATAAATTTTTATCCTAAAACAAAATATTGGATTGAAATATTTTAAAATATAAAAATTTAAAATAATTATTTAATTAAACAATAAATATTCTAAAGTAATCTTTTGTCTTGAAATGAAATGTTTTAGTAAAATTGAAATGAAACGTTTTACCAAAATTAAAATGTTTGAGTTTGTTTGATAGAAAAATTATTTGCAAATTCACATTTTAAAAAGGATGATTTATATTATTATAGTGGTGTTTTATTTTATATTTTTTTTTATTGATTTGGAGTGATTATAAGATAATAGTTGTTTGAAAGATTCTTAATCATTTGACAATGAATGTTCAAACACTCCTGTGTAATGTAACGCCTCATTAGCTTGTAGGAAACCATGACTCAAGTTTAAATGGATTTGAACTTGGGTTGAGCCCAACAAGTGTTAAAAAAGGGTGTTGTTAAATTTGTGACTAAAACTTAGAGGACCAAGATAGCAATTCACCCTTTTTCCTTATAAAAGGTTGGGTTCTTTTATATGATTTTGTATAGTGAAAGAAGTTGGGGAGAGCTCTAAATACAAAGGGAAGGAAAAGCTAACGCTTGGTTGAGTTGAAAGAGTTTCCAGCAACTTAGCAGTCTAGGTAAACTCACTTCTAACTCGACTTTATCACATGTAGATCACTAGGTGTGTTTTGATAGGTTGCATGAGTTATGAAGCATGTTCATGGTATATTCAACATTTAGAGTTTTATAGTATGTTTATGGACCTATTATGACCCCTACTATTATACATAAAGCTCTAATAATGTTTGGGAACCTCAATAGGACTTTTGGGATAATTAGAGAGGCTTTTTCGTGCCCAAATCATGGACTTTTGGAACAATACCGATATTGCTCATCAGTTAGCTAAAATAAGGGGGTTTTGGGAAGAAAGTATCAATACTCATCATAGAGTATCGATATTGTTGGTCGAGTTTTGATACGTACAGGGTAGTATCGATACTGAGTAGACTTAGAAGATTACAATAAGCAATTTTGGTATCTGTATTGATGGGAGTATCAATACTAGGGGTAGAGTATCGATGCTCCTAGTAGGGGTAGAGTATCGATACTAAGGCATTTTTCAAAACATCGAAGTAAAATTTAGTATTGGTACTCAAGATAGTATCGATACCACAGTCCATAAGTATCAGTACTCAAGCTAGACTATTGGTACTACCCTTTCCATTTCAGTTCTCAATAGTCATTTAGTATTGATACCCAGAGTTTAGTATCAATACTCAGGGGCCAATATCGATACTGAATGACTTAGTATTGATACCCACAAATAGTTTTGGGTAAGAAACCCAAGAGTTTGGGATAGATTTAAGGGACCTAATAATACTAGAACGCCATGAAATAAAACTACAAGTGAGAACAATAATAAACTCAAAACAACTAGAAACAATAACAACTAGGATGACATAAAAGTAACAACTAGGATGACATAAAAGTAACATTGTCTGATGCTCGGGAAACAGTTAGGACACCCAAGTTACTGTAGTAGATAACGATCGTATAGTTTAGATATATCCTAGTTCGTGGCAATGCACTTTAGTTTCCAACTGGGCATAGATGCCCCAAGACTCGAAGGAGTAAGTTGGTCGAGTGTATGTTTTCGATGCAGTTAAGGATCTCACCCTAGATACCTAAGGGTATTTTTAGAAGGCTAGAGGGGTGTGTGCCCCAAGATGCAGAACCCTCAGACACACCATAATGCCTACTTCAACATTGCATGACTGCATTCTTAAGTCTTCCTACATATGCCACTAGCATGCTTATTTAATGAATGCATGTAGTATAGTAATTATTAGTGTGACACTGAACTTGTACGTTCATCGTTCGGAATGTGTTTCCATGCACATGTTGTTAAGAGATCATCTGTAGAGCGTTATCGTCACCAGATATTCTAGTTCAGTCGAGTATTCAGAGTACGTCTTAATTTATATCGGAGGGCATGTACTATTGTAGAGCCCTAACTCTATTTTGAATTAAATTCAATGTACTTATTTTGGATGATTTGGGAGCTCCCCGTATTTGTAAACTTAGATTTATTATATTTTTTATTTTACATCCCAAAGCACCATATATAGAGGAGGAAAACCAGAAGAATATCCGAAGTGAATGAATAAAAAATGACTCCTCCTTTAATTGCAGTCTCGTCTGACACAAATACTCGAGAACCAACAAAATGTTATATGCAAACGAACAAAGAAACCAAACATCGGAAAAGCAAGTAACCATAAAATCTGGAAGAATCATAGATCAAGTATACCAATGGAAGAAACCTGCCTTGAGAATCCAAAAATACCGGTAACTATGATACTCTTTACTAAAAAAAGTCAAAAAAATATTATTTTAAATATATTAAAATATAACTAAAAATTAAAAAAATCAAACGATAATAAAATGAAAATGACAGAGAAGTGGTCGGAAGAAACCATCACCGCTACCATTGCTAAACGTGTGATAACCGCCCTGTAGCTTTTGTTAGATAAATTGCTTTTCTTTTTAATTTTTGACGAACAAATAAATAAAGAATTAAAAGAATGGCGGGCTAGTTACTGTGAGGTCTAGTATATAAAGGGGAGACAGATAGAACTCTTCAATACATCGCAATTGTTTTTCTGAATTTACGAAACGGAGAAACTCTCCAGTCTTCATCGTCGTTTTTTTCTGAATTTAGGAAAATGGAGAACAAAGTAGCAGCAAGAAGATTTGAAGGCAAAGTTGCGATTGTAACTGCTTCGACTCAAGGCATCGGTTTTGGCATCGCATAGCGCCTTGCTCTGGAAGGTGCCTCGGTCGTCATCTCCTCTCGCAAGCAGGTCTTTTAATAATTTCAATCTTCTCTGTGTTGGATAGTAAATGATGCTGATGCAATCATAATTACAGTTGATGGAGCTTATTAATTGGACTGTAGTCCTTTGTTAAATCTGCTGTTCTTTTATCTGTTCTTGGATTTGATGATTGAAGTTTTGAGCTTAGTTTCTCTTGAAATTGAGAGTCCGTGGAATCAGAAATCGTCAAGATTTTTATATGAATTATTGTGATCTGATCTGTAATCAACAGGATTTCCTTCATCTTTTATTAATTATTTATGCTGCCGTGGACGCTGCTTTACTTTGCAAAATAGTATCGAAACATTCCGATCATACTTACAGTTGATGGAACTTATTAATTGGAAATTAGTGTGCTTTTCTCTCGATTTATTTTTTCTGTTTGATTTGTTTTTGATATGATGATGGGTGTTAGTTATGTTTTTGAGCTTCATCCTTGAAGAAAAACGTCGACGAGGCCGTTGAAAAGCTTAAAGCTAAAGGAATACATGTCTTCGGAGTCGTATGCCAGGTTTCCGATGCGCAGCAAAGGAAGAATCTAATCAATGCCACCGTCGAGGTTAGTTTAATGAAAATCTTGAATTCTAATATTGTCGTTGAAAAAAAAAATCAATAATAAACTCGAGAACTCGATCATTTCCCTTTATTTATAAAATAATTATTAATTTTTTTGAATGATTATAGAAGCGGCCATTTTATATTATTTTAATAAATTTAATGATCATTTTGTAACTTTGGAGGGTTGATGTTTAAAAGGATAATTTTATCATAGTTTAGTGGCTTTACTGTACTCTATCCAAAAACTTAATAATTTGACGTATTCCTATTAACTCTTATTTAAATGGGAAATTAGTTTTGCTCCTCTTAAAAACCAATAATTCAATTTTAAACAACAAAGCTGAATCCTTTGAGTAATTGGTATGCGTAACAATTAACATTGTATATGTTGTTGGTTTCAGAAATATGGAAAAATAGATGTGATTGTATCAAATGCCGCTGTAAATGCGGTAAATGTACCGCTGCTGGAAACCAAATATGGGAAACAAACGTCAAAGCATCCATACTTCTGCTCAAGGTAATTAAGAGCAAACAAAGAAGATTAATGTTAACAAAATAGCCTTACTTACCATAGCTTACTCTCATTATTACATAGTGGTTTGATGTGTATAGCCATATGTTTCCGATGTATAATTGCAGGATGCAGCTCCCCATTTGAAGAAAGGTTCATCGATTATTTTTATTTCATCATACGGTGGTTATCAACCTCAGGCTTCTATGGCCATGTACGGGGTTACTAAGACAGCCCTTCTTGGTCTCACCAAGGTAAGTTTTTATACACTTCTTTTTCTAAACAATCAATCTTTCAAAATGTCTTTTAGGTATAACTATTTTTCAAGTTTCTTATAATCATAAAACCAGAAATTAAGCTTTAATTTATCATTTTTCGGTTTAAATAATTTTTATTTTTAAAATTTTAAAATTAAATAAATTAAACTTATTACTGTCATTTTGTTCTTATTTATATTTATCTTTCTGAAATTTTATTCCGACTATAATGATAATGCTAATCTAGCTGTGTTGGTTGATCCTTTGTCAGGCTCTGGCGGCTGAGTTGGCCCCAAATGTCCGAGTCAATGCCATCGCACCTGGTTTCGTACCAACCCGTTTTGCAGCTTTCGTCACAGCAAACGAAACCACGGTGAGTTGATTTTTCTTATAGAAATAAGATTACACAAAATCATTTGAATGAAAGTGAAAAATGTCGTACCTTGTCACTGAAACTCGAGTGCGGGGATTTGTTACAGAAAAAATCCTTTGAGGATATAACGCTATTGAAAAGACTAGGCACACCAGAAGAAATAGGAGCTGCGGCTGCTTTCTTAGCTTCGGATGATGCTTCTTACGTTACAGGGGAAATCTTAATCGTGGCCGGAGGAACCGCTTCCAGGCTCTAGTTTCTTACACAACACAAACCTGTCGAATAACTCTGTGTCTGTAGCCGGGTTTCAATGGAATATGTTATTTAGTAATTTCCTAATGCCATTTTTAATTGTGCTAAATTGAAATACATGTCGTCTGACGTGGAACAACTTCAGACAAATAAAATAGGCATTAGCTGTATTTGGGTTATTTCTCTTTTTTATATATTATAAATTTGGTTTGTGATGCTTTTCAATGGCTTTCGGGTTTTAATTATGCTTTTTTTTAGTGTGTTTTTGGGGTGAATTCACGAGATAATGTTCTCGAACTTTTTTATTCACGAGATAATGTACATCCCAGATTAATTGTTGAAATGGGGTGAATTCTACAGTGATGGCCATAGGTCGCCATGCAATCCAGGCGATCTTGTAGGACGCCATGCAATCCGGGCGACATACGGGTGACATACGAATACGAGCCATACAAGCCATATACGAGCCATACGAGCCAATGGATAGGTCGCCATGCAGTCTGGGCGACCTTGTAGGTCGCCATGTAGTCCCGGCGACCAAGTAGGTCGCCATGTAGTCCTAGCTCACGAGACCTCATGCATGCACATGCAGCCACAACTGAGATTCCTTCACGTGCTCCCCTCCTGCTCCCCGCTGCATGCCTACAGCTATTGATGCATGCATGTGAACCATTTGAGCCGTGAATTATTGGTACAATTATTGAACCATTGCTGCGTGAAATCAGCTGCTATCATAGTTGCAATTGCACAATTATTGGTGAAATAATTGAGGCAGCCGGTGACACCTAAATTATATATGGGGTGTGCATTATCGTGAGAACATAAAAGAAAGAAAGAAAGGGAGAAGAGATTGCAGCCAGAGCTTGGTCGCCGAGATTGCAGCCGAAGAAAGGGAGAAGAGACTGCAGCCGAGAAAGAAAGAAAGGGAGAAAGGAAAGTAAGAAGAAGAAAGGGAGATAAGGTAAATTTTTTTATATTTAAATTAGTTTATTATTATAAATGTTTAATTTGTTAGTTTAGGGTTTAGGGTAAAACAAAAAGCAGTTAATTAGTTTGTTAGTTTAGGGTTATATGATTGTTAGTTTAAGTTATTTAATTAGTATATGTTTGATAGTTATATAGTTAAAAAATAGTTAATTAGTTTGTTTTGTTAATAGTTAGTTATATAAAAAAAATTATTTAATTAGTTTGTGTTAGTTAAATAGTTAAGTTATATTTGTTTGTTGAATTTATATTATATAAAAAATTAGTTAGTAAGTTTATTAGTAGTATATTATAATGAAAAAATAGTTTATTAGTTAGTTTTAGTTATATAAAGAATATTTTATTAGTTGTTTAAGGGTTTAGTGTTTACGTTTAACTTATATTTTAAAAAGTTTAGTTTGTTAGTTTATTAGTTTATTATATTATAAGTTATATTAAAGTTTAGTGTTGTAAATTAGTTAGTTAGTTTATATTAGATTATTAAATGATTTTTTAAATATTGTGTTTAATTTTTTTTACAGATTCATTCCAATGGCTGACCAAATTCCACTGTTGAGGCTTGACAATGAGCATATTTCAAGTCATTTGGGAATAATGGTGAATAAAATATTTGTTTAATGAATTATAATTAATAAATATTTGAATATTATTTTATGATTGTGATAATTTTTTTGAAATATTTAATTGTAGGAGGACGAGCAGCGAGTCCTTTGTCTTCGACTACATAAAGTGCCCAAGCCACACCCACTGATAGAAGAAAATTTGCAAGAGGCTGGATTTTGGTATATAACATTTGTGCGAGATTACAAGTTGGTCCCAGGTTTGATCAGTGCGTTGATTGAACGTTGGAGACCAGAAACGCACACGTTTCATTTGCCGTGTGGCGAATGCACGATAACTTTGGAGAATGTGGCAATGCAACTCGGGGTCCAAACTAATGGGATGCCGGTGGTAATGTCACATGAGTTTAATAAGGTGGAACAACTTTGCAACTTGTTTCTTGGGAAAGCGCCCGTACCACCAGAGTGTAGAGGGTGGCGGGTGAGGTTGTCATAGTTGAAGAATGAATTTCAACTTCAACCAAATAGTACGGAGCACGAAATTATATATGCAACACGAGCATATATATTACAATTGATTGGGGGAATTTTGATGCCTGATAAACCCGGTAGTTATGTTCACACTCAGTATCTTCTTTTTTTAACAAATTTTGAGAATTGTAGGCAATATAGCTGGGGTTCGGCGATATTGGCGTTCTTGTATCGTGAGATGTGCAAGGCGTCATTAGTCGTGAATGATAATAGTACAGTAGAAATCGGTGGATGTCTGTTGCTGCTACAATCATGGGCTTGGCATAGACTTCCGTTTTTTACACCGATTAGTCGGACTGCGGTTGACTTTCCACTTGCCGGAAGGTAATATGAATCCTCTATTTTAATATAAAATATTAATTAAAAAATATTTATTTTGATTAAAATTATTGAACAAAATGTCTCTATTTTTGTTTTGATTGATATACAGATGGAGGCATAAAATTGAAGGCACAGGGTTGGTGCACAACAACATTAAAGAGTTCAGGTTGAAGATCGACATTAATGCCAAAAAGGAGGTATGCATAATCTGTATTTTTTAATTATTATTTAAATTAACTATATATTTGATTTAAATCAATTTATTGTTTTTGTAATTTTACAGTTTAATTGGAGACCATACATGAATGAAGAATTATTTGCGTTGATACCGCACGATATTTTAGATGGGTTTCAATATTGGTGTGCTGTTACACCATTGATCAATTTTGCTTTTGTTGAGATCCAATTTGGGGATAGAGTGCTGAGGCAATTTCAC
Organism: Hibiscus syriacus; assembly: GCF_006381635.1. Classification (NCBI taxonomy): domain Eukaryota; kingdom Viridiplantae; phylum Streptophyta; class Magnoliopsida; order Malvales; family Malvaceae; genus Hibiscus; species Hibiscus syriacus. The sequence goes on along the minus strand of NW_024063259.1, from coordinate 540,742 downwards.
TTCCACCAACCTATTCCGCGGAGTCCATGGGATCATGACCTCCTCCAAAACTTAGATGGTCGTCGTCCAGTGAATTGGGTTGAGACGCATGACGACCTGCACAGATTTGATGGTCGTCGTAAAGAAAGCGTTAATTGGGTTGAGAAGCATGCAACCTACATTAATGCTTGGAACAATAGGGCTTCATTCATGCCAACTCTTGACGCCATTCAAGACGACGACTTTAATTTTGAGACTTCGGCTTACCTTGCTTATTTTTGGATAATGGAAAGTCGTTCCTCACAACAATAGTAGAGAGGCGACAATTTTGAGGTTTAAGAAAAGATTTGGTAAAGCTGAATACTCTCTACCGAGTGGGAGTGGGAGTTCATCTCTACAACCTGAAGCGGAAATGACCGATGTGGATAATAGCGCACCACAATCGTTGCATCACGCAGTTGATGATTCTACTGTCTCGGCATACATACCAGAGTTTGTGCAGCCTGAGGCACCCATCTATTCTCCTACGTTTTCGTCGACGTATGACTTTGAACACATGACAGTTCAAATACCCCCAATGAATGAGGGGGATAGGTACAATACTCCTGAGCCACAACGGCCACAACGTATCAGACGTCCGCCCGACATTATCATTCAACACACCCGGCATCGACAACAATTGTAAACTCGTTTGCTATTTATTACAAATTATTTATTGAAATTAGACTAGTTTTTTAACCTTAACAATGATTTTTAGTATCAAATCATTACTAGTATCAAATAATTAAATATTTAGTAAATCAACTATTTTAAATCATTAGTATCAAATAATTAAATATAACAATAAATCCTTATTAATAATAATTAGTAAATCATTAGTATCAAATCATTAAATATTTAAAAATCATTAATAAATTCGACTATGTATAAATTTAAACTCAGTAATCCACACTTGTACACTCATTTGTTAGTATTCTATAATTATTAGTAATAATTATTAAATCATTAGTATTAAATCATTATTATAAATAATTACTAAATAATAACTAAATCATTATTATAAAATCATTATTATATGATTATTATCAAATCATTACTAAATCATCAAATCATTAAATATTTAAATCATTATTAAATCATTTTATAATGATTATTACTAAATCATTATTATAATGATTATTATCAAATCATTACTATAATGATTATTATCAAATCATTACTAAATCATCAAATCATTAAATATTTAAATCATTATTAAATCATTTTATAATAATTATTACTAAAATTATTATATGATTATTATCAAATCATTACTATAATGATTATTATCAAATCATTACTAAATCATCAAATCATTAAATATTTAATCATTATAAATAATTTTTATAATGATTAATAAATACATAGAAATACATATATGATTACTAATGATGAGGCCTATATCTTGGTAAATTAGGACAATTGTTTTTTGAATGGCCTTCACCCCTACATAATCCGCATCTCTTTACTTGACCTCTCTCTATAGCAAGGAAATTCATACTGGTATGAATTCGAGTGGACTCAGGTCGACCCTTTGGACTTCTGCGAAGCATTGGATTTGGTAGCCATTCATCATGATCCTTTTGGGCCAATATGATTCATTTGGGATCTGTCGAACACATAGCTGTAGACATTTAATATCCTACGTAGGTGGAAGCATTCATCAACATAAGTGTATGCGCTTACACCAGCATACATACATGCAGCGACTGCATGAGCACATGGATATTTCCATGCCTGAAAACGACCACAATCACACCATTTGTTTCGTAAATCAACTCTAAATGTTTGGTCTTCTCCTCCGACGTTACGACGTATGCACGACACGACAAAAGTATGACCAACTCAGTCGAAATTATGAACAACCATTGATGTTGCCAATTGCTCTTTTGCTTCCATTGATTCCACCACTGTAGGAGCCCAAGTTTTACCTCTATTTATGAGACTCTCAATTTCCTTGCCTTTGTCCGACCAAACTTTACCCAGTCTAAAGTACGTCTCTTTCACCACACTCGCTATTGGGAGATGGCGTGTACCTTTTAGTACCGAATTAATGGCCTCAACAAGGTTTGTGGTCATATGTTCGTATCTCCGACCTTCATCGTATGCTTGCGACCATTTTTCCCGCGGTATTTTTGAAGCCCATTTCCAAACACGCTGATCATAGTAAAATACCTTCAAATTCTCCAATCTCTTGTCAAAATTTGGTCGACGTAGTTCGTATCCTGTTCCATAATATATTGTGTTAAACCGCAATTAAAAAAACCACGTAAAAAATACACAAATATTGAAAATAAAACTTACCCATTCTGACTATCTCGCTACGAATATGTGCGTTATGAAACTGGTCGATACTATTCTTGCCAATATGATGGATACAAAATGTCGGATATGCATACAGAGGTATCCAACGACTTCCTGGTCGTTTAATTGCCGCCAAAATACCCGTTCCTCTATCGGATATCAAGCAAACTCCATCTTTACTAACGACATATTGACGTAGATTGGTCAGAAAGAAATCCCAAGCCTCTGTTGTCTCTCCCTCAACAATGGCGAATGCAATTGGGAAGATATTTCGCTCACCATCTTGAGCAACTGCCATCAAAAGTACATGCCTATATTGACCATACAACCACATACCATCTACTTGGATACGTTTGCAAATGGAAATCCTTCAATACATGCCTTGAATGCCCAAAATAGTCTATGAAATATTTTCTTCCCTGGCAGAAGTTGACCTTCTTCGTCATATGCGGGCATGGTTTGAGACTTCACTATAGTTCCTGGGATAAATCGCTTCATTGCTTGTAGAAAATATGGTAGCTCATTGTATGATGTATCCCAATCTCCATACGTCAACTTCATTGCCTTCATTTTCGCATTCCACACCTTGCCATATTTTACTTGATATCCAAATTGGCTTCGAATAAATGCAGCTAACACTGAACAAGATATCCTTGGATCCTTTTCAACCATCGCCTTCACGTATTCACATATTACATCGGAGTCCAATAGTCGGTGGTCTTGTTCGATGGAGTTTCGCAAACATGTGTGCGAACCATTGTACCTCGTGATGACCAAAACATCGTGCCTTTGATTTTTCGACACTCTGATCTTCCACTTGCACTCTGGGCCATATTTTACACACTTTGCGTATAGGGTTTTCTGGTTGGACTCTGCAACATGGACATCAACATGGCATTTGATGCAGTACTCTTTAATCGCCAGCGTAGCTTCATTTTTTCCTCTGAATTGCACCCCAACTGAAAATTCACCAGAATTATCGAATGAGTCAGTCATTTGGTACGGAGGTAAATGTGGCATGTCTAGGAATTCAGGTGCCCTCATTGCATCATAGTCTATCTCGTACATGTGAGGAGTAGCTTCATACGGTGTCGGAACTTCATCAATTGCACCTCCACCAAAAATATTTTCGTCGCCGCCCAAAACGGGTTCTTCAGTTTCTTCATCTTCGCTTGAATCATCATGAATTTCTCCCCATCGATTTTCAGCGTCAATATCAACAACCAATTCTGGTATGTTTCTCGTCTCATACTCTGCTGCTACAGATGTCCCCCCGACTTCATTTACACTTTCCAATAGTTCCATAAAATTGTTTGGGAATCTGTATGTCGGCTCCTCAAACTGACTATATAAAGCCATTTCAGATGGATTTTGAGCCACACCTCTTGATGACCCAGGAACATCACATATGTTACGCACATCAACAAATAATTCAATAACTGCTATATTGGTTGACTCATGTAATCCAACCATGGTTCCAATATCATCATCTTCTTCAAGTGGAACTGCAGCATATCTGACTGGGTTAGAGCATATCATAAACCTATACCTCAAACCATCAACTGCAGCTCGAATTTTTCTTTCTATCTTATGCTTCATTTCTATAAATGTGATGTCTTTTTTGAACATCATATTTATTGTTTTTTCAGACTGAAAAACTACTCCGACCTCATTTTTCATAATCTGTCCATTATAATGGACAATCGTGAAAAAGTTGTTGCTCATTTTCTCTACAATAAAAAAATAAATTAATTTAGATTAAAAAATTAGATAAGATAATTTCATAAATCATTAAATATAATAATATACTATTATATTAATGATCAAATAAAATTTATTATTTAACTTGATTGATGCTTACTAATAAACCTAATAATGATTTGATATTACTATTAATCTAATGATTTGATATTTAATGATTTAATAATAATATGATTTAGTCATAATCACTAATAATTATTTATTATAAATATTTAATGATTTAGATTTGATACTAATCATTTAGTAATTATTACTAATAATAATGATTAGTTTGATAATATTTTTTATTTTTTAAAAATATCAAACAAATTTGTTAGGCAAAACTGTCGAGATAATGTTCTCGAAATAATTATTTCGCGAGATAATGCGTTGTCCGGATTATTTCATTCAATTAATTTTTACTCCTTACTAATATACACATACAATGTAAATTAAACAAAATATTTTTAAAACAACACTAAATGTTTTTAAACACAATATTTTTTAAAACGAAAATTATCTCGCACAAATTAGTTTATATAATCTAATATAAACTTACTAACTAACTAATTTACACATACACAACAACAAAAAATGGACAACAAAAAATAATAAATTACTCACGTCTTTATGCCTTCTTCCTTTACTTTCTTTTCCTGCCTTGTTTCTTTCTTCGAATCAATCTGTACTTGGGCAAATGTTGTGAAATAATGTCTTGTATGTGTAAACAAAATATTTATTTAAACAACAATAGCTTCCACAAATTAATTTTATATAATCTAATATATTATATATACCTTAAACTAATAAACTATTTCTTTATTATAATATAACTTAGTTAAAATAACAAACTAATTAAGCACTAATTAATTTTTTTATAATATAACTTCAACTTCAACGAACAACCTAATATACGTTTAAAGACACTAACAAATTAATTAATACTTTTTTTATATTTAATAACTTAAACTAAGAAACTAATTAACTAATTTTTTATATAATATAATATATAACTTAAACTAATAAACTAATATAATATAACTTAAACTAACAAACTAATAATTTATACTAACAAACTAATTAACTAGATTTTAGTTTTACCCTAAACCCAAAACTAACAAACTAATAATTTCATATAATAAACTAAATTAAACAATAAAAAAATTACCTCACGAACTATGTTTGAGCCTTTATCTTCTTTTCTTCTTCTTCCTTTTCTTTCTCTCGGCAAAGTTTATATGTGCTTATGCTTCTGGTTCTGCTTGTGCTTGTGCTTCTACCCTAAACCCCATATCCTTTATATAAAGCAACTGAGCGTTGGATAGAGTCATTAAATTTGACTGTTGAAGCAAATAATATTAGCATTGCATCGTATAACTATTGAGCATTGAAAGGCTGCAATTGAACAATAATATTTGCTGCATTTGGCAGCTAAATTAACGCTGTAATAACGCAACTATGGATGCAACACATGCAGCTACGGATGCAGGAATCTCCCAGCTATGGATGCAACGCATGCAGCTACGGATGCAGGAATCTCCCAGCTAGAATCTAGCTGCAACGGAGCTTGGTCGCCGAGACTCCATGGCGACCTACCTACCACGCCGTGACTCCATGGCGACCTACACCGTTCGACGTGCATGGCCCATGAACAGTTCCCACGTCCCATGCACAGCTCCCACATGCATCCCACAACTCCCCCAAGCATGCTCCAATACTATTTGATTGCATGGCGACCTACACCTGCTCCTTTGCAAAACACCGCACAGGTCGCTCGGATGTCATGGCGACCTCCAAGGTCGCCCGGATGCCATGGCGACCTCCAAGGTCGCTCGGATGCCATGGCGATCTCCAAGCTCGCCCGGATGCCACTGTAGAATTCACCCCATTTCAGCAATTAATCTGGGATGTGCATTATCTCGTGAATAAAAAAGTTCGAGAACATTATCTCGTGGATTCACCCGTTTTTAGTGATTAAAAAGTTTATCACTTTCGAACCAAGCAATCACGAGATACCCTTGAGAATCTCTGCTTTGAATTCATCTTTCTGCTGCTAAACCACCTTTACATGCCGTGAGAAATCTGAACCATTTTCTCTGCATTTCAAAAATACCATGAATTCGCTACCAATAACCAGGATCACTTGATAAATTCTCTTTGATTTTATCGTTTTTTTTGCCTGAGAAATTCATGAAACTCATTCTTCAGCAAATCCCATGTTTTTGAATCGGTTCATGAAGTTCCTGAAATCAATCCACACATTCAGAAGGAAGATACCTTTTGATTGTTTGTTTTGACACTAAACAGACACTTACCCTTTCAACTCCATATCACAAAACGAAAAGATTTCAATGGGAACCTCATGTTTCCATTCGTTTCGCCTTCGAAAATCAAGGAGCAAACACCTGCTGCAATTCCTATCGTCGTCTTCGTCGAAGAAACAGATGAATCCTGACATGGTGAACATGGAGAAGAGTAGATTCGATAGTTTGGAGTCGTGGTCGATGATTTTGGACTCGGAGAATGTCGAGACGTGGGAAGTTTCAAAGGAGGATCAAGAAGAGTGAACTGCTGATCTTTCTCAAGTGTTTATAGGCAACAAATTCGCATCCGGTGCTCATAGTAGGATCTATCGTGGAATTTATAAGTAGAGAGCTGTTGCTGTAAAATGGTGAGGATCCCAAACCAAAACAAGGAGACGAGATCGAAACTCGAACAGCAGTTCAAGTCTGAAGTAGCTTTGCTCTCACGGTTGCTTCACCCCAATATAGTTCAGTTCATTGCTGCTTGTAAGAAGCCGCCTGTGTACTGCATCATCACAGAATACATGTCACAAGGGACTCTGAGGATGTACCTGAACAAGAAAGAGCCTTACTCGCTCTCGACGGAGACGGTATTGAGGTTAGCCCTCGACATATCTCGGGGAATGGAGTATCTTCATTCACAAGGTGTGATCCATAGAGACCTCAAATCGAACAATCTTCTGCTAAACGATGAAATGCGGGTTAAAGTGGCAGATTTCGGTACGTCGTGTCTCGAAACACAGTGCCTCGAGACTAAAGGAAACATGGGAACGTACCGCTGGATGGCACCTGAGATGATTAGGGAGAAACCGTATACTCGGAAAGTCGATGTGTATAGCTTTGGGATCGTGTTATGGGAGCTCACTACATGCTTGCTTCCCTTCCAAGGAATGACCCCTGTGCAAGCTGCTTTTGCCGTGGCTGAAAAGGTATTACACATAAAAGCTTGTTCCTCTATGCTTAACCTTATGATGCAGCTCCTCTGACGTCGGTACTCTTTTCGGCAGAACGAACGGCCTCCGTTGCCCGAGAGTTGTCAGCCGCCAGTTGCACACCTCATAAAGCGCTGCTGGGCAGAGAACCCCGCAAAGCGGCCGGATTTCTCCGACATTGTTTCCACCTTGGAGAAGTACGACGAATGTGTAAAGGAGGGCTTTCCGTTAACTTCACACTCCAGACTGGTCAGCCGAAATGCCACTCTCGAACGGTTAAAGGGATGTGTGTCTATGAGCTCATCTTCTATACCTGTACTAGGTTGAATCTTTCCTGTATGATCAAGATTGATTCATAATAATTTGTACATATTTGATGTTCTTTTAATCATCCGAGGCTGCTGGTGGAGGAGTAAAGTGAGTTTACACAGTGATTTAGGGTTTGAACTAATTATTCTATCGTTCTATGGTTTACTGAACTGAATGAATGTTCTTTGTTTTCTTTAAAGAAAACCCTAATATAGGTAAACATGCAGATTTGAACATTTGATTTTTACTAATTTGTTCTATATAAATTGTTTAACTATTGATTTTCAGGTCAGCCATTCAACGGCAATGGTTATCAATGTTACGCATTTGATAGACTTCTCCACAAATTAAAGTAAAAGGATTGACTTTGCAATTTTTACAAAAAAAGGGATGAAATTCAAATTATTCCTTTTTATTTTCAGAAAATGGAAATATATGAAGTGTCTTTATTTATGGTGAACTACATCATTGGTGACCATATTAGTACCTCTCTCCTATTTTAGTTACCATCCTTTTTTTTTACATAATCAATCACTGACATTACATTTTTTATATTTTGATCATTTACCGTTTAATATTTATAAGAGAAAGTGATGTGGTGTGGTATGGTAACTGTTTTAGTCTCCTGAATTTATACATTCTATCGATCTTATAGGAGAAAAACAATGAAAATATTTAACGGAAAAAGCGACCAAAATAAGGGGAAAACATAATGTTAGTGACCAATTACATAGAAAAAATAGTATCCCGATCAAAATAAGACAGTTAATAGTATGGTGATCAATGATGTGGTTTATCCCTAATTTTTAGGTTTTTCGAGGTTAGAATTCAGAAACGGGGGAGTTCCCAACGATTTCCTTCCACTTGTAATATTGTGAAGGGAAGACAAAGGGGGAAAAAGAGATGAAACATTAGGGTTTGGTTATTTGAACGAAATAACCAGGAAATCGTTGGACAATATAAGAGAGACACAAAGACGTAAAAGATGTCACATGCATGCAAGTCTTTCATAAAGTAAAATTAAGATAAGAACCCTTCTTTTCACGTGCATGCCACTGATGGGACGTATACATGCACGTACGTCTTACCTGTGGATTAATGATGTTTTTTCTGTTGCGGAGACAACTATTGAACGCGGCTGGCCTACACCGGGAAGCCTGAATTTGGGCCACACATTCAAAGCTATAATGGCAAGACAAAAGCTATGATGATTACTTAGATCATCGTCAAATATACTCACTTGACTTTGTTCAAACCGGGTGTATTTGTATTTGTTCTTTCTTCCCTCTCGCTTTTCAGTCTCCACTGCCCTCCCTCGCCTCATTTTTTTTTCGGAAGACGGCTATCGGATAGAGTAAAATTGCAATTAATAATTTGAGAAAATAAAAATAAAGATAAAAGAGACACAAAATTTACGTAGGAAACTCCTAAATAATATAGGGTAAAAAACACGGGTAACGGTAGAAAAATTTCACTATGAGAAAATAGGAATTACAACTTCTCTCGATCTACCAAGAAGAAAACAATGATAATTCTCTCTTGATAAAAAGGAGAAAACAACTCTCAAGAAACTCTCTAAATTCTCTCTAGTATTGGAAGAAAGCTAGAATGCTTTGGGATGGTTTTGAAGCTAAATGAGCTAGGGTATTTATAGTTGAAGCTAAATGAGCTAGGGTATTTATAGTTGAAGCTTAAGGACTAATTTGTAAATACCCTAAATTACAATAACTAAAATTTGTATTTTTCCCTTTCATTTTTTCAACAAATTCCAGCTTGAATTTGGTGCAATAAATGCACCACTTTCACCGAAAGTTTCCCAACAATTTCCACCGAAATTAGCCTACAAATGTTGACTTTTCAATAATCTCCCCACTTGAAGATTTGATTGGAACAATCATATCTTCACACCATTCTTTCTACCTTGTACCTTCATGTTGCTTACGTCTCTGACAGGCCACAAGAGGATCGACACCAGGTAAATTTATCAGCATTGATTGCCTTCGTCATGAAATATGCTATGTTGTCTTTGGTATGGATCTTCTGCATATCTACCGTTCATTCTTCCACCTTTTCACGAATGAAATGGTACTGAACTCGTATGTGCTTTGTCCTTGAATGAAATGTTGGATTCCTTGCTAGATGCAAGGCACTTTGACTGTCACAAAACAGAGAGACATACTCTTGATTGTGCCCAAACTCCTCCAATAACATCTTCAACCAAATTGCTTCTTTACTGGCTTGTGTAGCTGCTACATATTCTGCTTCTGTTGTGGATGTAGCCACAATTAACTACAATTTTGAAACCCAGCTTACAGCTCCACCAACAACTTTGAACACATATCCTAATGTAGATTTGCTTTTATCCAAATCCCCTGCATAGTCAGAATCTACATACCCATTTATTAGTAAGTTTGATCCTCCGTAATATAATGCAACATTTGAGGTCCTTTTGATGTAACTCAAGATCCTCTTTACTGTATTCCAATGCTCTTTGCCTGGATTCGCCATGTACCGACTAACCACTCTCACTGCTTGTGCAATGTCTGGTCTTGTGCATATCATAGCGAACATTAAACTTCCCACTGCCAATACATACGGCATTCGAGACATATACATCCTCTCTTCTTCACTGCTAGGACTCATACTGGAGGATAATTTGAAGTTAATAGGAAGAGGGGTAGAAATTGGCTTACAATCTTGCATGCTGAATCGTGACAAGATCTTCTTCAAGTAATTCTTTTGTGAAAGCCAAATCTTCCTATTACTTCTGTCTCGATGAATTTGCATCCCTAGAATCTTGTTTACTGATCCCAAGTCCTTCATTTCAAATTCCCTAGCCAATTGGGCCTTCAATTCTTCAATATGATCTTTGTTGGGTCCTGCAACCAATATGTCATCCACATACAACAACAATTTGACAAAATCATTATCACCAGACCTCTTGAAATAAGCACAAGGGTCTGCATTAAGTCTATTGTATCCAAGGCACATAATGAATGAATCAAATCTCTTATACCAACACCTCGGCTGTACAGAGATTTCCATACAGAGATTTGCTCAACTTGCAAACCAAGTTCTTCTTTTCTTTTTCTTCAAAACCTTCAGGCTGGAGCATGTAAATCTATTCTTCAAGATTTCCATGAAGAAAAATTGTTTTAACATCTAGCTGCTCTAGATGTAAGTTCAATGTAGCACACATTGCCAAAACTAATCGAACTATTGTTAGTCGAACCACAGGAGAAAATATTTCATTGAAATCAATACATTCTTTTTGAGCATATCCTTTGACCACGAGTCTTGCACGATACCTCTCCACTTGATCGTCATAATTTCGCTTGATTTTGAAGACCCATTTGTTACCAATTGGTTTCTTTCCTTGTGGTAGTGGCACAAGGTCCCATGTATTATTTTTATGAAGGGCTTTAATTTCTTATTGCATCGCCATCATCCATAGTGAAGCATCTAAGCTGTTTATTACCTCCTAGTATGTTGATGGTTCACTGTCCTCTGTTAAAAGGCAGTATGCAACATTTCATTCTATAACATAATCTAAGTACCAATTGGGACGTCTTCTCACACGATTTGATTGACGAGTTGTTGGAGCTTCAGAACTCTCTGGTTCTTGTTCATCATGTGCTGGTTCTGCTTCAGAAGAATCTCATTGTTCAACCTCTTTTTTCACATGTATCTGTATAGTCTCTGACTTTTCAACGCTATCATCGTCTTCTTTTCTTTGTAGTTTATCTTCTACAAAGATAACATCCCTGCTAATGATCACTTTGCAGGCAGTGAGATCCCACAAGCGATACCCACCCCTTTACACCATCAGCATATCCCAAGAATTACATTTCCTGGATTTTGGATCCAACTTTGAAATTTCTTGGAAGTTGTACATCATATACACAATACTTCCAAATACATGGAGATTTGAATAATCAGCTGGTTTACCAGTCCACATCTCCATTGGTGTCTTCAACTCTATTGCAGTTGATGGAGCTCGATTCACCAAATAACAGGCGGTATTGATTGCTTCTGCCCAGAATGATTTTTCTAGGCTTGCATCCCTCAACATTGCTCTTGTTCTTTATAACAAGGTTTTGTTCATCCGCTCTGCCACTCCATTTTGTTGAGGAGTGTTTACCACTGTGAACTGTCTTTTGATGCCTTCTTTCCTGCAAAAGTCATCAAATTCTTCACTTGTGTATTCTCCTCCATTATCTGTTCTGAAACACTTGATCTTATTTTCATAATCAAGTTCCACCCACGCTTTGAAGTTTTTGAAAGTTGAAAACACATCTGACTTCTTCTTAATAGGATACACCCAACATCTCCTGGAGTAGTCATCAATAAATGAGACAAAGTATTTTTCTCCACCTAGGGATGTAACTGGTGCTTGCCATACGTCAGAATGAACCAATTCTAGAATATTTTTTCCTTTAGAATTTGATGTGTTGAATTTCAACCGGTGTTGCTTACTTGTTATGCAATCCTCACACAAAGTAAGTGATATCTTTGTTAAGCCTGGAAGTAGCTTTTGGTCCATAAGGACTTTCATTCCTTGTTCTGACATGTGTCCAAGTTTCTGATGCCATAGCATTGCAAAATCTGAACTACATGAGGCAACAGAGGCTTCTGCTTCTAGCAAAGTTTCTCCCTTCAGCATGTACAAGTTTACTGCTATCTTTTCGCCTTTCAACACCACAAGCGCTCCACGGAACACCTTCATGATTCCTTTTTGTGTTTCAATCTTGCTTGCATTATTATCCAACAATCTGTAGGATAATAAATTTTTCTTCAGGCCTTTCACGTGCCACACATCTCAAACAACTTTAATTGTTCCATCATACATCTTCAATTTGATGGTTCCCACGCCAACGATATCTAAGGCATGATCATTGCAACTATACACAGATCCTCCTGAGACAGGTTCATAATGATGGAATCATCTCTTCTTGAAGTCATATGATATGTTGCTCCCGAATCAATGAGCCATATATCTGCAAATCTTTTTCTGCCTTCCACGGTGGTTGACACTTCACAACATAGAGCATCTCCATCATCTGAAGTGTTTGTGGTATTGCCTTGTGGATTGGAGTTTTTATTTAGACTCCAACAATCCTTCTTCAAGTGACCCTTCTTTCCACAGTTATAACACTTTAAATTCTTCTTGCTCCTCGAATTCAATTTACCATGTTTGTGACTGATGCTTTGGCCACGTTCTGTTGATCTCCCTCTCATCGTTGTCATCGTTGTCAACGCTTCTGCTTGTTGTAGATTTACTTGTTTGTCTTCCTTGTTCCTGCGTCGATTTTCTTCTTGTAAAACAGCAGCTGCAACGTCATTGAAGACTAGACTGGTGACATTACTGTTTGTCAAGTTGATGATGAGTTGATCATACGAATCCGGTAGACTTTGAAGTAGAAGTTCAGCACGTTCTTGTTCTCATATTTTACAGCTTAAGGATGTAAGCTGAGAAAATAAAGTGTTTAGTGTATTTAAGTGATACGTCACTGAAGTAGATTCTGGCATACGAAGAGTGTACAATTTTCTCTTAAGGAAAATTTTATTGTGCAGTGATGTGGCCTCGTACAGTTTGGTGAGATGATCCCATATCTCCTTAGCTGTCTTCTTCTCCTCGATGCTTGATAATACTTCATCTGCTAATGCTAGATGAAAGTTTGTCATAGCATTCCCGTCCATTTCAATCCATTTGTTGTCATCTGTGAAATCTACTGACCTTTCACTGATAGCTGCTAGATAACCGTCTTTCCTCAGGATAGCTTTCATCTTCAATTTCCACAATGAGAAATTTCTCTTATTGAATTTTCAATATCAAATTTCGTTGTCATAACTTCTATTACAGATAGCTCCCACTATTTCACTATCATGAATAGTTCTATGGAACCTTCAAAGAATGGGTAATACCTTCTTACTTTCTTATGTTGGAGGATCCACCTTTTGGTGGCAACCACAAAGAAAATAAGCATATATTACACACTCAAATCTGGCTTTGATACCAATTGTTGCGGAAGACGGCTATCGGATAGAGCAAAATTGCAACTAATAATTTGAGAAAATAAAAATAAAGATAAAAAAGACACAAAATTTACGTGGAAAACCCCTAAATAATATAGGGTAAAAACCACGGGCAACAATAGAAAAATTTCACTATGAGAAAATATGAATTACAACTTCTCTCGATCTACCAAGGAGAAAAAAATGATAATTCTCTCTTGATAAAAAAGAGAAAACAACTCTCAAGAAACTATCTAAATTCTCTCTAGTATTGGAAGAAAGCTAGAATGCTTTGGGATGGTTTTGAAGCTAAATGAGCTAGGGTATTTATAGTTGAAGCTTAAGGACTAATTTGTAAATACCCTAAATTACAATGACTAAAATTTGTATTTTCCCTTTCATTTTTTCAACAAATTCAAGCTTGAATTCGGTGCAATAAATGCACCACTTTCACCGAAAGTTTCCCAACAATTTCCACCGAAATTAGCCTACAAATGTTGACTTTTCAACAATTTTCCCCTCTTCCCCGTTACTATGATATTATAGTGTCCTGATGAACTTAAAATCCATTATGATGGAATCGCTATATTGCATTACGCCTTTAATCTTGAGGAAAAGCCAGTTCCGGATATTGTAAACAAATGATGATCAAATCTGCCAAGTCCTTTTTTTCTTGGGCAATTTTTTTTTATAAGTATAGGATGTCTCACTAAAAAACCCTCTTTCATAATTACCAATCCCCGGAGTGTTTGGTAAAAAGCAGAAGGGGAAAAGGGTACCTCATTTTATTATAAAATTGGCTTAAATGGCCCAAAAATACAACAAATAGTCTATAATAACCTTACAAAAACATAAAACCTTACAAACCCTGAAACAACTACATATATAAAACCCCAACCATACCCAAACTATCCTATTCCCTTTTTAGCTAAGTCATCGGCTTCCCAATTGGGCACCTACTAATCACCTTGATGGTAATATCATCTCTACGAATTATAGAACCTATCTCCTTTGCTAAACTAACGTAAGGAGCAGGGCATCCTGAAGGATCCTTTATCCACATAACAACGTTGCTACAATCGTAGTCCAAAATTAGTTGACCAAATCTACAACCACTGGACGAAGTTCCAATGATAATACCCTCTTTAACAGCTTTTAGTTCTGCAAAAACTGAAGGGACCGGACTAACTGGAATTGAGGAGCCCAAAGTTTGACCACACGAATCTCTTACCAGTCTGCCAATACCACCCTTTTCCCAGTCCAAATTAACAGCACCATCAACATTTACCTTGTAATAGCCTGGAGGAGGATGAGACCAAGAAACAGAAGGAGCAGCAGGCTGCCTCCACAACGGACTTGAATTTACTAGTAAGGGATCGCAAATCAAAGGATCCAGACTCAATCTAGAAATAGGGAACTTAGCTACAAACCAGGAGGCCAAACAATATCTTGCTACGAAGTATAAAGAAATAGAATCATCTGATCCATTGTCGAAAACCAATGAGTTCCTATATTTCCAAATTGACCAGATAACTACCCCGGGATAAATGGCCACATATTAGATTTAGGAATTATACTATCCCATTATGTCAGGAGGGAAATAAGATCCTCCGGAATGACCACTGATAAACCCTAAAAACTAATCAAATAATTCCAGAGACCCCAAGATATAACACAAGAAAGAACAGGTAGGCGGGAGACTGTTTCGAGGCACGATTTACACAGAGGACATAGCACATTTTCCACCGCTATGACCCCTCTTTTGATCATCTTCAATTTAACTGCCACCTTCTGAAGAGCTACTTGCCACAACAGTGTCTCCACCCTTGGAGGAACCGGTCCCTTCCAAACGTAGCTTAGTCCACAATGCCAATCTCCCTCATTACTAAGTAGCATCTCTCACCATTCCCCATCCGAATCATACCATCTTTAGCATCCAAAACAGGACTCACACTGGATAATAGAGTCATTAAGTTTACCCACTGATTTAGTTCCCAATCCGCTAGGTTCCTTCTCATCCGGATATTCCAAACCCAACACGCTGAATTAACGTTTCCATATTCTTCTATCTTCCCATCCTTACTCAGTGAGAGAAAATTCTGGGAAATTGAGACTTCAAAGGGGTATTGTCTAGCCAACGGTCTCCACTTAATATGGCTTTGATAACACATTCCAAACCTGTCTTCTTTCGTATAATTCTCAACAATCGCTCTCCATAACCACGAGGCCTGTTTGAAAATGCAATTAGTCAAAAATAATGACTGAGGATCCAAATTATATCTACTGCATATTACATTTTTCCACGATGAATCTGACCCACTGCCGAATTTCCACACCCATTTTCCAAGTAACGCTTGGTTTAGTGTTCTTGGGCAAATATCAGTCATTTTGCCTTCTTGTTTTACTTATGATTAATATTCTGAGCAATAGAATTGTTCAAGCATTATCTGCTGTGCAAATTTGTAATTTGATAACAATGTTTCTTTCTTCCCTCACTTTCCAAGGGTTTTAATTCAAAGCCCTACAAGCATAGGCTACCTACCAATGTCATCAAGAATTTGTCCTATTGAAACTCTAGGAAGAACGCTTAAAACAAGAAGGCTGATGTCTACTTATCATCGCATCTATTTCCTGAAACCACCTGCAAGGCTATACTCAATCATGTCCAAACTGCTACCCGATTTCGCTCTTTCCAATTCTGCATTGCGATTTGTTTCCGAATCAGACTTGCCATCGTTTGCCGTTCAACCCAAACTCAAATCCAACTTGCTTTCATTCAGATCTTGCCGCACTATTTTATTTTCCTCCTGAGACAGAAAATTGGGGTTAAAATTAAACCTTCTCTATGAATCAGTGCGATAGAGATGTCATTTATCATTCATGTTTTACGTTTTAGTTTCTTAAAGAACTCATTTATCATTCATGTTTACGTTTTAGTTTCTTAAAGAACTTAAACGACAAGGACCTGCAGGTCCTGTCCCAATCCCCCCAGCCTCCCTTTCAAATGACTGAATGAGTGTAGAATGAGAGTTTGCTGCTCACCTGACTTTCATCCATCGGTGTGTAGTTAATGTCCGGTTTTTCGTCAAAACCATCATTCCTGGAAGTTGGCTCTGCAGCACTAGCGTCATCCTCACTCGGTTTAGCTTCATCATCAACGTTTCAGCAGCTTCCATGTTCTGTTCCTCTAGCACAACAATCTACATGTTCAAACAGTCAAAATAAGTATACAATCTAACAATCTGAAATGATCTTATAACTTATTTCCACCTAGAATTGTTATACGAAGCAATTTGACAAACCTGTGAATGTTAGCATATCCGGATTATCCAATCAAAAACTTAAAAAGAAATCACAATAGGCAGACAAAAGCACCCATTCTCGGCGGTTGATATGAACAAGAGCAGAGAGACATACTAGATTAGATCAGATAGGTCTAAGCATTACAACAACCGTGTTCAACTTAAAGCAACTGCATATGGTGCCATTTGAGTTTAATTAGTCAGAGTAAAAGAAATGAGATGCTAGTCTCGGTCCTCTTCCCTTTCCACCTCCACTCCAACAGTTCCACTATCATCAAATTATTGGTTTCAAAGCTTTCCAGACTTCGGACTCGATCTAAGAGCATAAGGATGGCAAGCAGCTCAACTTTGTACCCTTATGGATAATTTTCAAAATTAGCTATCGAATTAAAGCTTAGCTGATAAGGAAGCTATGGTTCTAGGAAGAAATTATGACGAGTGAAGCAGAAATGGAAACTCCAATGCATCAAGGCCATGCCAAACTATAGTGAACCGATGTTGCTCAAACTCTTCATATGTTGCTCGGACTCTTCATTCTTCTTGAAATGCACATGTTTGACACATGGATTCGAGTATACGTCTTCCCGGTATATGGAAAAACTTGGAAAAATCTAACCGTACTCGTGTAAAATACATATCCAAATTGGGTACTCACACCTAAATTCGAGTAGCATAGTAGCGAAGAACAAACATTTATATGCTAAATTTTCAGTCATTTATCAATAAAATTCCCTTATAAACCATTTACATCTTTCCACACACATTAAAGCACTTAACAGCAAGCCAACTCATAGTTCCCTTGAAGAAACACGGAGCATTATCAAACCAAAACCCAGCTAACAGATCAACCAATTATACAGAAGACACAGCATAATAAAATCCTAAATTCCAGCAACAACAAAAAAAACACCAAGAAACTGACTTCAGTTAAAACAAGGTAAAATGAGAAGGAAAATTCGACATTGATGAACACCCAAGGAAGAGAATACAAGGATGTCTTTAAATTTCCGCCTCGGAGGCTCCTCGGGAGACGCCACGTCATCGTCCTTGGAAGAATCGTTGGGGCTACTGTTGTTGTTTTGGCTTTGTGATAAAGGGGTCCATTTAAAAAGCACGAGATGAGAGCCGTTATTACCGTTAGAAATACCGTTGGTGCTGTGGTGATTATTATTGTTATTTTGAGAGGGATTATTGTTGTTGCTGCTGCCAGTGTTAGATGGGAAAACGTGGACCCATTTCTTCTTCCATTTCCTGACCGGCCCAGTGAGCACCGTGGCTGGTCCGTACCGGGTGGAGGACCGCCCGAATCGAGCCCCCACTCCTTCCATTGACTCGTTCGCGTCAGATCGGTATCGTATTCGCTGTGAGCCTGTGACTCGGCTCTATGTTAAAGAGAACTTTTCTTTATTTCCCTCACCAGAAAACCAAAACATTGCAAACAGGGCAAAGACTAAAACCCCATTCATCAACTAAAGAAATATCAAAACTAGAAACTCTTCGATATCCAAAAAGCCTTAGCCTAGTATCAATTTTAATCAAAGAAAAAATATCAGGACATTGACGTATACTAACCACCATTCTTGCCAAATATGTTGAAAATCAAAGCCACCGGTTTTTTTGAATAAATTGGGGTTGTTTTGAATAAATGGACTGCTTTGATTTCAAAGTTTGACATCCCATTTTATTGAATTTGAGCAAGGGTTAATCATCAAATTGAGTCATTGAATTTTAAGGTATTTATAAGATTAGTCTTCAAGCTTCAACTATAAATATCATATCCTATTTAGCTTCAAAATCATCCTAAATCATTTCTTTCTCCCAATACTAGAGAGTTTTCTTGTGAGTAGTGAGTGTTTTATAAACACCTGTAAATTTTCTCTCTTAGTAAAAGATCTGCAGCAGTCCGGAGACGTAAGCACAATTAGCTGAACTCCGTTATCAATTTCGAGTATTATTTTTCCGCTTGTATTTCGCATTCTCACTAATCTGGTTATAGAAAAATTACTCGTACTCGGTTTATTTCCTAACAACTAGTAATCAGAGCTTTTGGTTGTCAATTTTGTCAATTTTTGCGAGGTTACTATTCACATAAATAGTAAAAAAATTATCGACGATACGAATTTGTCGACGGAGGTGTTCTAATACACGGTGATTCGCAAGAATTGTCAGAAACGATCCAAACGAAGCCATATTCGAGTGGGAGCGATGACTGCAGACGAAGGGAATGTGAAAATTGAAAAGTTCGATAGTGCGAACTTTGGCTTTTGGAATATGCAGATTGAAGATTTTCTGTACCAGAAAAATCTATATCAACCCCTCTTAGGAAAGCAACCAAAGTGCATGAAGAATGAAAACTGGGCTCTTCTAGACAATCCCTCAGAGTTATCCGACTGACGTTATCCCGCAATGTTGCTTTTAATATAGCAAAGGAAAATACCATGGCGGGTCTTATGGTGGCTCTCTCCAGTATGTATGAGAAGCCATCGGCCTCAAACAAAGTTCATATGATGAGGCGATTATTCAATTTGCGGATGGTGGAAGGGCCATCGGTGGCACAAATCCTAAATGAACTCAACACAATCACAACCCAGTTGAGTTCAGTGGAAATTGAATTTGATGATGAAGTTCGAGCTTTAATTATCTTTTAATCTCTACTAGACAGTTGGAATGCTACTGTTATAGCAGTCAGCAGCTCGTCGGGACACAACAAATTAAAATTCGACGATGTTCGGGATTTGATATTGAGTGAAAAAATTCTACGAAGAGAATCGGGTGAAGCATCAACCTCCTCAGCCTTACACACGGAGTCTAGAGGGAGAACTTCAGAAAGAAATTTAAATCGTGGCAGATCCAAATCCAGAAGGGGAAAATCAAGAACGGGAAAGAAATATTATACCTATTATAATTGCGGCAAGAAGGGTCACTTTAAAAGAGAATGTCGAGCACCAAAGAAAGATACTGGCGTACAGGAATCTGCCAACATGACAAAGGAGACAGGTGATGCCATGATTTTAAGCGTCAACAGTCCGATTAAATCATGGATCTTGGATGCAGGGGAATCTTTACACTCCACCCCATGCCAAGAAATCATGGAGAACTATGCCAGTGGTGATTTTGGGAAGGTTCATCTAGCTGATGATGAAACCTTGAAGATCATCAGAAAAGGAGACATCCGATTAAAGTTGCCAAACCAGACCACTTGGACGCTGAAAGGAGTGAGACATATTTCTGGCCTTAAAAGAAATTTGATTTCTGTAGGACAGCTTGATGGAAAGGATATAGCACAACCTTTTCAGGCTGTGAATGGAAGATTACCAAAGGAGCACTCGTCATTGCTCGTGGTAAGAAGACTGGTACTCTCTATATAACCTCAAATTTAGAGAACATCATTGTAGTAGCAGATACTGATGAAAAATCAAACATATGGCACCAAAGGCTTGGCCATATGAGCGAGAAAGGGATGAAGACACTTTTGTCAAAAGGGAATCTGTCGGATCTAAAGAACGTAGATGTCGGACTATGTGAAGATTGCATCTTTGACAAACAAAATAAAGTCAGTTTTGCAAAGATTGGCAAGATAACCAAGGCTGAAAAATTAGAGTTTGTTCATACTGATGTATGTGGACCATCTCCAGTTCCATCTCTTGCAGACTCACTATATTATGTCACCTTCATCGATGATTCAACAAGGAATGTGTGGGTTTATTTTCTGAAGAAGAAATCAGAAGTCTTTGATACCTTCAGAAAATGGAAGATCATGGTGAAAAATGAGACTGGTTTGAAAGTCAAGCGGTTGAGGTCTGACAATGGAGGAGAGTACAAAAATAGTAGATTCAGAGATTTCTGCACAAACAATGGGATCAAGATGGAGACAACAGTTCCCATGACATCGCAACATAATGGCGTAGCAGAGCGCATGAACAGAACTCTGAATGAACGTGCCAGAAGCATGAGGATACATGCCAGATTGCCCAAATTGCTATGGGCTGAAGCTATCGACACTTCAGCTTACCTGATCAACCATGGGCCCTCAGTTCCCTTGGATGGTGGAATACCAGAGAAAGCTTGGAGAAGAAAAGAAATAAACCTTTCACACTTAAGAGTGTTTGGTTGTATTTCTTATGTACACATAAATTCTGCTGAAATAAGTAAACTTGACGCCAAGTCCAACAAATGTGTCATTGTTGGTTATGGTGGTGATGAGTTCGGTTACCTGTTTTGGGACTACGAAAATCGGAAGATCATCAGAAGCAGAGATATCATTTTCAATGAGAATGTGATGTACAAAGACATGTCAACCATAAAATCAAGTAGCTCCAATACCGAAGCTGAAACAAATGAATTTGCTGAGTTCGAGGAGATTTCTGGAAATGATGTTCAGATCAATCCTGAAGCAGTTGAAGAACCAAGCACACCAGAACTGAGACGCTCCTCCAGAATTTCTAAACCAACCCAGTGTTATTCGCCTTCTTTGCACTACTTGTTGCTGACTGACAATGGTAAACCAGAGTGCTACGAATGAAGCAATGCAGGTGGAGGATTTAGTCAAGTGTGAGTCTTCCATGAAAGATGAGATGGACTCGCTTATGTCAAATCAGACGTGGTAATTAGTTGAATTATCACCAGGAAAGAAAGCGCTCCACAACAAGTGGTTTACATGATCAAAGAAGAGCATGATGGGAGCAAACGCTACAAAGCAAGATTGGTTGTCAAAGTTTTTTAGAAAAAAAAATGTATTGACTACAATGAAATTTTCTCTCCAGTTGTAAAACTGTCTACAATCAGACTGGTGTTGAAAATTGTAGCTGCAGAGAATTTACATCTTGAGCAGTTAGATGTAAAGACAACTTTCCTTCATGGTGATTTGGAGGAAGAAATCTATATGAGGCAGCCAGAAGGCTTCATAGAGGCAGGTAAGAAAAACCTAGTATGCAGGTTGAAGAAGAGTTTGTATGGTTTAAAACAAGCTCATAGACAGTGGTACAAAAAGTTTAATAGTTTCATGAGTAACAGTGGTTTTACCAGATGTCAAGCAGATCATTGTTGCTACATCAAAAAAGTTCGACAACAGCTTTATTATTTTATTGTTGTATATTGATGACATGCTCGTTGTAGGCTTAGACATGCAAGAGATTATAAACTTGAAGCAAAAATTGTCGAAGCAGTTTGCAATGAAAGATCTGGGTGCTGCAAAACATATTCTTGGGATGAGGATTAAGAGTGACACAAAGTCGAGGATTTTGATGTTATCACATGCTGAGTACATCAACAAAGTACTCTCCAGGTTTAACATGCAAGATGTTAAACCAGTAAGTACACCTTTAGGTGTTCATTTTAGACTCTACAAAGAACAATCACCAAAGACGGAGGAAGAACGTGCACACATGGTGAAGGTGTCGTATGCCTCAACAATTGGAAGTCTGATGTATGCCATGGTTTGTACCATACCAGATATTGCTCATGCAGTGGGAGCTGTTATCAGGTACATGAATAATTCGGGCAATGTACACTGGAAAGCAGTCAAATGGATCATCAGATATCTGCGGGGTACTACAAAACAAAGCACTTTGTTTCAAAGGTGGAGATACGATACTGACAGGCTATGTAGATACTAACTTAGCCGTAAATGTTGACATCAGAAGGAGCACTACAGGGTATGTCTATACTCTAGGAGGAACTGCAGTGAGTTGGGTTTCTTAACTACAGAAGATAGTTGTTCTCACCATAACTGAAACAGAATATGTCGTTGTTACGGAAGCCAGCAAAGAGATGGTTTGGCTCCAAAGTTGTTCTCACCGTAACTAAACGCACACCAATCGATGTGGATAATAGCAGCCCTCAAATACCTTTATTTCCCAAATCTTTACAGCCAATCAAGCAAAACTATCTAATACTTATGGGAAACAGAATAACCATAAGCCCGTAAAATCAACTGTCGAACTTGACTGGAATAGCAACACTCAGCAAATAGATGATCATGCGTTTCTAAAACATCTCCACATAACAAGCATAGAGGATTAACTTGACAGCCCCATCTTATCATCCTACTCCTAGTTGGTAATCTATCTTCAACTACTAACCAAGCAATAAAAGAATGACGGGGAATAACCACCCCCTAATGATTCTGTACCCAGGCACTTTGCCCTATTTGTGCCTATATAACTCCCAGGCCTATCTTGCCTCCCTCCTGCAAATTACCAACAAGGGCCAGATCATCTTTAAGCCGAATCAATTTCTTCCAAACCCAACTATGACTAGCCTTAACTTGGAATTGCCATATAATACAACTCTTTTAACAAATATTTATCCACCCAAGACATCCAAAGAAAACTGGACTGGAATAAAATCAACCATAAACACTTCATTACACAAGCCTTATTCTAGATGAAGATATCCTTAACCCCAAGTTCCCCTTCACATTTAGGATGACAAATTATCTCCCAACTAACTCTAGCCCCATGAGTAGAAATATCATTGTATTTCCAAAGAAAAGTAGCACAAACCTTATAACTTGTTTTAAGACATTCTTAGGCAAAAAAAAATCCTACACCAAAAGTTTTGAACACTAAAAATCACTGTCTAAATGAGTTGTAACCTACCAGCAAAAGAAAGACATTTCTCAGACCAACTCCTAATTCTTCTCACTATTTTTCCCACTAAACCCTCACAGTCTACATAAGAAAGGTTCTTAGTAACAAGGGGAACACCCACATAGCTCACCGGCAATGAACCAATACTAAATTCGGATACCTCAATAAGACTTCGAATATCAGAAATCTCTATACCATAACAGAACAATTCACTCTTAGTTGCATTCATCTGTAGCTCTGACATCCTACGAAACACTTCCAACACATTTTGGTCTGCCATAGCAGAAGAAAGATTCTATTTTGTAAAAATCAAAAGGTTATCATCAAAACAAACTTCAGTTAACTCAATCTTTCTATATTTAGGGTGGAAATCAATACCTCCATGCCAACCCCCGTTTAAGCACACATAGAACTTAGACCTAGTTATACAAGCACAAACCCACCCCCTAAATTGTTTTAGAAATCCCATCATCCTTAGAATCTGAGAGATAAAACCCCAGTTAATAT
Source organism: Hibiscus syriacus (assembly GCF_006381635.1). Taxonomy (NCBI): domain Eukaryota; kingdom Viridiplantae; phylum Streptophyta; class Magnoliopsida; order Malvales; family Malvaceae; genus Hibiscus; species Hibiscus syriacus. Next base: position 516,722 of record NW_024063259.1, on the reverse strand, counting down.
AGTCAAAAACTTTCCTTAAATCAGTCTTCAATGCTAGGAGACAAACATTTCCTTCCATAACCATTCACAATTTCATGAGCTAACATAACATCTTCCACTAATCTCTACCAGTTAAAAAATCAATTTGATTAGGCAGAGTTAAAGAAGGCAATCACCGCTTTAACCTATTAGCCAGAATTTTTGTAATGAATTGAAAGCATTATGAAGAGAGATAATAAAAAAAGTATTGTACCACTTTCAAGAAGTCCTCCCCTACAATCCTCCAAGAAACTTAAAATTTTTTTGCAGAATAATCATCTAAACTCGAAGCCTTCTTTCCGTTCATAGCAAACACAACATCTCTAATTTCCTTTAGAGTAATAGGATCAACCAACGAATTCTGCATATCAGCGGTCAACTCCACTCCCAAAATCTCCCTCAGTAAACCATCAGGGACCAATTCCACCAACTCATCAGTAGAACATAAGGAATTTGAGAAAAACTGGACTAAATTAGTTGCAATAGCTTCCAAAGTATCCACCTTATTACCCTGGTTGTCTTTAAGTACATGAATAGAATTAGTTTCTGCCTAATACTAACTTGTCGCGAGAAAAAAATAGACTTTTGATCACCCTCCTGAACATATTGGATCTGAGACTTCTGCTTAAAAAAGATTTCTTCTGTTCTATCAACGCCCCTAACTCCTCTGTAACTTTCTTTTCCTTCCCAATAACTTCCACAGTAGGATTAGCCATCAATAACTTTTGAACATTAGCAAGCTCAAGTTGCTTTTCAAAAACTCTCTTGGAAATATCAATGAAACATTTTTTACTAAGCCTTTGAAGAGGCTCTTTCAACCTCTTAAGTTTGGTAAACAGAATATGTAAGGGATTACCCGAAATAGGCACCTTCCATGACTCCTCATCAATAATAAAGAATTCTGGATGGTCCACCAAAACACCAAAGAATTTGAAAGGTTTAAGAGGCTTAAACATAGCAACTTCCAAAACAAGATGACAAGGGAATTGATCCGAACAGTCTGGTGATAAAAACTCCACAGTTGCCTTAGGAAAGTAACAAAACCAAGCTTGATTCACCAACAATCTATCAAGCTTTCTAGATAAAGAAGCCTCCTCTCTTCCGTTACACCAAATAAACAAAGAACCATTAAAAAGATGATCAACCACATCAATGCTCTCCTGACAATCCAAAAATTATTGCATTGCTCCAGTAATCCCTTGACTTCCATCGAAATCAGAACTCTTATTTGGACGATTAAAAATATTAAAGTCACCAGCAACAACCAATGACAATTACCAATCTTATCTTTAATAGAGACTAAACCCCTTCTCAAGCCCTTTTTCCCTCCCTGTCACTACTTCCATAAACAAAGGAGAAGAAAAAATAAACATCAATTTTCTTCAACAAACAATGTAAAACCTACTCCTACTGGTCAAAGACATCAATATGCCAACCCCCTATATACAACACCCAAATCCTTTCATTCGAAGCATCAATATAATTATGTAAGAAATCTCAACCCTAAAAATTACTCTAGACAATACTGCCAGTATTTCCTTCTTGAACTCTAGTTTCCAAAACTCAGAGAATGTCAATATCCAACTTTTTAACAAGACGAATAACTCTTTTCTATTTTGAGGGATCATTAAACCCCCTAACATTCCAAACAAACACCGTCATTTTAAAGAAGGGGACACCCTACCCTTGGACCACTGCTTTTTCTTATTTACCTTTAGCCTTAGCTTTTGGCTTCAACTACTCCATTAACTCAGCAACTCCCCCTGCAACAATTCTTTTTCGAGGAGATTCATCCACCACCACAGAATTTTCATCATCAATAGATAACAAATCAAACATATTTGGACTTTCCACCACATAACCTCTTAAAACAACACCATCAACACTTACTCCCATTCCAAGAACCACACCAGAAACAACCGACGAACTAGCTATATCACAAGCTGAAACAACAACATGTTGACCTGTCCCAAGCTCAACAACCAATTGACCCACAAAGAAGTTGCACCATCAAAAGCACTAATAGCATGCCCTACCTCATCAACCAATTGACCCACAACATTAACCTTAAAAACAAAACCAACATAGGCAAGTCACTAACCATCTCCACGGGAACAACAAATTTTGCTTAGCACTTCTCCTCCAAATGACCAAAAATAACACAGTGACCACATCTTGAGGGAAACCAAACCAATTTCACACCAACATCAACAACATTCCCCTCAACCAACGCCACCATTATAGAAATTGGAGGAGAAAAACTAGCACTAACCTCAACATAATTTTTGCATACTCAACCTGTTGCTTCATCGTTGTCGGTTTATCAATATATAACGGCTTCCCAACATTGTATTTTTTAAAAATCTAATCATAATATAAACAATTTATAGCGTACTTTACTCTATATTTTTATAATTTATTCTGTCAATTGTCATTTCACTAGTCAAAACCTGTAGTAGTGTTTGATAGATATGTCTGAAACGTGAAGAATAACGATGATATTCACCGATTGACGAAGAGGTCCAATGAATTTCGATTTCTTTTTATCATCATCCCAATTCATTAGCCAGTACAAATGCAATCCTGCTTACACTATTCAAATGAACTAATCAACAAACATAAACAAAATGATACTCACTAGCAACATCCAGTCTTTTCTAAAACTTGAATTGCTTATTCTAATATATGAACAAATGTAAGCCTTGTTAGTGCCTTCAAAGTTCAAAGGCAGCAGCTAAATATCAACTTTGAACCCATCTTTGCTAGCAAAATCTTCCCTGCAGCGGAACGATATCGTCGGCCGGACCGGAACATCATTGACGGTACGCTTGTAAAGACCGAACCATTTGGACTGCATGTAGCCGCTTCGCCGCCACGGCGGCAAGTGCATGTCTTCGGCTTTCATGGATTCCCTCATTGCTTTGCACAGTAGTTTCATGACCTGCTTCAGCTCTTTGGGTTTACCGACGAAGATCGGTGGGATAAGTTCGAGTAATGAGGCGTAACTGGTTGTTGGTCGAGCTATTTTGAATTGAGCCACGAGATTTACTTCCACAATGTACTGAGATTCATTGGTATACACATCTACGTATTCGTAGGCTCCCGAGAGTACATTTCGTCCAATTAGTCCCACCGGGACTTGCACAGACCAACATCAAAGCCCTTGTCGCGCAGATGAGACATCAACCGACGCTTGAAATCATCAAATAACCCTCACCCTACGGGCATCTCACATGCATGTTCTGTCTCTTTCTTAACCATTTGCTTCACATCGTCCTCTTCTTCGTAGTGCAGCAAACCCAGCAACATACTTTTCGTCTCGGAATCCGACCAATAACCATCGGAGACGTCTCGCTCTCGATGAAACGTCGCCGTTTCATCGGTTTCGTCCTCAAAATCACCACCACTCTCAAAGAACAAATCATGAGATCCGACAGGTCGGACTCGGTCGAGTCATCGCGCAGTCATTCAAGATATTCTCAGAGAAAATCATGGAGATTAGTAAGGTAATTATTTGTTACAGACTGTACAACGGCTAAACACAATGTGATAAAGCATTGACGTGCAAGTACTGTTGAATTAATGAATCTGTAATCTTCTTTTTCTTTAAACGGAAACTGATATATTTCCACGTAGTTTTTGTAATTATATATCTCAATAAAAGAATAGACTATAGCGGGATAGGCCAGGCGTTTGAGATAAGCGTCCTTGCAAGTTCCACAAGGTTTACACGTGTTAGATTACACCAGTGCCTTGTCAAACTATGGTGCCACGTGGTATACATGATTCTACATTTCTACTCTTCTTTGTAACTTCCACGTGGAAATTATTCTCATAATTTATTTATTGATAATTCATCCTTCATTATTTTTAGTTCACTAGTCACTACCGCTAGTATTCGACCGACACGTCAGGCTGCGACGTACGCCGATATTGATCGAGTGGTACCTCGACAATGATAAAGAGGTCCAATGATTTCGATTTCTTTGATCAAAAACATTATCCACATCCTAGTTAGATAAGGGTTAGAGGATTAGGACAATAACGTTACAAGTAAAGACATAAAGGCGTAAATTTAATAAATTATATTAAAAATTTAAAAATATAAAATATAAAATATTTAAATGTGATGTGTTTTAATTTGAGTATATATCTTTCCTTACACTTATGTGGAGAGGTATAAAATAGGATGATAAACTGGTATAATTTCGTAGATTTCGTACCGTAACCGTTTCAATTGGGATAGAGATGGGTATAACTTTAGTGGGTAATGGGCGGGTGTGAATTTAGAAAGTGATACCCGTCGTGGATAGTGGACGAGTGATAGGTTTGAGACTTTATTCACCCCGCATCCGCCCGCCCACTAAATACCCGTTAAATTTTGGATCATTATGAATTTATGTATAATTTTAGAGACTAATTTATAAATCTTATTGTATAAGATATAACTTATAATTTAACCAAATATTAGGTATAATTTTAGAAACTAATATTATGTTTTTTAATAGACGTGTTTGTTTTATGTTTGTTTCTTATGTATAACTTAAGGTTGCTATCAGGCGGGTCTAGTTGGGGTATGTCTCCAGTTAGGTAATTGGTGTGGGGATGGATTTGAGAATGTACCCGTGTGGGTGGGTGTGAATTTGAAAAATTTTATCCATCATGGATGGTGGACAGATGATTGATTTAAAAATATTAGGTGTATATAAGAATAGAGGAGAATGTATCCACACCCGACCTGCCCGTTTACTATCACTAGCATGAAATAAGAGCATAGGGAGCAAATTAAGGAGAGAAATAATATAGGCCCAAGCTTTTCCAAACAGGCAAAGCGAAGCGAAAAGAGAGACTTGTTTTGTTACGTATTAGTAATATTTTGAAAAAATTATTAGATGGACTTCAATCTTATTTATAGTCCTAATTAATAAAATTTATATATCTTATTTTGAAAAGTGATTTTTATTCTTTCATACATATAAAAATATAAATAAGGAGTGAATATTTATTTGATAATTATTTTGAGATAGACGAATCAATTGTGACCATGAATTACGTAATGAGTCGTATTTTGAGATATTAAAAAACAAATAGAGGTAAAAGTTCTTTCAAAGTCCCTATACTGTGGGAAGAATTTCATTTTTATCCTGTACTTTGGAAATGAGAAAAATGTTAATTCTACATTACGAATAAAATATACACGCAATATCTTTAACTATGTCCGTACAAGTGGGAGGGAGAAAGAAACAGATCCGAAATAGAGATATTTCTTCTTCAACTTCTTCAAGAAACACGGCACTTTTCAATACAAAAAGCATAACCGATATAGGAAATTAAACATACATGGATCGGGTGTCGCACGATTTTCATGCCACACAACTGCATTTGCACCGCGACATGCATTTCTTGCAGTCAGAAAGTGTTAGCTTGCCATCTTTACAGCCACAGTGGTTGATACAGTCGGACCTGGCGGCGCCACCCCACAAGCACCGCGTCATGCAACGGATAACCGGCACACACGACGGACAACCGTAGCTCATCTGCTGAACGACGCAGTCCTTGCATCCAGTGCCGTCGCCTTTCGACGGGCATGCCACGGCGGGAGAACTGATCGACCATACTACCATTAGAAGAAGCATCATGGGCAGAGCAAAAGTAGGCTGCTTTCTCCCCTGCATTATCTCTTCCAATAACTATGGCTATTTTCTAGGGTGTTCATTTCTTCTTCAAGATTTGTCGACTTATGGACTTAATTAAGCAAGCAAAAATAATCAAATAACGCGCAATGTTGTCCACACTGTGAGGTGAGCTGGCTCTGAGTTTAACTAACAGCCGTTCGATGAAAATCTGGAGGACTGCTTAATCTGAATGCGCTAGTGTGAATGTGAGACTTATAATTTCCAGTATTATGGGTGGGTTGGTTCTACACAACTTATATTTTCATTCAATTATCTCATCAATTGTGCAAATATCCCATTTATTCAGTTATATTTCACTTTACACATGTTCGATATCAGATAATCATAAAAGTTTTAAATAAATTCATATTGAATTAGATCAAAATCCATTTCATAAGTTAAAATGTTTTTAATATTATTCTTTATTTATAATACTCGAATTCAAAATATTAAGAATTCTGGCGCTACGTTCAAGTTCAAAAACATAAGTCCTACAAAGTACGCATGAATTGAGTACTTTTACTGATCGGGAGATGTCTATAAATGCATAAATTTGATCGTGCTTAGTTTCAAATACAACTTAGATATCGCATTCCACATTACTATTGACGGATTGAAATATGATATCGAAATGGTTCTCCACTAATCGTACAACAAGTATTGTTCGTTTGTCTCATTATAAACATAGATGGTTGTATTCGAAATGTCTTGTTGCATTAATTTCATCCTGCTCGATTATACTTATATATATACTAATATTATGTGGAGAGGTATGAAATAATATACTTGTATATATACTAATATTATATATATATATATATATACTCATAAGTATAATATATACTTACATACATTATATATAAATGCACACCTATATAAGTACATACATCATATATGCTTAATTACATATATACTCATATAAGTACATAAGTATATTGTATATTATATATATATATATATATATATATATAAACTATATAGTTTTATACATAGTATATAAATATAAATATATAATTTTATATATAGTTTATATGTATTTTTACATAATATATAAATATAAACTATATAAAAAATTATATAGTTTATATACTATATTGTTTATATATAATTTATAACATATATAGTTTATATACCATAGTATATAAATATAAACTATATAGTTTATACATATTATATAATTATATAATATGTATATATATATATATATATATTAATATATTATAATTTTTTCAATTTTTTCTTCAACTTTTAAAATGAATGTAATTTAGTCTATTTTATAATTTTTTCACATTTTATAATTATTTTGATTTGATCCCTTTTGTTGTTTAATTTATTTAAATTTTTATTTGTAATTTCATATTTGTTCAATTTAATCCTTAAAATTATATTTGCATCTGAAATTGACCCATACTTATCACTTATTTTTATTTTTGTAACTGACCCATAACTTTTTAAATGGGTACAATTTAGTCCATTTTGATATTAATTTCAACTTCACGTTTTAAAATTATTTCAATTTGGTCCCTCATCAATGTGTGTTGTCTAGTTTATTTAAATATTTTTAATTTCATGTTTGTTCAATTTAGTCCTTAAAAATATATTTTATCCAAATTGATCCATAATTATTTATATTTTTTGTAATTTACTCCAAATCATATACAATTACAAATTGCAATTCAACGTTAATGAAAGACGAAAAATAATTAATCAAAAAATAAAAAATGACCCGACCTGAAGTCAGTCCATATTCAGTAAGATCTTATCTGAATTTTATCTATCAATGATGTGACACAATCTGAACGAGATCCGACTGAAGTCCATCCGAACCTGAATTAACATGTTATTTAACTGCTTCAGACCTGAACCATTTTGACCTGAACTGACATCAATCCGAACTGAAATTAACACGACTTGAATTCGAACTGAATATGATATCAAATCAGCCTAAAAATGACCCGAATTGATCTGACCTAGACCCGACTTGATTCGAGTCGGACCATTAGATTGACCTGACATGACAAGTATCCGATTTTATCTGACCTGATAGGATCTGACAGAAACCTGAACGATTAACTGCTTTTACATCCCTAGTTTTGAGTTTAATCAGATTTTATATTGATGCTTTGGTAGGGTGAACGTGGTTCAAATTCGGTACGATTCTTGAATTTTTGGAGGTTAGGTGGAGGAGGAGGAGGAGGAAGAAGAAGACATGTGAGTTTGACTTTCGTTAAAGGGTTAACGGGAATTAACGATGGAGAGACTTAAACGGGATGGACTAATAACGTTAGAGACTTAAATCGAACAAATCGATAATGTTAGGACCATTTACCTTTAATTTTTAAATTAATGCTAAACTCGATCATACAAAAAATAAAGGAAACTATTAGCATAGTTTAGCCTATTATAATTTACCCTTAAAGAGGGGTGAGCATTCAATCGAGTCGAGTAAAAAATTTTTGAGTTATTTGAGTTGATAAGTCATATTTTACAACTCGAACTTAACTTAAATTATTTTTGAGTCGAGTTTTAGAAATTCGAGTCGAGTTATTTGAGTTTCTGTACTTATTTATTATAATTATTTATAGTATTATGATAATGATTTGTTCCAATTTTTTTGACTTTATCTAACCATAATATATATATATATATATATTATTCTATCATAATATAATGTTGTTTAATATATCAAATACAATCTAAAATTATGAAATATATTCATAACATTATATTTTAAAGAAAGTATTTTGAGGGAAAAATATTGATGAGGGCATAAATGAGTCAAGTAATTGATGAGAAGAAAGAATTTGCAAACAATTATAGTTAAAAGACCAAATTGAGTAAAATACAAAGTTTAGGGACTAAATAAAAAGATAGTATATTTGTAGTTAAAAAATAACAATTAAAGTTAGATAAGTATTCTATTGTGGTATATGTGCATGTGGTTCAAATTTGGTAAAAACAACTTAAAATAAATCACAAATTGAAGGAATAAGTAGATTATGAAAAATTGAAGGACTAAATTGAAAAATAAAAAATTTGTTATCAAAAAGAGAAATTAAAAGTACACATGTATTATACTATGATTTAAGAGCATGTAATTCAAATTTGATAAAAAGGGGACTTAAAATAAATGATGAATTAAAGGAATAAAGAGATTATGATAAATTGAAGGACTAAATTGAAAAAAAAATTTATTATCAAAAAGAGGAATTGAAAGTACATATGTATTCTACTATGGTTTAGAAGCATGTGGTTCAAATTTGGTAAAAAATGAACTTAAAATGAAGGAAAAATTGAAGAAATAATGAAATCAGATACTAAATCATAACATTATCAAAGTACTTGGTCAAATTTTTTATTTTTCGAGTAATTCAAAAATTCAAAATTTCAACTCAATTCCAAAATAGAATTTATAATTCGAATTAACTTGAATAAATCAACTCGAATAACTTAAAATTAAAAAAAAAAAAATCAATTTTTAGAGTTTATATTAACTCAACTCGATTTTACTCACCTCTACCCCTTAATAATAAGACACACAAGCAATACGACACAGGAAACAAAGCTAAAGTTTTGGATCAAAGATCAGAGTAGGATTCAACGATGGCGGAAGATCTAGTTCTCGATACGGCGATCAGAGATTGGGTGTTGATACCTCTTTCAGTGGTAATGGTTCTCATCGGCATCCTTCGTTACTTCGTCTCCAAGCTCATGCGCTCTTTTCAAACCCCCGATCCGAAGATCGTCAAAGAAGGGCACGTCTCTCACAACAACACTGTTTTTCATATTTTTAAAAAAAAAATTAATTTCGGTAACCTTACTAATAGGTCTCATGTTCACTTATTCTCGAGTTTCTATTTTGCAGACAAGTAATCGTTAGGGCTCGGAATTTGCGAGCTGCTGCAAATTTTATCACTCCTAAGTCTTTTCGCTCTCGTAGGGTTTATTTCAGCAATGAGGTTTGCTTTTCTTCTTCTTTTAGAAAATCTATGATAAAAATTTATTCTTGTAATTGTTTATGTTTGAAATCGGTGTTTATTTATTCCTTTTTAAAACTTTGTTGAACTGTTAGCTGATTATGTGATTAAGTATCAGATATTGTAATCAGGTTTCGGTCAGTTTAGTTTCTTTTTTAGAAACAAATTGCAATTAATGAAGAAGCTGTGAATTTCAGCTAATTTTAAGTTTAATTGAGTGTTAAATCTAAAAGTCTGGTTAAATTGATGAAAAGAGTCTATTTTATATATTGTCTTAGAAAAGGAGAAAATTGAAGTATCACATGTTGTAATCAGGCTTCAGTTTAGTTTCTGTTTAGGAAGAAATTTCAATTAATCAGGAATGTGTGAATTGGAGCTAATATTAAGCTTAATGGAGTGTTAAAAGTCTAGTTAAATTGATGAAAATAGTGCATTTATGTTTGTATTTGTCCCCAAAGGGAGAAAACTAAAGTATCACATGTTGTGATCAGGCTTCTGTCAATTTAGTTTCTGTTTACGAAGAAAATTGCAATTTATCAAGAAGTTGTGAATTGGAGCTAATATTAAACTTAATGAGTTGTTAAAAGTTGGGTTAAATTGATAAAAACGACCCATTTATGTATGTATTTGTCTCAGAAAAGAAGGAAACTAATGGAATTTATTCTGGACTTTGTAGGAAAATGGATTACTGTTTGTCCCCAAGGGCCAGGCTCAAAATCTGCAAGCTCAAATGTTCTCTGACCCTAACATGGCTATGGACATGATGAAGAAAAACCTATCTATGATTATACCTCAGGTATTTTTATGATGCTTAGACCTTTACTGTTCATATGCTTTGGTTTGATTGCTCTTGTTTTAGAATTGACTGTTTTGTGTACACTGTTATTGCCAGACTCTCACTTTTGCCTGGGTCAACTTTTTCTTCTCTGGATTTGTTGCAGGTTTGATTCTTTACTACTGTTTCACTTCCAATATTTCTGAGTATTTTCCATTTAGTTCTACACCCAAGATTGAATTTACATTTCTATTTACGAAATTGATTCATGCATCTGTAGAATTTGCTAAAGTTAACTGTTTCCTATTAGATTGGATTTGTTTTATTTTCACTCTTTATGACACGGTGATGGGCACAATCTTTTGTTGTATTGGAATCAAAATTCTAACTTAACTGATCCCGTTATGTACTATTAGTAAATGGTAATGTGATTTGTCTTTTACTTTTCTGTATTCCTATATTGCAGCCAAAATACCTTTCCCATTAACTCAGAGGTTCAGATCAATGTTGCAGAATGGAATTGACCTTAGCACAGTTGATGTGAGCTATGTCAGTAGCCGCTCATGGTATTTTTTTTCCTTCTCTGGGCTCTTTTTATAGAGGCTTTCTTCGCTTGATACTACTATTTATTCACAAACTCTGTCACTTCCAGGTATTTCCTCAATTTATTTGGTTTGAGGGGTTTATTTAGTCTGATTCTGGGAGAGGAAAATGGTTGGTATCTGATCATGAACTTCCTGTCACGTAGTTTTATTATTTATTCAGTTCGTCTGGTTATTGGATTAGTTATCTATCTGTAGGGTTTCATTTGTAAATTGTGATTTCTTTTGGCAGCAACGGATGATACACAGCGAATGATGCAGATGAGTGGGTTTGGCTTTGATCCATCAAAGGTATTAAGTCAATTTGATCTCCTATAAGGTCAAATCAATTACAAAATGATGAAAATTGCATGGAACTTTTAGTTCGATGAGAGATCAACTCATCGAAGGTATTATCGTTTTAGTTGGTTTATGTATCGTTTAAATTTGTAAAGCATCCGAGAAAAGTTTCCAGTGAAACAAACTTTGCTTTGTTTCTCAGCTACAAGCAAATATTCATCTGAGTTGACTATTTCCAATTCTTGACCTAGCATGCCTCCCTAATCATTTGATTTTCTTCATTCATGGCAGAGCTTGAGTGCTGAGAAAGATGGTCTTGACATAGTCCAACATGAATGGGCACTCCCTAAATTCGAGCACCGAGCTGAAGCAGTGTTGAAAAAACTTGTCAGCTGAACATTAAGAGCGTGATAAACAACTGTCCAAAGGGGGTGGCTCGATCGAAGTGTTCATCTTACGAGCTCACTGAACTGTAAAAGATGAAACACCTTTAGAAACAAGGGTGGGCTTTGGTTTATATTCCAGTTCAACGAGAAGCAAGAAGAGATTTTCCAGCTTCCTAATTTTTTGCTCTCAGTAATTTTATGTTGAATCTTTGGTCGGCCGGCTGGCTAGCCCGACCAGTTCACATTTCCTTAATACATCATAAGTTGGTTTTAAAGTTGAATAATTCTTATTTACATTTTGATTATTATCTTGAGTCCTTGACCATGTAAATATCAAATGATCCTCAGGTCCGTTTGGTTTGCGAAAGAAATCATTATCAGGAATAGTCTTTTCGAAATTATATTTCATATTTGATTCACGAAATTTTTTTTATTAAAGAATAATCTTTTTTTCAATAATAGCATTTTTATTTTGATAAAATTATGGGAATGTCTAGGGATGGGCATGGAACCTGAACTCGATGGGTTCCGACCTGATCGAGTCGATTTTTTTTTTTAAATCGAGTTCAGGTCGGGTTGGATTTTTTTAAAGTTTTGTTTGGGCCGGGTAAAGTTTAGGTTTATGGTGAAAATACTCAATCCAAAAAAATTGTAACTTTACCTTATATATTTAAAGGTAATTGTAATAATATCATTTTATATATTATTTTATTTTAATTAAATCCATATTTTTATTGAATAAAAATAATTGTTTTAATAAAATATATTATTTTGGATTGAGATGGGTCGGATTCAAATTTTATCTCAAAAAATATGATCAAATTTGAGTAGAGGATTTAAATTTTTTGAGTCGGGTCGGATGGATCGAAAATTCGACCCATTCCTAAGAATGTCATTACCTTCTATTTTTTGGGCAAAAATACTTCTAAATTAGTGGACTTTTTTTATGATGATCATTTTCAAATTTTATTAATTGTGTTTTATTTAAAACTATAAACATAATAATAATATACAAAAGTTTGATTTAGTAAAATATAATAAATTTGAATAATTAAATTTATTTTTTAATTTTAATATTCAATATATTAATTATAATTTTATGAGGTAAAAAATAATATTATGATAAAAATATAATTTATTAAAATAATATTTAGTTTTGAGTTACTAAAAATGAATGGTATATATTGAAAAATAATATTTTTTTACTCAAGATCATAATATTATTTTTTAAATTATATTTTATATAAAAATTAATACTTATAAAAATTATTTAAAAATATAATTGTAATATATTAATTATATATTAAATATTTTTTTTTTCAAAAACTAGATTGTGTAACGATTAAACTATTTCTATGAATTTTCATTTAGATATTTATAATTTAATATTAAAGTTTAACGGGTTGGAATAAAACATATATCACAATGATAATTTGGTAAAATATGCATTTAAGTAATCGTATATTCCTCCAATCAAACATTGTAATCTTACATTCCTACTAAACAAATCAAACAAGATAATACAATATTCCCAAAGTAATATTACATTCCAATAATTTTGTTTTTAAAATTAATCTTTCATTTCATGAATCAAAAGTCCCAGAAATACATCACGTATCGCAAATAGAAAGAATTATTAAATTTAAGGAATAGTGTAGACTAGAAAACAAGTTAAGAGACCAAGTTTGATAAATTGTCAAACTTAATCGCCTCATATAAGATCGTACAAATAAAATCTAATTTATTTCTAACGCATATGTGCTCGTTTTCCACGTACCTTACATCAAATCCAGACTTAATTAGTGATGATTCACTAATAAATGCCAAAATCCAATTCCAATTATAAAATCCCAACACCCAAATAACAGACTTCAACGGAAACAACAACGCCAAGCAGCACTTGCGACATTTCCTTATCCTCTTGTTGTCTCTCTTTTCCCTTTCTCTTATTCGGGCCGATGTCGAAAAATATCCGGCGGTCGGATGGACACCTATAAAGAATGTCAACGATCAGCACGTGATCCAGATCGCGAAATTCGCTGTTAGCGAAAATAACATGCGGTCGAAAATAAATTTGGAGTTGGTGGCAGTGGTGAGAGGCGCCACACAGGTGGTTTCCGGGAAGAATTATCGGTTGTTGTTGAAGGCCACGGACGGAACCGCTACCAATCTATACCGTGCTATTGTTTACGAGAAGGCATGGGAAGGTTACAAGAAGCTTGCCTTCTTTGAACCTGCCCAAGGTTAATCTGATTAATAATATTGAAAATAAGATGTTGGCGTTACAGCGATAGAGAGTAATAAAATCTTAAGCATGATAAGATTAATCTTTATTTAAATCATTGAATGAATAAATGAAAGTATTCATGATTAATATAAAAAAAGTTAAAAATAAAATAAAAATAATATAATAATTATTTTGTATCTTTTAAAAATTTAAGAAATAAAACAATTATTTAAAGGGTAAACTACACAGTTGGCCACTAATATTTGAGTAAGTTTTCATTTTCCCCACTGAAGTTTCAAAAATAAAAAATCTATCACTAACGTTATAGATTAGTTACAAAATGACCACTCAACGTTAATTGTTGTTAACAGGCATGATGAAAAACACAGTTAGCGTGTTAACTGCCTACATGGATAGGGTTGACTGGGTTAACCACCACATTGGGAAGCCATATATTCTCCTTTAAAAAAAATCTCAATCCCTAAACTTAAATTAATATTTTTCATTCATATATATTCTTTAAAAATTGTCTATAAATTGTAAGAGAAATCCCGTGAAGATAGAAGACTTTATAGATGTTTCGCTTTGCAATTGTGGATTCCCAGTTAAGGTGGCCACTGCTTGGACTAATGAAAACCGTGGGAGGAAGTTCTTTGATTGTCGAAACTATGAGAAGATGATGACAAAAAAGTCTCTTTTTTCTTTGGATGGATCCTCCCATAGTATCTTGGGCAAGTTTTGTGTCAATATTCAACAAATTTTCAGATAAAAGCACTCTCAACAAATTTTCTAATAACATATCAAACATACAAACAATCATAAGATCAACATATCACAAATTTACAATTGCATATCACAAATGCTTATCATAAATTAATAATTGCATATCACATGCGCCTTAAACAAATACCATAAACAAAAACCCTAAAACCTCAACATACATTCTACTAAACATTTTATTAACAGAGAATATCATTTTGTTAACAGAGCATGCATGCATTAATATACAAAAGGTTCATATTTCAGAAAATCAACAACATACACTACATCAAAACAGGCTTTTGCGACGTTTTTTTTTACCTTTAACGGCGTTTATAAGCGCCGCTAAAAACACATGCGTTGTTAAGACAAACGCCGCGAAAACCGCTGTTGAAAATAGCACCGCTAAAGTTCGCGACGTTTTTTAACAAAAAACACCGCAATAGGTATTGATATTTAGCGGCGTTTGTGTGACAAACGCCGCAATAGGTGTTGATATTTAGTGGCGTTTGTCAGAAAAACGCCACAATAGGTGTTGATATTTAGCAGCATTTTTAAGACAAACGCCGCAATAGGTGATGTTTAACGGGGATTTTCTCTAAAACGCCATAGATTATTACCTTCAAGTAGGAGATCGACCATGGAAGGGTATGGAGCAATAGAAGTTCCTTTCGGGTCATCATCGAGTTTTGACGGCGAGATCGGACCGATAGCCTCCCAACGATAATTTGATCCATCGTCAGAATAAAGACGCAACGTAGACATTCCTACGATAATTTCTCTTCCTCAAGGCAACACCTGCTCCTTTATTTTCCAATACGTTAGCTTTCTGGGTTTTCCCCATTTTCAGAATACCCACAAAAACAAAAATGAAAAATATCATTAATTTAAGAGGGATCAAACCGTGCAATTGTGTTATAGTTCATCGATCAGAGGGCAGATTTGGTCGTCGGGACATTCAAAAGACGACGTCACTTGGAATCGTACTCAGCCTGTTGTTGTACCAGAGAAGAATGTTTGAGGGAAGAAGAGTTGAAATGATTTTAGGGTTCAGGTAAGAGAAAAGAAGGACCATATATTTAACATTTTGCGACATTTTTAAAAAAACGCCACTATATCACATACTTTTGCTACGTTTATAAAAAAACACCACTATTGATTAATACTATTGTGGCATTTATCTAAAAATGACGCTAAAGTATTAATTATTGCGGCGTTTGAGGTATAAACGCCGCTAAATTACCGTTATATTGTGGCGTTTGGCCTAAAACGCCGTAAAAATTCTTCTCTATTACGGCGTTTCTTATTAAAACGCCACTATATGTCCACTATATTGCAACGTTTGTACATAAAACGCCACTAAAAACAACCATATTGCGGCGTTTATCAAAAAACGTCGCACCATTAATACTCAATAGCGGCGTTTTTATACAAACGCTGTTAAATGACTACTCTTTTGCGGCGTTTGTTGATAAAACACCACTATAAATACTCTATACTGACGTTTCTGCCATAAACGCCGCTAAATTACCACTCTATTGCGGCATTTTTTGAAAAAATGATGCTATATTATCATTTGGCGGCGTTTGGATTATAAACGCCGCTATATTTCAAAATATTGTGACGTTTACTCTCCAAACGCTGCTAAAAACGCCGTTACAGAACCCTTTTGATATAGTGATATCAAAATCACTAAAACCTCAACTGTCATATGAATTTTCCATAACAAAACTGCAGATAAACCTAATATTCTTTTTTGTTAAAACTTAGGTTTTATTTATTTTTTCTATCAAACCCAAAAGAAGCTTACCGTAAAGCATATCATTGTCCCCTTTGCCGTATCTCCATGTAAGTACCATCTCCCCTTAAAACTTGGTTTTTTTCTCGATACTTTGCTCGTTAAATCAAAGTATTCATTGTTTCTTTGTTTTTAATCACTCGGACCCTCGGTTTTTCTCCCTTTTTCCCAAACGATTCTATTTTTTTTTGACTAGTTTCCTCTCAGACTCTCTCTAGACTAATTTTCTTAGACGAGTGGAAGAAGAAAGCGTTTATGCATTGGAACTTTTCGTTTCCCCCTTTTTTATGACTAGTTTCGTCAGTATAATCTTAAAAGTAGTGTTCATAACTTTTTGTTTCCCCCTTATTTATTAATCAGTTAAATATTCATTACATATTAGTTCAATTGCTGGTCAAAGTGATTTTATTTATTTTTCAATGTGGCGGGCAACCCATCCATGTAATCAATTAACACGTCAACTGTGTTTTTAACAACGCTTGGTAACGGCTGTTAACGTTGAGTGTTTGTAACTAATTGATAACGTTATTGATTGATTTATTACTTTTGTAATTTCAGTGTGAGAAACGAAACCCTATTAAATATTAGTGACAAAATATGTAGTTTACCCTTATTTAAATTTTGACCTACATTATCCATATTTTTTTAGTAAAATAACTTACGACGATAAGTCTTGTTGATTTTGATAGAAAACCCATCGTCCAATTCAAGGAACAAAGTGCCGGAGTCAAATCAGAAATAGGTCCCACAATTCAACTATACTTTTTCCGTGTCCATGTATAATAGGCTTTAGCGGAAACGTGATGTCGTCTTATACTACGACAGTCCGCACGAAACTATATCTCATCCGAACCTACCAAGTCTGCAGGCAAAGCCAAGCAGCACATAAACTAAAGGGTAAAATTAAAAGAATGGCCAATAGTATTTGAATATGTTTCTGTACGCCACTAAAGTTTTAAAATAACAAATTAGTCACTAATATTATTGATTTATATCAAAATGCTCACTAATATTATCAATTTATAACAAAATAGTCACTCCACTATCATCTTTATTGCATTATTGCTATGACGACATTAATAAAAAGGTTAATATTTAGTTTCACCCCTAAATTATCGCTAAAACATCAAATAGGTTCTTGAACAATGATTTTATATCTAATTTACTCTTAAAACTTTCTATTTTTTAAAATAAATATTAAATAAATATTTATTATTATATTTAACCTTAATTTTTATTATTTATAATAATATTATTTTAAATAATACAAATATATTTAGTATTTATTTTTTTATAAACTTGTCATTTTTAGGTATTTTAATTCTTAATTTTTATAATTTTAATATTTTTATTTTTAAAAATTTATTCAAGTATAATTATAAATTTTTGAAAATTATAAAATTTTAGGGAATACTAGATATAAAATCATTGTTTAAGGACATATTTTATGTTTTAGTAGTAGTTTAAGGGTGAAATTAAGTATTAACTTTCTTTTAATGTTACCACTTCATCAATTTAACGGAGATAATGGTGGAGTAATCGTTTTGTTACAAATCGATAAGACGATAACGTTAATAATCATTTTGTTATAAATTGATAACGTTAATGACCAAATTATTACTTTTGAAACTAAAATAAAAAAATAAAACTTAATTAAACTTTAGTGACCATTTGTATAGTTTACACTAAAATAAAAAAGCACACTAACCACCAACGACGGGTGACTCATATTGAAAGGAAATCCCAAAGCTTAGTTAAACTATTGGATGATATAGTAAAAAGTATCCAAAATTAAAGAGATAATAGAAGTTGCGAGAGATTTTTTTTGAAAAAAAAAATTAGACTTTGTTTGCCGAATCGAGCGGTGCGGCGAGTGGAAGCTCCGGTAACCTGCGGTGCTACTGGAAACCTCACTAAGTCATTGAGCTGAGATGAAAGGACTCTTCAAATCCAAGCCGCGAACTCCCGTTGATATCGTGCGGCAAACGCGCGATCTGCTCATCTATGCCGGCCGCTTCGCCGACAGTCGTGATGGTAAGCGGGAAGAGAAGGTGAGTTTTCTGATACTCCTTCACGAATAACACATTAATTATTCTTGAATTCAATTGGCGTGAGCATTTGATGATAAGCGAGAACTTTTTTTTTTCCAGAATTTGAGCAGCTATTTTTTATTTACTGAAAGGAACATGAAAATTCAGTATCCAATATTTAAAATTGGTGGTAATTTTGATGCAGATGGCGGACTTATTTAAACATATAAGGGAGTTAAAGTGTATTCTTTATGGAAATAGTGAATCCGAGCCAGTCTCAGAAGCTTGTCAACAACTGACTCAAGAGTTCTTCAGAGAGAACACGCTACGACTGTTGATCACTTGTCTTCCTAAATTGAACTTAGAGGTAATACTTACTATGATTTGGTTTTGATAACCAAATTTACCATAGCGTGAGTTATTATTGCAGCACTGTTGTGAGCTTATTTTAATTGTTGCTTCTTTGAACTTTGATAATTCGAGAGGAATATCCTTTTTGCAGGCGAGGAAAGATGCAACTCAAGTTGTTGCAAATTTGCAAAGGCAACAAGTGAATTCACGGTTGATTGCTTCTGATTACTTGGAATCGAACATCGATCTCATGGATGTTTTAATAGCAGGGTAAGTGGCAATCTGAAAAGATTT
Source organism: Hibiscus syriacus (assembly GCF_006381635.1). Lineage (NCBI taxonomy): Eukaryota > Viridiplantae > Streptophyta > Magnoliopsida > Malvales > Malvaceae > Hibiscus > Hibiscus syriacus. The sequence continues at coordinate 497,551 of NW_024063259.1, read as the reverse complement.
ACAGATGTTAAGATCTTCTGTTACAATTTTTTTTATTTTCTTGGTGTTAAAGAGTTCAATGTGATTTTAATAGCTCCTTGTATCTTTGTCTCTTTGTTGTTGAGTTTCATCAACATAATGCTAGAGCTAAGATTATGAGTTAATGATGGTTTTCACTTTCCAGTATTCTGTTTTATTCTCTGATTAAGCAAAAGCAAATTTGGAGGTATTTCTGTTCAGGGATTCTACTTATTAACCAAATCACATGTGTTCCAAACATTTGCCTGGTTTATAATGAAGCTAGAATTCTATATCATATATGATATCTAATAACGCTGCCTTTTGGTTATGCTGTCAAATTGAGCTTTATTTTGTGTCTATTATTTTATTACTATCTTCTAAGTCTTAAGTGTTGTATTTTCAGTTATGAGAACACAGACATGGCTTTGCATTATGGTGCAATGTTGAGAGAATGCATAAGGCATCAGACTGTTGCAAGGTTTGCATAGTCATCAACCTAGTTAATTCATACCTTAATGACTTGGCTTCTTAACCTTTTAGTGAATATAATGATGCCCTAAGTCATTTCTACTTCCTCTATCTAATCCGCCAATGTTTTCAAAATGTTAGTACTCGAGGCAATCTTGTCCATTACTTACATTTAAAAGCTTTTCCTTTTTAGTTACATTTTTTATTTGGGAGCCTCATCTCCTACATTTTTTAGTAAAAAAATTCAAAATAATTGAAGATTTTCTGATATACTAATACCTGATTGTGGCACGTTTTGCCATTTCTTTTGCAGATATGTTTTGGAGTCACAGCACGTGAAGAAATTTTTTGACTATATACAACTTCCAAATTTCGATATTTCTGCTGATGCTGCTGCAACTTTTAAGGTTGATAACTGCAGATCTAATTATATGTTAAAATAATCTTTCTTTCTTCTCTCAGTTTCTGTCTGTATTTTCTTGTTGCACTTCTGAATCTGCATTTGCACTTGAATCCTGTTTCAGAACAACCTGTTTTGAAGTTGGGATCTGATTCCTTTTCAATCTTATATTGTTGAAACGGAGGTCTTTTCATTTTCAGTACATCAAGAAAAGTTGTTTTGTTTGAAGTTGAGTCATCATGGCATGAAGTTCCCCGTCTTCCTCCTTTCTTCATAATTTTAAAAATAGTGTGTAAAATTCTGATGTCATGTCATGTAACATCATGTTTTCTTGCAGGAGCTCTTGACAAGGCATAAGTCCACTGTGGCTGAGTTTCTTTCTAGGAACTATGACTGGGTAAGTGTTGTTCCTCCAGTACCGTTGTCCTTTAAATTGTGATTTTGTTATTTTATACTTGAACAATCATGTCAGCTCATAATTATTGGTAGAGCTTGTAAATTGTTTCCATTAGAAGCACATTATTATCTTCCATGTTTGACTAGATGTTTCCAATCACAAGGTTTTAATTTGTAATGATGCTAAAGATAGCTACGATAGAATTCTCTGAATTTCATCTCCATGCCTCTTTTACGTTGAAAGTTTTTATTCGTTGGATCTCAATGAACTCAGCCGTGTTTGTTGTTTCAGTTCTTTGCAGAATATAACTCAAAGTTGCTGGAATCTAGCAACTATATTACTAGAAGACAAGCAATCAAGGTACGACCCTTTCAAAAATTAAAAAGAAAACGAGTATTACTTCAATTTTCCCCCAATCAAAACAAAAGCTTGGTGCATCTAAACATGCTTGACTTCACATTAGTATTGCCAAAGGGTTCATTTGCTTATCAATAGTTTGCTAAGAGAGGAATGACCAAAAGTGCTGGTTTAGATTTGATAACTCAATCAAATTGAAGTTCCGATTTTAAATGTTGAAATCATAGTAGTATGATGGCTGTTTTATTTCTAAAATTTACTGAATAATATATGGCAGTAGCAATTGCAGTTATAATTTTCTTTGCTAAGGAGACCTGCCATATTTTATATTTCCTCTTCTTAATGCCACAGTTGTTGGGAGATATTTTGTTGGACCGGTCAAATTCTGCAGTCATGACCAGATACGTGAGCTCAAGGGATAATTTAAGGATTCTCATGAATCTTCTAAGGGTATGAAACTTCTCGGTCTTGCTTTTGTTTTTCTTTATCCCTCATTACTATGGAACGATCAAACTTTCTAAGAGTCTGATGTGTTGGATGTTATTCTATTATACCATCCTACATGAAATAGCTCTCAGAATGACACGCTATCAACTATTGTAAAAAATTTGCGGCAGATATTAACAAATATATGATTGTGCAAGTAGCTGCAACTTCTGAGATATTCCTATTCAAGTAAAAAGATCAACTACAATGTTTAAGTACTAAACGGTGAATTCCGTATACACAGGAATCGAGCAAGAGCATCCAAATAGAAGCTTTTCATGTTTTCAAGGTACGGTGCTAAATTTCTTCTACTCCGGGGCACACTTGATACATTAAAAAATTAGCTGACCCTTTTGCCCATATATAATGGGGTAAGGGGGAGGTAGGATAATAGGCTGCCCCCAACACCAGGTTAAGAGTAGCTTCCGTAGGAGACCTCCAAATTATGAAATGCCCTCCGTAGGACTCGATCCCACACCCCAAGGTTAATAGCCTTGTACTCTACCAACTGAGCTGGATGGTCATTTCACACTTGATACATTAAGTTGCTTACAATACCCTTTTGTGTATGTCTCGACAGTTGTTTGCTGCAAACCAGAACAAGCCTCCAGACATTGTTAGCATACTGGTTGCAAATAAAAGCAAGCTTCTACGTTTGTTTGCGGATTTCAAGACCGATAAAGGTGCGAATAAGAAACACATGTAACATTACTTTTGGTTGAGAAAAAATTTAGGCTCAGCACTTCTTATTTATAGTTTGGAGCGTTGATGGATTATCATGTCGTGCAGAGGATGAACAGTTTGAGGCAGACAAGGCTCAAGTTGTGAAAGAAATTGCTTCCCTTGAGCTTAGAGACCGGCCAGAGTGAGCTCTTGTATGCTCAGAATTGAATAACATTCTCCTAGTAATAGACTTGTAGTGCTTTCGGAAGGGCATGTAATATGTAAAAAAGAAGGCTTTTCATTTCTGTTTCCTCGTTCATAGAATCTTATTATCTATAATATGCAGTGTGTGGGGATGATTGCCGACATAAACGTCGGCGGAAAAAAAAAACCCGGATAGGTAGGGTGGATATAACATAATATTATGTATTGTAATAAGATGAATTCGATCAATCGAGATACTTAGATCGATTCAGCTCTACATTCGTGATTCTTAATGCTTGTTTCTGGTTGTTAATTGTTATGCGCTCACCGTTCCAAATTTGGCCGTACTTCCAGGAATTGCACACGGATTGTTTATAGATAGTCGTCTCTAATTGCTAGTTATGACATTCGAAATTTCGAATTAAGTCATAAATATTGTTTAAAGCTCAAACTTTAAAGCAATATTGCAAAATAGGAAACACATTTGATGTATTGATAATGATACATCCAACAATAATACTGATAAAAGCAGAATCGAATATATTAGTCGATTGAATTAGTTATCGGTTATTTTATTGATTTAATTAACGTTATCGAATCAGTAAACTATGGATGTTACTACAAATCGAACAGATCGACCTTGATGTATCATAATGAAGTATGCATGACATTATCTGATGCGAATTATTATTTGTTTTGAAGGTAAAATAAAAAAAATAACATATCGATAAAAAATGATTATTTGATCGGATTTAGAAGGGAAGTTGGGAAGGAAGTTTCAGTTGATGCCCCGTTTCGTTTCATGTAACTTTCAAATCAGATAGATAAGTGGGTGGTAGGCACATTGGCGCATTCGATGAATCTCCTTTGATCTTGAAACAACTACAGTTTCATCACAGGATAAGTAATAGGTCAAATTCTGTTGTTAGTCCCTGTTATATATAAAGTTGTAATTTAGCACTTATATTCTAATTTGTTTAATTTATGTATTTTAGTTAAAATATTGAAACTTAAAATAATCAAATTAAAAACAATAGTAAATCTAGTACTATTGTTTTTTTTTTTTAAATTGAAAAGTGGAAGCTACAAAACTATTGCAACAAAGGAGCAGCAACGGAGTCTTGTTCCAACAGGGAGATCACTTCGGCTGGAGGGAGGGATAGGCAAATCAGCTCCAGGGAATGAGGCGTAGCAGTTCTGGCAAGGTAGTCTGCTGGTTTATTGCATTCTCGAGGGGTCCAAACAACGTTTGTAGCCCTAGCGCTACATCTAATAGCATCAATGAGTCGAACTAGAGATAGGGGGTTACGACTCGCATTCGGATTATTCACCATGTCAACAGCTTTAGCACAACCAGATTGAATCTGAACCATTTCAAAACCTTCCTTTTGGTCACACTGAAGACCAATGAGAATCGCCCAAGGTTCGACTTGAATTGTAGAAACTATCCCAATAGATTTCTGAAAGCCGGAGATCCAAGTACCTCTGTGATCCCAAAAATGGCCACCAACTGAGCTTATACCTGTCGTTGAAGAGATGGCAACATCGACATTCAAGCAAAGCCATCCTGGGTTCGGTCTCATCCATTTGGCGGGTTGTTGAAGTGCAACAGGAGATATCGGAGGTACATGACTACCATGATAATACATGGCCCAAGTAATCCATTTTCTTAAGATGCCGACAGTGGAGACTTTCGAGATGTTTAAGACGTAATCATTCCTCGCATTTAAGAGCTGCTAGATTATTGACGAGAAAAGAGTTGGCCAAGGAAGCTTCTAGCTTGTAACAATAACGTTTGATAGGAGACAATCCCGAAACCATTAATTCATGCAAAGACATGTTAAAGAAAGAATGTAGGAGATTAGGCCGGAGCAGACGGTGCCATATAACCCATGCCTCTACAATCATGCAGGATGTGAATCGAAGATTCTTCAACTGAAGAACAAAACACGCAAAAGAGGGAAGACACTATAGATCGGCGGCACCTCTCCAAGTTGGTCATTAGTAAAAGTCCGAGAGAGTTTACCATAATCCCATTCCCCACGATTATTAGTGAAATCCATAATAGAGAAATCCAGGAAAAGGAATTCAGCATTCACCTCACGCTCGCTCAACAAGCCGAGCGAAGGTACCTAAATATCTTTGATAGGTCGAATAGAGATGCCATTATGTACAGACCAAGATATCCCCGCTTGGAGATCCTTCCATAACTTTGCTAAAGCTCGCTAGAGGGGGGTACAGTTGGTTCTCGAAATTGAATCCGGACATCGGTTAACCATCATGTATTTTTCGTGCAAGAGACGAGTCCAAAGAGAATTAGCGTTGGTAATCAAAGCAAAACCAATTTTGAGAATAAAAGCTACGTTAAACTCATTGACCTTCCTTAAACCAAGACCCCGTGATCTCGAGGCTGATAAAGAATTTCCCAATTAACCAATGACATTTTGGGGGTTTCAATAGAAGAGCCCCAAATGAATTTACGGACAAGTTTTTCAATATCAAGACAAACTCTCTTGGGAAGCATTGTAGGCTGCATAAAATAAACCAGAATAGCTAAAAGGGTTGAATTGGCAAGAACAATACGACCAGCCATAGTAAGAAAGCGAGCAGCCCATCCTGAAATACGATTACGTATTTTGTCAAGAATAAAATCATAATTTGAGCATTTGGTTCTCCTGTGTAAGACTAGAATCCCCAAGTATTTTCCAAGGCAATCAAGCTCCTGAAACCCAAGAAAATTACTAATATCAGAACGAATCGAAGGATACGTGTTGGGGGAGAAAAATATATTAGTTTTCTTGCATTAACGTGATGGCCAGATGAATTTCCAAAAACTGTGAGAGTGTCCTTAATGATTTTTGCATGGGTCATGACTGCACGAGAATAGAGAATAAGGTCATCTGCAAAGAACAGATGAGATAGTGGGCTGCCATTCTTCACAAATCTGAAAGGTTCCCAATCTTCCGTAGAGACGGAAAAATTAATCAGATGCCCTAAACGTTCCATCGCAAAGACAAAAACATAAGGTGATAAAGGTTCACCTTGTCTGATGCCTCTATGAGGACGGAAAGGCTGAGATAGAGAACCATTCCACTAAAGCTGAAAACTAGTGGAAGTAATATTATCCATGATAATGCGGCGAATGCCCGAGGGCAGTCCAGCGTCCAGAAGGGTACCGGCGATAAAGTTCCATTCAAGCCTGTCGAATGCCTTCTCCAAATCAACTTTAATTGTCATCCAACCCTTCTTAGTCTTTAAGGAACGCATAGACTGGATGACCTCCTGATTAACAATAATGTTCTCCATAACAGACCTACCGGTGATGAAACTGGTTTGATTATCTCGAATCAGCAAAGGGAATAAAGGCTTTAGCCGACGAACAAAAATTTTGGATATCAGTTTGTAAATAACCATACACAAACTGATAGGTCGAAAGTTGGCGAAAGATTTGGGATGGTCCCTCTTCGGAATAAGGACAATAATGGTGTTATTCAGAGCCCGCTCTAAAGGAATGCCACCGAATATTCTTTGGATTATTCTGCAAACAGACGGACCCAGAATCCCCCATTGCTTCTGAATGAACTCCGCATGTAACCCATCCCAACAAATGATTTTAGAGGAGCCATGTCCTTAAGAGCGTCATGAATCTATTGAGGAGAAGAGACCGAGTCCAGGGTCATAAAAAGGGTAGGATCAAGAAAGGGGAAAACACCCGAAATCGGAAACGGTCCGGCATTGTTGGAATCGCCAGTGAAAATATTGGTAAAGAAATTTATCGCAACCTCTTTAAGGGTTGTATCATCGTTGCACCAATCACCATCATCAATTTTTAGGGATGAAATTCTATTTCTTTGTTTCCTGCCAATATCTCGCCGATGAAAATATTTGGTGTTGCGGTCACCAAGCAAAACTCGATCCAATCGGGACTTCTGCATCCAAATAACCTCTTCTTGGTCAAGTAAAATTTCAAGCTCGATAAGAAGATCAGATTCCAACTTGGAGAGATAAGCTGAAGAACGAGCTTGAGTGGCCTTCTGAATACCACGGATACGAGCCATGAGGGTGCGTTTTTTAACTCCAATAAAACCAAAGACAGATTTGTTCCAATTGTCCGCTGCCGAAATGAAATTGGATAAGGTATCCGTCATGCAAAAAGAGAAGTTCCAGTTTTCTGAGATCATCCTACTGAAATCTTCGTGAGAATGCCATGCATAGATGTAGCGAAAAAGGGTTATAGTTATTTCTCCTAGGAGAGTGACCCACTTGCAAAAGAATTGGCCTATGGTCATAACGAAGACGGAGAAGATGCTGATGAACAATAGATTCTGGATAGTCTTCATCACAATAAGAATTACATATGAATCGATCCAAACGAGTGTGGCGAGACCTCTCGACTAAGTAAAATTCGGCCCAGAATAACCTATATCTCTTAAACCATAGTCAAAGATTAAATTGTGGAATGCGCGAATCGAAATGGTAATGGGATAGAAGCAGTGATTGTAGCGTTAAAGTCCCCGAAAATGATCCAAAGCGATCGCATGAAAACAACTATATATTTCAAATGAGGCCATAAAATCTTACGACCCGATCCCGAAGGGATAGCATAGACGACAGTAGCATAGAAAGAATTTCCACTCTGCTTGGAGGTGATAAGACAATGGATAAATTGAGTGTGATTAAAAATAACCTCCACCGAAATCGTATCATACCAAGCTAACCAAATACCACCGGAAAACCCCATGGCCTCAATGCGATGGGAATTTTAAAATCCAATAAACGCACTAACTGAATCTGCTTTACTGCCACTGATACGAGGTTCCACAAATAAAACCAAATTCAGATGAAAATCACGCAAGAATTGTTTGACTGCGAGAATAAATCTAAAGTGCCCACATGCCTGAACATTCCAAGACAAATTTTTTAGATTCATAAGATAAACAGGAGAAGGAAATTGAGGTTACCGTGCTTATTCAAGCATTGCCACGACATGATCACTTTCAAGCATTGCCACAGCATGGGTGTTGCGGAAGACGGCTATCGGATAGAGCAAAATCGCAACATATAATTTGAGAAAATAAAAATGAAGATAAAAGAGACACAAAATTTACGTGGAAAACCCCTAAAAAATTAGGGTAAAAACCACGGGCAACGATAGAAGAATTTCACTATGAGAAAATAGGAATTACAACCTCTCTCAATCTACCAAGGAGAAAACAATGATAATTCTCTCTAGATAAAAATGAGAAAACAACTCTCAAGAAACTCTCTAAAATCTCTCTAGTATTGGAAGAAAGCTATAATGCTTTGGGATGGTTTTGAAGCTAAATGAGCTAGGGTATTTATAGTTGAAGCTTTAAGGACTAATTTGTAAATACCCTAAATTAAAATGACTAAAAGTGCATTTCTACCATTGTTAATTTTCAACACAAATCCACCCTTTTTGACATTTGCCATTCGGTGGATTAATTAAATCCAACTTTCCACCGAAAGTTGGTTTAATTTTCAACAATCTCCCACTTGAAGATTTGATTGGAACAATCATATCTTCACACCATTCTTTCTACCTTGTACCTTTCATGTTGCTTACTTTTCTGACAGGCCACAGGAGGATCGACACCAGGTAAATTTATCAGCATTGATTGCATTCGTCATGAAATCTGCTATGTTGTCTTTGGTATGGATCTTCTGCATATCTATCGTCCTTTCTTCCACCTTTTCACGAATGAAATGGTATTGAACTCGTATGTGTTTTGTCCTTGAATGAAATGCTGGATTCCTTGCTAGATACAAGGCGCTTTGACTGTCACAAAATAGAGAGACATACTCTTGATTGTGCCCAATCTCCTCCAACAGCATCTTCAACCAAATTGCTTCTTTACTGGCTTGTGTAGCTGCTACATATTCTGCCTCTGTTGTGGATATAGCCACAACTGACTGTAATTTTGAAACCCAGCTTACAGCTCCACCAGCAACTTTGAACACATATTCTGTAGTAGATTTGCTTTTATCCAAATCCCCTGCATAGTCAGAATCTACATACCCATTGATTAGTAAGTTTGATCCTCCGTAACATAATGCAACATTTGAGGTCCCTTTGATGTATCTTAGGATCCTCTTTACAATATTCCAATGCTCTTTGCCTGAATTCGCCATGTACCGACTAACCACTCCCACTGTTTGTGCAATGTCTGGTCTTGTGCATATCATAGCGAACATTAAACTTCCCACTGCTGATGCATACGGTACTCGAGACATCTTCATCCTCTCTTCTTCACTGCTAGGACTCATACTGGAGGATAATTTGAAGTTAATAGGAAGAGGGGTAGAAATTGGCTTACAATCTTGCATGCTAAATCGTGACAAGATTTTCTTCAAGTAATTCTTTTGTGAAAGCCAAATCTTCCTATTGCTTTTGTCTCGGTGAATTTGCATCCCTAGAATCTTATTTGCTGATCCCAAGTCCTTCATTTCAAATTCCCTAGCCAGTTGTGCCTTCAATTCTTTAATATGATCTTTGTTGGGTCCTGCAACCAACATGTCATCCACATACAACAGCAATATAACAAAATCGTTATCACCAGACCTCTTGAAATAAGCACAAGGGTCTGCATTAAGTCTGTTGTATCCAAGGCACATAATGAAGGAATCAAATCTCTTATACCAACACCTCGGCGCCTGCTTTAGACCGTACAGAGATTTGTTCAACCTGCAAACCAAGTTCTTCTTTTCGTCTTCTTCAAAACCTTCAGGTTGGAGCATATAAATCTCTTCTTCAAGATTTCCATGAAGAAAAGCTGTTTTAACATCTAGCTGCTCTAGATGTAAGTCCAATGTAGCACACATTGCCAAAACTACTTGAACTGTTGTTAGTCGAACCACAGGAGAAAATATTTCATTGAAATAAATACCTTCTTTTTGAGCATATCCTTTGACCACCAGTCTTGCACGATACCTCTCAACTTGATCGTCACCATTTCGCTTGATTTTGAAGACCCATTTGTTACCCATTGGCTTCCTTCCTTGTGGTAGTGGCACAAGGTCCCATGTATTATTTTTATGAAGGGCTTCGATTTCTTCTTGCATCGCCATCATCCACAGTGAAGCATCTGAGCTGTTTATTGCCTCCTGGTATATTGATGGCTCACCGTCCTCTGTTAAAAGGCAGTATGCAATATTACATTCTATAACATAATCTGAGTGCCAATTGGGACGTCTTCTCACACGATCTGATTGACGAGTTGTTGGAGCTTCAGAACTCTCTGGTTCTTGTTCATCATGTGCTGGTTCTGCTTCAGAAGAATCTCCTTGTTCAACCTCCTTTTCCACATGTATCTAAGTAGCCTCTGACTTTTCAGTGCTATCATCGTCTTCTTTTCTTTGTAGTTTATCCTATACAAAGATAACATCCCTGCTGATGATCACTTTGCGGGCAGTGGGATCCCACAAGCGATACCCCTTGACTCCATCAGCATACCCCAAGAATTTGCATTTCCTGGATTTTGGATCCAACTTTGAAATTTCTTGGGCGTTGTACATCACGTACACAATACTTCCAAATACATGGAGGTTTGAATAATCAGCTGGTTTACCAGTCCACATCTTCATTGGTGTCTTTAGCTCTATTACAGTTGATGGAGCTCGATTCACCAAATAACAGGCGGTATTGAATGCTTCTGCCCAGAATGATTTTTCTAGGCCTGTATCCCTCAACATTGCTCTTGTTATTTCTAACAAGGTTCTGTTCATCCACTCTGCCACTCCATTTTGTTGAGGAGTGTTTGCCACTATGAACTGTCTTTTGATGCCTTCTTTCTTGCAAAAGTCATCAAATTCTTCACTTGTGTATTCTCCTCCATTATCTATTCTGAAACACTTGATCTTATTTCCAGAATCAAGTTCCACCCGCACTTTGAAGTTTTTGAAAGTGGAAAACACATCTGACTTCTTCTTAATAGGGTACACCCAACATCTCCTGGAGTAGTCATCAATAAATGAGACAAAGTATTTTGCTCCTCCTAGGGATGTAACTGGTGCTCGCCATACATCAGAGTGAACCAATTCTAGAACACTTTTGGCTCTAGAATTTGACGTGTTGAATTTCAACTGGTGCTGCTTATTTGTTATGCAATGCTCACACAAAGGAAGTGTTACATTTGTTAAGCCTGGAAGTAGTTTTTGCTCCACAATGACTTTCATTCCTTGTTCTGACATATGTCCAAGTTTCTGATGCCATAACATTGCAGAATCTGAACTACATGAGGCAACAGAGGCTTCTGCTTCTAGCAAAGTCTCTCCCTTCAGCATGTACAAGTTTGCTGCTATTTTTTCGCCTTTCAGTACCACAAGCGCTCCACGGAACACTTTCATGATTCCTTTTCGTGTTTCAATCTTGCTTGCATTATTATCCAACAATCCGTAGGATAATAAATTTTTCTTCAGGCCTTTCACGTACCGCACATCTCGAACAACTTTAATTGTTCCGTCATACATCTTCAATTTGATGGTTCCCACGCCAACAATCTCTAAGGCATGATCATTGCAACTATAAACAGATCCTCCTGAGATAGGTTCATAATGATGGAACCATTCTCTTCTTGAGGTCATGTGATATGTTACTCCCGAATCAATGAGCCATATATCTGCAAATCATTTTCTTCCTTCCACGGTGGTTGACGCTTCACAGCATAGAGCATCTCCATCATCTGAAGTGTTTGCGGTATTGCCTTGTGGATTGGAGTTTTTATTTAGACTCCAACAATCATTCTTCAGATGACCCTTCTTTCCACAGTTGTAACACTTTAAATTCTTCTTGCTCCTCGACTTCGATCTACCATGTTTGTGACTGCTGCTTTGGCCACGTTCTGTTGATCTCCCTCTCATCGTTGTCATCGTTGTCAACGCTTCTGCTTGTTGCAGATTTACTTGTCTGTCTTCCTTGTTCTTGCGCCGATTTTCTTCTTGTAGAACAGCAGCTGCAACATCATCGAAGACTAGACTGGTGACATTACTGTTAGTCAAGTTGATGATGAGTTGATCATACGAATCAGGTAGACTTTGAAGTAGAAGTTCAGCACGTTCTTATTCTCCTATTTTATAGCTTAAGGATGTAAGCTGAGAAAATAAAGTGTTCAGTGTATTTAAGTGCTCTGTCACTGAAGTAGATTCTGGCATACGGAGAGTGTACAATTTTCTCTTAAGGAAAATTTTATTGTGCAACGATGTGGCCTCGTACAGTTTGGTGAGATGATCCCATATCTCCTTAGTTTTCTTCTTCTCCTCGATACTTGACAATACTTCATCTGCTAATGCTAGATAAAAGTTTGCCATAGCATTTCCGTCCATTTCGATCCATTTGTTGTCGTCTGCGAAATCTACTGGCCTTTCACTGATAGCTGCTAGACAACCGTCTTTCCTCATGATGGCCTTCATCTTCAATTTCCACAATGAGAAATTTCTCCCATTGAACTTTTCAATATCAAATTTCGTTGCCATTGCTTCGTTTACGGATAGCTCCCACTATTTCACTATCGTGAATAGTTCTCTGGAACCTTCAAAGAATGGGTAATAACTTCTTACTTTCTTATTGGAGGATCCACCTTTTGGTGGCAACCACAAAGACAATAAGCAGATATTACACACTCTAATCTAGCTCTGATACCAATTGTTGTGGAAGACGGCTATCGGATAGAGCAAAATCGCAACTGATAATTTGAGAAAATAAAAATGAAGATAAAAGAGACACAAAATTTACGTGAAAAACCCCTAAAAATTTAGGGTAAAAACCACAGGCAACGGTAGAAGAATTTCACTATGAGAAAATAGAAATTACAACCTCTCTCGATCTACCAAGGAGAAAACAATGATAATTCTCTCTAGATAAAAATGAGAAAATAACTCTCAAGAAACTCTCTAAAATCTCTCTAGTATTGGAAGAAAGCTAGAATGCTTTGGGATGGTTTTTGAAGCTAAATGAGCTAGGGTATTTATAGTTGAAGCTTTAAGGACTAATTTGTAAATACCCTAAATTAAAATGACTAAAAGTGCATTTCTACCATTGTTAATTTTCAACACAAATCCACCCTTTTTGACATTTGCCATTCGGTGGATTAATTAAATCCAACTTTCCACCGAAAAATGGTTTAATTTTCAACAATCTCTCACTTGAAGATTTGATTGGAACAATCATATCTTCACACCATTCTTTCTACCTTGTACCTTTCATGTTGCTTACGTTTCTGACAGGCCACAGGAGGATCGACACCAGGTAAATTTATCAGCATTGATTGCATTCGTCATGAAATCTGCTATGTTGTCTTTGGTATGGATCTTCTGCATATCTACCGTCTCTTCTTCCACCGTTTCACGAATGAAATGGTATTGAACTCGTATGTGTTTTGTCCTTGAATGAAATGCTGGATTCCTTGCTAGATGCAAGGCGCTTTGACTGTCACAAAATAGAGAGACATGCTCTTGATTGTGCCCAAGCTCCTCCAACAGCATCTTCAACCAAATTGCTTCTTTACTGGCTTGTGTAGCTGCTACATATTCTACCTCTGTTGTGGATGTAGCCACAACTGACTGCAATTTTGAAACCCAGCTTACAGCTCCACCAGCAACTTTGAACACATATCCTGTAGTAGATTTGCTTTTATCAAAATCCCCTGCATAGTCAGAATCTACATACCCATTGATTAGTAAGTTTGATCCTCCGTAACATAATGCAACATTTGAGGTCCCTTTGATGTATCTTAGGATCCTCTTTACAATATTCCAATGCTCTTTGCCTGAATTCGCCATGTACCGACTAACCACTCCCACTGTTTGTGGATCCCTAGTCATAGTTTGAAGAAACAAGTGTGTCAACATCGCATCTCCACCGGGATGTTGTACTTTCAGCCATGGCCCGAAGCAAGTATCCTCAAACATTTTTTTTTGTGCAGGTGAAAGCTTCGACGCAATTGTTTTGGCCAGTCTGACTTTATTTCTTAAGGTCAATTGAGCCGAATAAAAGTTCTACAAAAACAATAAACATACTAAGTTAGATATACAAAAAACTACACTGTGAAGATATACCAAAAACAATAATAAACATAAAGAGTAGTAGTTTATTCTTCAAACTTAAATTTGCAACACTGTGAATTTCGTATTTGTCTTTGTTTTTTGGTTGAAGTAATGCAATTCATTCAAGTTTCAATTTGCAGAAGAAGAATAGTTTCTGAAAATGAAAATCGCAACACGAAAATGACTATCGCAACGCGAATTTGATTATCGCAACGAGAGAATCGCAACGCGAAACTAAAATCGCGTTGCGATTTGCATTTTGCGTTGCGATTCTCGGTTGATTTAATAAGAAATCTAAGTGAAATGGTTAATCTATTATTGAAATTACCAGTAAACGTATCATCAATTTCAATATGAAAAACCTAATAATAATGCAAAAATTTCAAAAAGAAAATAATTAAAAAAACTAACCCTCGTTGGTTGATTTGGTTGATTTTCCATTTCTGATTGTGAGGGTGGCTATGAGAGATGGAGATAGACGGATTTCGCCGGAGATGGGGACGGATTTCGTCGGAGATGGGTGAGAGAGTGAGAGATGGAGATGGGACTGAGTTGTGATTTTAGGTTTTAGGTTATGAGTTGCGATTACGGGATATACTGTGGACGGTTCAGTGTTCCAATATATTAATATTCGTGTTAGGAATTTAAAAATAAAATACTTGGCCAGGATACTAATGGCGCTTTGAAAATCGCATTGCGATTATGTATTATCGCGCTGCGAAAGTCAGAATCGCGTTGCGAAAGTCAGTATCTCGTTGCGATTTTGTATTATCGCATTGCGATAGTAAGTATCGCATTGCGATAGTCAGTATCGCATTGCGATTTTCCCAATTCGTGTTGCGATTTACTTATTCGCATTGCGAATTGGGAAAATCGCAACGACACTGTAGACCATCGCAACGCGATTTTCAACTATCGCAACGCGAAATGCAACGCGAATTTGCGATAATGGAGATCGCGTTGCGAATTAGCGATCGCATTGCGATTTTGTTGGTCATTTTGGCAAATCCGAAAAAGTTGGTTAAAATCGTATATTATGGGAATTTTGGTCACTGAGGCAATTTTCTCTTAATTAAATCCAACTTTCCACCGAAAGTTAGTTTAATTTTCAACAATGGGTACTATCAAGCATTGCCACGACATGGTCACTAGCCATAACAAGATGATCTCCGTTAAGATGAATACTCGACAGGGGTCTATTTTCTGTTGCTAAGGGAGGGACCTCTGGCTATAACTCAGTCATCTGCCTGCCATTATCAAGAGGATCTCCCGAGGGAGAATTCTATGAGTTGATGGCAACTCGACCTGCATCCGCGAGATATCTATGGTGTTTGGGTTAGCATTCTCATGTATCACAACGACCGAATGCTTGGATCCATCTAGAAGAACTGTTTTAAAGGTGAAAGCAGCAAGACGAGAACCTTTAGCTTTCCCAATATTTCGAGTAAGCACCAAAAAGTCAGTAAGAGTTGTGATGAGGGGTTTGCTTACATTAACTGTTTTGGATCGGTTGGTGACTGCCGAAGCTTTTCCTTTGTTTCTCAGTCTGGGTTTGGCGTGGGCATTGGTTGGTTGTTGAATTTGAACTTGAGGGGGAGTCGTGGCATCAACATTCTGCACATCGCCAACTTCGTTTTTATTATCAAATATCGGGTTGAATATTGAGTCAGTGAAACCCACAACATTATAAGTGCTCGGTAAGGTCTCCGATTTCTTTGTATTTCGGCCCTGTTGTCTTTCGACAATCATCCAAGGAGCAAAAGGTCCATCATTGGAGGTCTGGTTTATTGCAATAGATGGCTCACCAGTCGATTCCTTCTATTGCTCAGATTGACCTACACGACAGCCATCCAAGGTATGTCCATACGTACTGCATTTGAAGCAAACGATAGGAATAGACACATATTCAACAATCTGAGTTCTTTCATTGATGATAATTTTTGAAATAAGGGGTTTACTGAGGTCCACTTTAACTGCCATATGATCGAAACGACTTCTCCTACCGTTCTTAGTCTGGTAATCAATTTTAATGATAGGATCAATGCACTCGCCTATTTCCGTGATAATGCTTTGTTTATAGAGGGTGATCGGGAGGCTAGACAATCTTATCCATGCCATGACAGTCTTCGGGTAGGGATCAGAGGAGGAAACATTTGGAGTCCATGGATCCACTGTGAGATAATGAGCAAACACAGTCCACGGACCTTCTGAAAGAGCCTTGAGATAAACTGAACGGGTTTTGAAGGTAACGAGGAAATAATCATTTTCGATGTCCATAAGTTTTATCGTTTGTGAAGGCTTCCATAAATCATAAATCATATTTCTCAAAGTTATGTAACCAATCTTGCGTCCCAAAAACTTAACCACAACGGTTTGTTTAAAAGATTTTTGGACCAAGGACAGAACTAGAAAGTGATAGTCGGCAGACCGTCAGAAGTATTCCTTACGACATTGTCTTCCTCAATATCAATGTCTTCTTCATCCATAATCTCATCATCTTCGTTTGGGATAGAAGGATTTTCCTTCAAAAGGGAGTCTTTGTAAGAAGGAGCAAGACCTGAGTTAATCGCTTTGGTAGTCGCACTATCGATCCCCCCACGATAAGGAGGATCATCATCAATTCGTCGTTGCTTCCAGGGTTGCGTGGAGTGGAGGCACCGTCTTTAGAGAGAGTAGTCATTAGGTTTTTTTTAGAAAAAGTTAATCTAGTACAGTTATTAATCACAAAATAATGTGAAGAAGTAAAGGGCATTTTATTTCCAGTAAATAGTAAAAAATCAACACGAGTCTCATTTTGTTTGTTAACTCTACTGTTTGTTCTTCTTTTCTGAAAATGTCTCCAACCCGATTTCTGAAACACCCACAAATACATCATCAATATGTTACGGAATACCGCTATCGGATAAAGTAAAATTGCAACTGATAATTTAGAAAATAAAGATGAAGATAAAAGATACACAAAATTTACGTGGAAAACCCCTAAATAATATAGGGTAAAAACCACGGGAAACGGTAGAAGAATTTCACTATGAGAAAATATGAATTACAACTTCTCTCGATCTAACAAGGAGAAAACAATGATAATTCTCTCTTGATAAAAAAGAGAAAATAACTCTCAAGAAACTCTCTAAATTCTCTAGTATTGGGAGAAAGCTAGAATGTTTTGGGATGATTTTGAACCTAAATGAGCTAGGGTATTTATAGTTAAAGCTTAAGGACTAATCTTATAAATACCCTAAAATATAATGACTAAATTGTGATTTTACTATTGTTCAAAAATCAACATTTTCTTCACATTTTCAGTGCCCCTTTGGCAAATTAATTTGCATGCTTTCGGTGTTATGTGCACCAATTTTCAATAATTTCCCACTTGAAGATATGATTGGAATAATCATATCTTCACACCATTCTTTCTACCTTGTACCATCATGTTTCTTATGTCTCTGACAAGCCACAAGAGGATCAACACCAAGTAAATTTATCAGCATTGATCGCCTTCTTCATGAAATCTGCTATGTTGTCTTTGGTATGGATCTTCTTCATATCTACCATCCCTTCTTCCACTTTTTCACAAATGAAATGGCATTGAACTCGTATGTGCTTTGTCATTGAATGAAATGTTGGATTCCTTGCTAAATGCAAGGCGCTTTGACTGTCACAAAACAAAGAGACATACTTTTGATTGTGCTCAAGCTCCTCCAATAGCATCTTCAACCAAATTGCTTCTTTACTGGCTTGTGTAGCTGCTACATACTCATACTGGAGGATAATTTAAAGTTAATAGGAAGAGGGGTAGAAATTAGCTTACAATCTTGCATGTTGAATAGTGATAAGATCTTCTTCAAGTAATTCTTTTATGAAAGTCAAATCTTCCTATTACTTCTGTCTCGGTGAATTTGCATCCCTAGAATCTTGTTTGCTGATCTCAAGTCCATCATTTCAAATTCCCTAGCCAGTTGTGCCTTCAATTCTTCAATATGATCTTTGTTGGGTCCTGCAACTAACATGTCATCTACATACAACATTAATATAACAAAATCGTTATCACTAAACCTCTTGAAATAAGCACAAGGGTCTGCATTAAGTCTGTTATATCCAAGGCACATAATGAAGGAATCAAATCTCTTATACTAACACTTCGGCGCATGCTTTAGACCGTACAAAGATTTGTTCAACTTGCAAACCAAGTTCTTCTTTCTTCTTCAAACTTCAGGCTAGAGCATGTAAATCTATTCTTCAAGATTTCCATGAAGAAAAACTGTTTTAACATCTAGCTGTTCTAGATGTAAGTTCAATGTAGCACACATTGCCAAAACTACTTGAACTGTTGTTAGTTGAACCACAGGAGAAAAGATTTCATTGAAACAATAAATTCTTTTTGAGCATATCCTTTGACCATCAGTTTTGCACGATACCTCTCAACTTGATCGTCACCATTTCATTTGATTTTGAAGACTCATTTGTTACCAATTGGTTTTTCCTTGTGATAGTGGCACAAGGTCTCATGTATTATTTTTATAAAGGGCTTCAATTTCTTCTTGCATCATTCATCCATAGTGAAGCATCTGAGTTGTTTATTGCCTCCTGGCGTCCTTTGTTAAAAGGCAGTATGCAATATTTTCTTCTATAACATAATCTGAGTACCAATTGGGACGTCTTCTCACACGATCTAATTGACGAGTTGTTGGAGCTTCAGAACTCTCTGGTTCTTGTTCATCATGTGTTGGTTCTGCTTCAGAAGAATCTCTTTGTTCAACCTCATTTTCCACATGTATTTGTGTAGTCTCTGACTTTTCAGGGCTATCATCATCTTCTTTTCTTTGTAGTTATCTTCTACAAAGATAACATCCTTGCTGATGATCACTTTATGAGCAGTGGGATCTCATAAGAGATACCCCTTTACACCATCAGCATACCCCAAGAATTTACATTTCCTGGATTTTGGATCAATCTTTGAAATTTCTTGGGAGTTGTACTCATGTACACAATACTTCCAAATACATGGAGGTTTTAATAATCAGCTGGTTTACCAGTCCATATCTCCATTGGTGTCTTTAGCTCTATTGCAGTTGATGGAGCTCGATTCACCAAATAACAGACGGTATTGACTGCTTCTGCCTAGAATGATTTTTCTAGGCATGCATCCCTCAACATTGCTCTTGTTCTTTCTAACAAGGTTGTTCATCCGCTCTACCACTCCATTTTGTTGAGGAGTATTCGCCACAGTGAACTGTCTTTGATGCCTTATTTCCTGTAAAAGTCATCAAATTCTTCACTTGTGTATTCTCCTCCATTATCTGTTCTGAAACACTTGATCTTATTTCCAGAATCAAGTTCCACCCGCACTTTGAAATTTTTGAAAATTGAAAACATGTCTGACTTCTGACTTCTTTTTAATATGGTACGCCCAACATCTCTTGGAGTAGTCATTAATAAATAAGACAAAGTATTTTGCTCCACCTAGAGATGTAATTGGTTCTTGTCATACATCAGAGTGAACCAATTCTAGAACACTTTTGCCTCTAGAATTTGACGTGTTGAATTTCAACTGGTACTGCTTACTTGTTATGCAATGCTCACACAAAGTAAGTGATACTTTTGTTAAGCCTGGAAGTAGCTTTTGCTCCACAAGGACTTTCATTCCTTGTTCTGACATGTGTCCAAGTTTCTGATGCCATAGCATTGCATAATTTGAACTACATGAGGCAACAGAGGCTTCTACTTCTAGAAAAATCTCTCCCTTCAACATGTACAAGTTTGCTGCTATCGTTTTGCCTTTCAGCAGCACAAGCGCTCCATGGAACACCTTCATGATTCCTTTTCGTGTTTCAATCTTGCTTGCATTATTATCCAACAATCCATAAGATAATAAAATTTTCTTTAGGCCTTTCACGTGTCGCACATCTCGAACAACTTTAATTGTTTCATCATAATCTTCAATTTGATGGTTCTCATGCCAACGATCTCTAAGGCATGATCATTGCAACTGTACACAGATCCTCTTGAGACAGGTTCATAATAATGGAACCATTCTCTTCTTGAGGTCATGTGATATGTTGCTCTCGAATCAATGAGCTATATATTTGTAAATCTCTTTCTACCTTCTATGGTGGTTGACGCTTCACAACATAGAGCATCTCCATCATCTGAAGTGTTTGCGGTATTACCTTGTGGATTGGAGTTTTTATTTAAACTCCAACAATCCTTCTTCAAGTGATCATTCTTTCCACAGTTGTAGCACTTTAAATTCTTCTTGCTTCTCGACTTCGATCTACCATGTTTGTGACTACTGCTTTGGCCATGTTCTATTGATCTCCCTCTCATCGTTGTCAAGGTTTTCTGCTTGTTGCAGATTTACTTGTCTGTCTTCCTGTTCTTGTGCCGATTTTCTTCTTGTAGAACAGCAGCTGCAACGTCATCAAAAACTAGATGGTGACATTACTGTTTGTCAAGTTGATGATGTGTTGATCATACGAATCCGGTAGACTTTGAAGTAGAAGTTTAGCACGTTCTTGTTCTCATATTGTACATCTTAAATATGTAAGCTGAGAAAATAAAGTGTTCAGCGTGTTTAAGTGCTCAGTCACTGAAGTATATTCTGGCATCCGGAGAGTGTACAATTTCCTTTTAAGGAAAATTTTATTGTGCAACAATGTAGCTCGTACAATTTGGTGAGATGATCATATCTCTTAGATGTCTTCTTTCTCGATGTTGACAATACTTCATCTGCTATGCTAGATGAAAGTTTACCATAACATTCCCGTCCATCTCGTTCCATTTGCGTCATCTATGAAATTCATCGGCTTTCACTGATAGCTGCTAGGCAACCGTCTTTCTCAGGATGACCTTCATTTTCAATTTCCACAATTAGAAATTTCTCCCATTGAATTTTTCAATATCAAATTTCGTTGTCATAACTTCTATTCGGATAGCTCTTACTATTTCATTATCGTGAATAGTTCTCTAGAAACCTTCAAAGAATGGGTAATAACTTCTTACTTTCTATGTTGGAGGATCACCTTTGGTGGCAACCACAAAAGATAATAAGTATTACACACTCTAATCTGGCTCTAATGCCAATTGTTGCATAATACGGATATCGGATAGAGCAAAACGCAACTGATAATTTGAGAATAAAGATGAAGATAAAAGAGACACAAAATTTACGTGAAACCCTCCTAAATAGAGTAAAAACCAAGGGCAACGTAGAAGAATTTTATTATGAGAAAATAGGAATTACAACTTCTCTCGATCTAACAAGGAGAAAACAATGATAATTCTGTTTTGATAAAAAGGAGAAAACAACTCTTAAGAAACTTTCTAGTATTGGGAGAAAGCTAGAATGCTTTAGGATGCTTTTGAAGCTAAATGAACTAGGGTATTTATAGTTGAAGCTTAAGAATTAATCTTATAAATACCCTAAAGTATAATGACTAAATTATGATTTAATCTTATAAATACCCTAAAATATAAAGACTAAATTATAATTAACTATTGTCCAAAAATCAACATTTGCTGCACCTTTTCGGTCCCCTTTGACAAATTAATTTGCACGCTTTCGGTGCCATGTGCACCAATTTACACAATCAACATTTCTTAAATTCTATGTAACCAACCATTTTAACATGGCTGACAATGGTAGGAACTTGATTAATTCCCCTCTCTTCATTTTTTCTTTATCTTATTTATATTTCCCTTTCTGGGATTTCGATTTCTTATTCATAATCCTTTTTCTTTCGTAAATTCTATGGATTTCAGGTTCCCATGAAGAGTTCTTGGCCACTGCAGTCGATGCAGCTAAGAAAGCCGACGAGATTCATTAAAAAAAGTTTCATTTTCATTTTCTTCTTCTTTCGTAATTTACTTCATCGATTTATTCACTTCATTTCTCTCACCTTTTTATTCGATGTTTATAAAGATAATCCGTAAAGGATTTTACCAGACCAAGAATGTGGAGCATAAAGGCCAGGTTTCCTTTTTTTCTCTATCTAATTCTTTATTTTTGTGGTCAATTCTGGTTAGCTTACTATGAAAGACATGTATGTTGATAAGGTATTTAACTTTTTCTTTCGTAAATTCTATGGATTTTCAGGTTCCCATGAAGAGTTCTTGGCCACTGCAGTCGATGCAGCTAAGAAAGCCGACGAGGTCATTAAAAAAGTTTCATTTTCATTTTTCTTCTTCTTTCGTAATTTACTTCATCGATTTATTCACTTCATTTCTCTCACCTTTTTTATTCGAGTTTATAAAGATAATCGTAAAGGATTTTACCAGACCAAGAATGTGGAGCATAAAGGCCAGGTATTCCTTATTTTCTCTATCTAATTCTTTATTTTTGTGGTCAATTCTGGTTAGCTTACTATGAAAGACATGTATGTTGATAAGGTATTTAAAATTATTAACGTTGGTTGATTATATTGTTAAACCAATGCCCTCATTGATTAGTGCTAGAGTAGCCAATGAAACTGTATTATCTAATCTTATTAGAGGTTCTGGGGTAATTTTTCACTACATTTCAAATTGATTGTGATTCTATCTTTTAAATTGTAGACACTGCAACTTTCCAATTTAGAAATGAAAATACCTACTTAAAAGTTGCTTATTTGATCTAAATCCAGGTGGATTTGGTCACAGAGACTGATAAGGCATGTGAGGACCTTGTTTTTAATTATCTCAAGCATCATTACCTCTCTCATAAGGTTAGCGGGTTTTCTTTATCTAATATCTACCATGTATCTATCAAGATTTGAATACGAGTGTTCTCGGAAGTGAACCTTTTTCTTGATACAGCTATAAATGATGTTTGTTTTAGTTCATGGGGAAGAAACCATGCTTCTTGTGGTACATCAGAGCTGACTGATGAGCCTACTTGGATAGTTGATCCTCTTGATGGAATAACTAATTTTGTGCATGGGTGAAGGCTTTTCTTTTACTTGTCCTATATTTGAGTCTTGGGTGTTCGTGTTCGGTCATCTAAATATTGATCGTTGCAATTGTGTAGGTTTCTATTTGTGTGCGTATCCATTGGTCTTACTGTTGGGAAAGTTCCTGCAGTTGGTGTTGTTTAATCCATAATGAATGAGGTGAGAATTGCCCTTTAAGAAGATGTTTAAGTTTTTCTTAAATCTAGAGTTTTGTCTTTCTTTATCACAAGTTAAATGAATGTTACTGGGTTTATGGCATGCAGCTCTTTGCTATTGTACTTGAAAAATGAGCATTTCTCAATGGGACCCCTACAAAAGGTGAATCTAATGCTCAATGATTACTATATAGGTCCGAAAACTTGAACTGAAATCTCTTAAAGATTTTTCTTCTGCTATGAAATTTTGCAGTGTCATCTCAAACTGAACTTGTTAAGTCTCTACTTGCAACAGAGGTTTGTGTTGGGAAATAAACAAGTAACGAGTAATTTCCCTATAACCAGATTAGTGAGAATACAAAATAAAAAAGGGAAAAATAATACCGAAATTGATAACGGAGTTCAGCCAATTGTGCTTACGTCTCCGGACTGCTGCAGATCTTTTACTAAAGAGAAAATTTACAGGTGTTTACAAAACACTCACTACTCACAAGAAAACTCTCTAGTATTGGGAGAAAGAAATGATTTGGGATGATTTTGAAGCTAAATGAGCTAGGGTATTTATAGTGAAGCTTAGGGACTAATCTTTGAAAATACCCTAAAGTGCAATGACTAAATGTGTGATTAACCAAGCCTAAATTCAACAAAATTAGGCAACCACCTATTTAACAGCCCATGTGTTGCATGTGTTGCCATCCAACTTTGACTTCCAACAATCTCCCACTTGAAGACTGATTTTAATATGTCTTCACACATCTATTAATGCATCAGCTTTCTTGTCTGTTATTTAGCATGCCAACTGAAGCTGAACACAACTTCAGTTTGTCCGTGGTCACCGTCTTTGTCAACATGTCTGCCGGATTTTGAGCTCCACTAATCTTTTCAAGTTTCAAAATCCCATCTTCCAGAAGAGACCGGATAAAATGATATCGCAATTGTATGTGCTTCGTTCTGGAATGAAAAAATGGATTTTTCGCTAGATGGATAACACTTTGACTGTCGCAATACAAGACATTGTTTTCTTGTTTCTTTCCTAACTCTTCCAAGAAACTTTGGAGCCAAACCTTCTCCTTGTTGGCTTCCGTAACAACGACATATTCTACTTCAGTTGTGGAGAGCAACTATCTTCTGTAGTTGAAAAACCCAACTCACTGTGGTTCCTCCTAGTATAGACATACCTTGTAGTGCTCCTTCTGATGTCAACATTTCTGGCTAAGTCAGCATCTACATAGCCTGACAGTATCGTATCTCCACCTTTGAAACAAAGTGCTCCTTCCAATTGCTAAGGCATACGGCACCTTCACCATGTGTGCACGTTCTTCCTCTGTCTTGGTGACTGTTCTTTGGAGAGTTTAAAATGAACACCTAAAGGTGTACTTACTGGTTTAGCATCTTGCATGTTGAACCTAGAGAGTACTTTGTTGATGTACTCAGCCTGTGATAACATCAAAGTCCCCAACTTTGTGTCTCTCTTAATCCTCATCACAAGAATCTACTTTGCAGCGCCCAGATCCTTCATAGCAAACTGCTTCGACAATTTTTGCTTCAAGTTTATAATCTCTTGCATGTCTGAGCCTGCAACGAGCATGTCATCACATACAACAATAAAATAATGAAGTTGTTGTCGAACCTCTTGATGTAGCAACAATGATCTGCTTGGCATCTGGTAAAATCACTGCTACTCATGAAACTATCAAACTTCTTGTACCACTGTCTAGGAGCTTGTTTTAAACCATATAAGCTCTTCTTCAACCTGAATACCAGGTTTTTCTTGCCTGCCTCTATGAAGCCTTCTGGCTGCCTCATATAGATTCTTCCTCCAAATCACCATGAAGGAAAGTTGTCTTTACATCTAATGCTCAAGATGTAAATTCTCTGCAGCTAAAATTTTCAACACCAATCTGATTGTAGACAGTTTTACGATTGGAGAGAAAATTTCATTGTAGTCAATACCTTCTTTTTGCTGAAAACCTTTGACAACCAATCTTGCTTTGTAATGTTTGCTCCCATCGTGCTCTTATTTGATCCTGTAAATCCACTTGTTGTGGATTGCTTTCTTGCCTGGTAGTAATTCAGCTAATTCTCATGTCTGATTTGACATAAGCGAGTCCATCTCATCTTTCATGGAAGACTCTCACTTGACTGAATCCTCCACTTGCATTGCTTCATCATAGCACTCTGGTTCACCATTGTCAGTTAGCAACAAGTAGTGCAAAGAAGAAGAATATCGCTTGGTTGGTTTAGGAATTCTGGAGGAACGTCTTAGTTCCGGTGTGCCTGGTTCTTCTTAAACTTCTTCAGGACTGATCTGAACATCATTTCCAGAAATCTTCTCGAACTCAACAAATTCCTTTATTTCAGCTTCGGTGTTTAGCTACTTGATTCTATGGTTAATCTGTCTTTGTACATCACATTCTCATTGAAAATAACATCTCTTCTTCTGATTATCTTCCGATTTTCATAGTCCCAAAACCGGTAACCGAACTCATCACCGCCATAACCAACAAAGGCACATTTGTTGGACTTAGCATCAAGTTTACTTCTTTCAGCAGAGTCTATGTATACAAAATAAATACAACCAAACACTTTTAAGTGTGAAAGGTTTATTTCTTTCTTGCTCCAAACTTCCTCTGGTATTCCGCCATCTATAGGAACTGAGGGCCCACGGTTGATCAGGTAAGCTACAGTGTTGATAGCTTCAGCCCATAGAATTTTGGGCAAGCCGGCATGTATCCTCATGCTTCTGGCACGTTCATTCAGAGTTTTGTTCATGCGCTCTGCTACGCCATTCTATTGCGGTGTCATGGGAACTGTTGTCTTCATCTTGATCCCATTGTTTGCGCAGAAATCTCTGAATCTCCTATTTCTGTACTCTCCTCCATTATCAGACCTCAACCGCTTGACTTTCAAACCAGTCTCATTTTCCACCATGGCTTTCCATTTTCTGAAGGTATCAAAGACTTCTGATTTCTTCTTTAGAAAATAAACCCACACCTTCCTTGTTGAATCATCGATGAAGGTGACATAATATAATGAGCCTACAAGAGATGGAACTGGAGATAGTCCCATACATCAGTATGAATCAACTCTAACTTTTCAACCTTGGGTGTCTTACCAATCTTTGCAAACCTGACTTTATTTTGTTTTCCAAAGATGCAATCCTCACATAGTCCGACATCTACATTCTTTAGATCCGACAGCTTCCCTTTTGACAAAAGTGTCTTCATCCTTTTCTCGCTCATATGACCAAGCCTTTGGTGCCATAGGTTTGATTTTCCATCAGCATCTGCTACTGTAATATTCTCTAAATTTGAGGTTACATAGAGAGTGTCAGTCTTCTTACCACGAGCAATGACAAGTGCTCCTTTGGTAATCTTCCATTCACAGCCTGAAAAGGTTGTGCTATATCCTTCTCCATCAAGCTGTCTTACATAAATCAAATTTCTTTTGAGGCCAGGAATATGTCTCACTCCTTTCAGCATCTAGGTGGTCTGGTTTGGCAACTTTAATCGGATGTCTTCTTTTCCGACGATCTTCAAGGTTTCAGCATCAGCTAGATGAATTTAGGTGGCTGCCTAATTTTGTTGAATTTAGGCTTAGGTTAATCATACATTTAGTCATTGCACTTTAGGGTATTTTCAAAGATTAGTCCCTAAGCTTCAACTATAAATACCCTAGTTCATTTAGCTTCAAAATCATCCCAAATCATTTCTTTCTCCCAATACTAGAGTTTTCTTGTGAGTAGTGAGTGTTTTGTAAACACCTGTAAATTTCTCTTTAGTAAAAGATCTGCAGCAGTCCAGAGACGTAAGCACAATTGGCTGAACTCCGTTATCAATTTCGGGTATTATTTTTCCGTTTTTTATTTCACATTCTCATTAATCTGGTTATAGGGAAATTACTCGTTACTTGTTTATTTCCCAACAACTGGTAATCAGAGTTTTTGGTTGTGAATTTTGTCAATTTTTTGCGAGGTTACTATTCACGTGAATAGGCGATTATTCAATTTACAGATGACGGAAGGGGCATCAATTGCACAACACCTAAATGAACTCAACACAATCACAACCCAATTGAGTTCAGTAGAAATTGAATTCGATGATGAAGTTCGAGCTTTAATTCTTATCATCTCTATCAGACAGTTGGAATGCTACTGTTACAGCAGTCAGCTCGTCGGGAAACAACAAATTAAAATTCGACGATTTTCGGGATCTGGTATTGAGCGAAGAAATTCGACGGAGAGAATCGGGTGAAGCATCAACCTCCTCATCCTTGCACACGGAGTCCAGAGGAAGAACTTCAGAAAGAAATTCAAATTGTGGCAGATTGAAATCCAAGAGGGGCAAATCAAGAACAGGAAAGAAAGATCTTATCTGTTATAATTGTGGCAAGAAGGGTTACTTTAAAAGAGATTGTCGAGCACTGAAGAAAGATACAGGTGCACAGGAATCTGTCAACGTGACAGATGAGACAGGTGATGCCATGATTCTAAGCATCAATAGTCCGATTGAATCATGGATCTTGGATTCAGGGGCATCTTTCCACTCCACCCCATGCCAAGAAAACTCTCTAGTATTGGGAGAAAGAAATGATTTGGGATGATTTTGAAGCTAATGAGCTAGGGTATTTATAGTTGAAGTTTAGGGACTAATCTTTGAAAATACCCTAAAGTGCAATGACTAAATGTGTGATTAACCCAAGCCTAAATTCAACAAAATTAGGCAGACACCTATTTAACAGCCCATGTGTTGCATGTGTTGCCATCCAACTTTGACTTCCAACAGTTTGAAGCTTCTTATGATCTGAAATTTCATTTTACCTTATTTTGTTCATTGTTGGGTATAACTGAACTTGATAATGTTTAGCTTCAGTTTCTAATCCTGTTTTAGAAAATATTATCTTGTTACTGCTGGCTGGTTGTTAGCTGATAATAGTATGGGACTATTCGACACAATTAAGATAGGAGCGTTGTAAGCATGTAAAAGCTTTGACTAAATTTTTCCTGTTGAGCAAGTTGGAACAAAACGAGAAGTGTTAACGGTGGATACCACTACAAATCGAATCAATAACTTATTTTTCAAGGTGACATAAACTAGTGATTTTTTCCTTCTTTTGTTACTACATGTTGCAAACTTGAAATACATAGCGATTTTCTTTGATTAAAAGGTGAGATCACTTCGAATGAGCGGTTCATGTGCATTGAACCTTTGTGGAATTGCATGTGGAAGGTTTGACCTGTTTTACGAACTTGGATATGGTGGCCCGTGGTATGCGTTTAATCATTTTAATTTTGATGAAGGTCTGGGTTCAGTAAATAATTGACAGTGTCGGCCTCTTTGTTCAGGGATGTAGCAGCTGGTGTTTTAATCGTTAAAGAAGCCAGAGGCCTTGTTTATGATCCGTAAGAAGCTAACACGTTTAACCAATCATATCTTTGTATTTCATTTTTGTAATCTAAACTGAAAGTTTATACTTGATGTTAACCGGTTGCGGCTTTTGTTTTTGGGTTAGGTTTGGTAAAGATTTCGAAATCACAGTTCCCAAAGTTACTGCTTCAAATCCATTCCTCAAAGACGCATTGTCGAGGTTTTGAAGCAAACGGAGTGAGGTTGCTTTTGTGTAATCTACCATTATTTGATTTGGATATGGATATGGATATGGAAAGCCTATATTGAACTTATAACTCGCGTCATTGCATTTGCCAATATAAATTTGCTTTTGTTGAATGATTATTAGTTGGTGATTGATCAAATTTACCGGAATCGAAAACAATCTAATGGGAAATTATAGTAAATTACTGACCATTGTTGTTCAAATCAGATCGTACTGGTCGGTTGAATGGGAAACCGGTGGTTTATCGAGGCAAATCCATTGAAAATGTCCCTAAACTGGTAACGCTATACTGCCTAAGTGACATGTCGCTATAAAGATTCAAAGCTGATGAACTCTCAGAGCTGTGTAAATCCTGTTTATCGAACAAAAAGTGAGTCTCCTCACGGTTAACTTGATGCCAAGGATATTTGTAAATCTGTCTTGACCCGGCGAGCTCTAACACCACTTCTTTCATTGTAGGCTGTTCTTCGCCCTTCAACCAAAGACATCTCATTCCAAGATCTGCAATGGCTTCAAGTTGTTCTATGTTCCCCTCATTTGCAAGTCTGGCTCCAGGATTCGACAAGACGACCCTGTTGCATTGCTTGAATGAAGTAAGAAGATAAATTATTTGGGCTTCAGGTCTTTGAGATGACACCGGCAACTGCCCTGTCAGTAGTTCCACTAGCACCACCCCAAAGCTGTAGACATCACTCTTCTCTGTCAGTCGGCTTGTTTGGAAGTATTCTGGATCCAAGTACCTGAGGGTTCCTTTAACCAGGGTCGTTATTTGAGACTGGTCAGCAGGAATCGACCTTGAAGCTCCAAAATCTGCGACTTTCGCGGTGTAGTTGTCGTCCTATAATATGTTGGAAGATTTGATATCACGGTGAATGATGGGAACCTCGAATGCAGAGTGGAGATAAGCAAGAGCACTTGCAGTTTCGGTGGCTATCCGTAATCGATCTTCCCACGAGATCAACCTTCTCCTGGTGAGATTATGAATATGGTAGTGAAGGCTCTCATTAGGAGCATATTCATAAACCAGTAGCGGAACCTCGGTTTCCAAACAATATCCCAAGAGCTTAACGACATTGTGATGATTGATTTTAGTGAACACAACAACCTCATTGATGAACTCATTGATACGGTTCCTGTTGACCATTCTCGACTTCTTTACGGGGATGACCCGACCGTTGCATAGAGTTCCTTTGTAAACTGTTCCACTGCCTCCTCGACCAACCACTCGACTCTCTGCGTAATTATCAATGGCCTCTGCTAACTCTTGTATAGTAAAGATTTTTGGGGGTTCTCCGGAACCTTCATGGAAAGCAATTTGCTGCAATAACGAGAAACCTCTATTTTGTCTGAAGTACTTGTTTGAGGTTCATTAACTCCGTCTCTTTGTGCACATGTATACAGATGGGGCTAGGAGAATCTCAAACAAGAGACAGTCAAAAAATGTGACGTATTTGAATTCGTTAGGTCGTGTAAATAATTATTTTACCCTCTGAATCATTATATCAAAGTATGAGGTTACCTAGAACAACCGGCAATGGAAAGCTGCAACTATAGCTACCAAGTAAATTAGTGCAAGTACCGTTCCCTTGAGCAATGTGCTGTTTGTCTTCGAGAATCCATGTTCGACACTGTGTTAGTTGATAGTATAACTTTGCTAGATGACATAAAAGATTAATCGAGTGTCGCATCATCAAAATGATTAAAGATTTACGTACCTGGGCATCCTGAGCTGAGATAAGGGTTCCCTGTGTAACCATGTTTGCATCTGCAACGATAACCTCGACTTGTACTACCTGATTCATATCTGACACAGTCGATGTTCATTCCTTTGCAACTTGTTCCAACTGCTTCACTATTCTCATTGGCTATAACCCAATCGAGAACCAATGAGGAATTCTCAATCTTCGATGAGGAACAACTATCGAGATCCGATGCCTTGAACCTGTAGCTCTCTTGGTCCACCACGAAAGCATACCACAATTATCATTAGCCGTGGAGACATTGTATAGATCATTTATCTTGGAATCGTTGAGAAGGTTCTCAATAATATCTACGTGAATCGTAGTAGTACCCTCAGGAATGGAGTCTTGATAGCATCCGAGCCCCGAGCAGGGCCCACTGGTAACATCCTGATACTTGTCGTTGCACACTGAGAAGCAGCCAGTAGTGATATTCACATCCTGAAGGTATAATAAACCGAGGGAGTTCTAGCCTATGACCGTGAACTGTTTGCAGTGTTGTGAGAATAAACGGTGTATTGGTCAAAATGATGTTGGCTACACTCGAAACTGGAGTTCCGTACCCTGTGCCACAGAACATGCTGTTCCTTACACGAACCTGGTTACAAGCTACGGATATATCGACTACCTCATGCAGATCAGCCCCCAAGCGTAAGAATGGCTTCGGTGAATTGTAGGAAGCGTTGCAAGTTATTTCGAAGTCGTGCATAAAACATCCTTCACTGATACCGAAAGGGTAATCGATTGAGAAATTCCCACAGCTCCGTTGGCAGCCGGGCTTCGGGTCTCCTGTTGCCAATGATAAAAACAATGCCAAAATAATCCATGGAAGCCTGAGCAAAGGACGATGAGATGAAACCATTCGCGTAAGTGGTGTATAGAGTAGAGCACAATACGAATTATGATAAAATGGAGGACAATCATATTATTAAAGATCATAAGTGTCGCTCTCCGAATAAACAAAGAAAAAACCTAATAGTTTAAACTATATTAATGCCCTTTCCTTTTCTAATACGTTTATGACATTATCACCTTGTTTATCATATAAGGTAAAGTGATTGTATAGAGACACTTGTCACGTACGAGGAAATGAAATCAGATCAAGTAACATAAAAAAATATGTAGAGATAAAGGCAAAAGTCCCCCCTCTAATTTGTTTAATACTAATCTACACATAGTTTTGACCATACATAATAGTAAAATGTGTTTGAATTCTTTAAACAATAAAATTCTAAAACTAACAAATTTCAAGTTCAACGCAATTTTTAAACTTCCTTTCACAATTTCAATAGTTAAGTCATTAATGTTGATTGATTATTATGGTTAAAGCAATGCGCTCATTGGTTGGTGTTAGAGTAGCTGATGAAGTTGTGTTGTCTAATCTTGTTAGAGGTTATTGGGTTGATTTTCACTACATTTCATAGTGATTGTGATTATATCTTTTAATTAGATATAGATGTTATGAATCAATGAGTGCAGTTAAATTTTTGTTATCAGGCTGTTGTTGATTGTGCTGCACCAGTAGTTAGGTTGTTAGGCTTCTGTTAGTATGCTCTTAACTGGTCATTTGCATCCATTCATTGTATAAGTTGTTGAAAATCAATTCAAAGTTCACGGCTGCTGCTTTGGTCAAATTTGGAAATTCATGGCTGCTATTTTGGTTCAAATTGGGCAGTAAAATGGCTGAAAATTAGCAAGGTACAATTACAATTTTAGTCACTGTAATTTTAGGGTATTTATAAGATTAGTCCTTAAGCTTCAACTATAAATATCCTAGCTCATTTAGCTTCAAAATCATCCCCAAAGCATTCTAGCTTTCTTCCAATACTAGAGAATTTAGAGAGTTTTTTTAGAGTTGTTTTCTCCTTTATCAAGAGAGAATTATCATTGTTTTCTTCTTGGTAGATAGAGAGAAGTTGTAATTCCTATTTTCTCATAGTGAAATTCTTCTACCGTTGCCCATGGTTTTTACCCTATATTATTTAGGGGTTTTCCACGTAAATTTTGTCTCTTTTATCCTCATTTTTATTTTCTCAAATTATCAGTTGCGATTTTGCTCTATTCGATAGCCGTCTTCCGCAACAATTGGTATCCGAGCCAGATTTGAGTGTGTAATATCTGCTTATTGTCTTTGTGGTTGCCACTAAAAGGTGGATCCTCTAACATAAGAAAGCAAGAAGTTATTACCCAATCTTTGAAGGTTCCAGAGAACTATTCATGATAGTGAAATAGTGGGAGCTATCCGTAAAAGAAGTTATGCAACGAAATTTGATATTGAAAAATTCAATGGGAGAAATTTCTCATTGTGGAAATTGAAGATGAAGGTTATCCTGAGGAAAGACGGATGTCTAGCAGCTATCAGTGAAAGGCCGGTAGATTTTACAGATGACAATAAATGGATCGAAATGGACGGGAATGCTATGGAAAACTTTCATTTAGCATTAGCAGATGAAGTATTGTCAAGCATCGAGGATAAGAAGTCATCTAAGGAGATATGGGATCATCTTACCAAATTGTACGAGGCTACATCATTGCACAATAAAATTTTCCTTAAGAGAAAATTGTACACTCTCCGGATGCCAGAATCTACTTCAGTGACGGAGCACTTAAACGCGAACACTTTATTTTCTCAGCTTACATCCTTAAGATGTACAATAGGAGAACAAGAACGTGTTGAACTTCTACTTCAAACTCTACCTAATTCACATGATCAACTCATCATCAACTTGACAAACAGTAATGTCACCAATCTAGTATTCGATGACATTACAGTTGTTGTTCTATAAGAAGAAAATCGGTGCAAGAACAAGGAAGACAGACAAGTAAATCTGCAACAAGCAGAAGCGTTGACAACGATGAGAGGGAGATCAACAGAACGTGGCCAAAGCAGTAGTCACAAACATGGTAGATCGAAGTCGATAAGCAAGAAGAATTTAAAGTGCTATAACTGGAAAGAAGGGTCACTTGAAGAAGGATTGTTGGAGTCTAAATAAAACTCCAATCCACAAGGCAATACCGCAAATACTTCAGATGATGGAGATGCTCTATCCTGTGAAGCGTCAACCACCATGGAAGGTAGAAAGAGATATGCAGATATATGGCTCATTGATTCGGAGCAACATATCACATGACTTCAAGAAGAGAATGGTTTCATCATTATGAATATGTCTTAGGAGGATCTGTGTATAGTTGCAATGATCATACCTTGGAGATCGTTTGGCGTTGGAACCATCAAATTGAAGATGTACGATGGAACAATTAAAGTTGCTCGAGATATGCGGCACGTGAAAGGCCTGAAGAAAAATTTATTATCATACGGATTGTTGGATAATAATGCTAGCAAGATTGAAACACAAAAAGGAATCATGAAGGTATTCCGTGGAGCGCTTGTGGTGCTGAAAGGCGAAAAGATAGCAGCAAACTTGTACATGTTGAAGGGAGAGACTTTGCTAGAAGCAGAAGCCTCTGTTGCCTCATGTAGTTCAGATTCTGCAATTCTATGGCATCAGAAACTTGGACACATATCTGAACAATGAATGAAAGTTCTTGTAGAGCAAAAGCTACTTCCAAGCTTAACAAATGTATCACTTACTTTGTGAGCATTGCATAACAAGTAAGCAGCACCGGTTAAAATTCAACACATCAAATTCCAGAGGCAAAAGTGTTCTAGAATTGATTCACTCTGACGTATGGCAAGCACCAGTTACATCCCTAGGCGTAGCAAATTACTTTGTCTTTATGATGACTACTCCAGGAGATGTTGGGTGTACCCTATTAAAAATAAGTCAGATGTTTTAACTTTCAAAAACTTCAAAGCGTGGCTGGAACTTGATTCTGGAAATAAGATCAAGTGTTTCAAAATAGATAATGGAGGAGAATACACAAGTGAAGAATTTGATGACTTTTGTAGGAAAGAAAGCATCAAAAGACAGTTCACACTGGCGAACACTCCTCAACAAAATGGAGTGGCAGAGCAGATGAACAGAACCTTGTTAGAAAGAACAAGAGCAATGTTGAGGGATAGGCCTAGAAAAATCATTCTAGGCATAAGCAGTCAATACCGCCTGTTATTTGGTGAATCGAGCTCCATCAACTGCAATAGAGCTAAAAACACCAATGGAGATTTAGACTGGTAAACCAACTGATTATTCAAACCTCCATGTATTTGGAAGTATTGTGTACGTGATGTACAACTCCCAAGAAATCTCAAATTTAGATCCAAAATCCAGGAAATGCAAATTCTTGGGGTATGTTGATGGAGTCAAGGGGTATCGCTTGTGTGATCCTACTGCCCGCAAAGTGATCATCAGCAGGGATGTTATCTTTGTAGAAGATACTACAAAGAAAATAAGACGATGATAGTACAGAAAAGTCAGAGACTACACAGATACATGTTGAAAACGAGGTTGAACAAGGAGATTCTTCTGAAGCAGAACCAACACATGATGAACAAGAACCAGAGAGTTGTGAAGCTCCAACAACTTATCAATCAGATCATGTGAGAAGACGTCCCAATTGGCACTCAGATTATGTTATAGAATGAAATGTTGCATATTGTCTTTTAACAGAGGACGGTGAGCCATCAACATACCAGGAGGAAAAAAACAACTCATATGCTTCACTGTGGATAATGACGATGCAAGAAGAAATTGAAGCCCTTCATAAAAATAATACATGGGACCTTGTACCACTACCACAAGGAAGGAAGCCAATTGGTAACAAATGGGTCTTCAAAATCAAGCGAAATGGTGACGATCAAGTGGAGGTATCGTGCAAGACTGGTGGTCAAGGATATGCTGAAAAAAAAGGTATTGATTTCAATGAAATTTGCTCATGTTGTTCGACTAACAACAATTCGGGTAGTTTTGGCAATGTGCTACATTGAACTTACATCTAGAGCAACTAGATGTTAAACAGCTTTTCTTCATGTAAATCTTAAAGAAGAAATTTGCATGCTCCAGCCTGAAGGTTTTGAAGAAAAAGAAAAAAAGAACTTGGTTTACAGGTTGAACAAATCTCTGTACGGTCTAAAGCATGCGCCAAGGTGTTGGTATAAGATTTGATTCCTTCATTATGTGCCTTGGATACAACAGACTTAATGCAGACCCTTGTGCTTATTTCAAGCGATCTGGTGATAACGATTTTGTTATTTTTTTGTTGTATGTGGATGACATGTTGGTTGCAGGACCCAACAAATCATATTGAAGAATTGAAGGCACAATTGGCTAGGAATTTGAAATGAAGGACTTGGGATCAGCAAACAAGATTCTAGGGATGCAAATTCACTGAGACAAGTAATAGGAAGATTTAGCTTTCACAAAAAATTACTTGAAGAAGATCTTGTCAATTCAACATGCATTGTAAGCCAATTTTTACCCCTCATATTAACTTCAAATTATCCTCCAATATGAGTCCTAGCAGTGAAGAAGGGAGGATGGAGATGTCTCGAGTACCGTATGCATCAACAGTGGGAAGTTTAATGTTCGCTATGATATGCACAAGACCAGACATTGCACAAGCAGTGGGAGTGGTTAGTCGGCACATGGCGAATCCAGGCAAAGAGTATTGAAATATAGTAAAGAGGGTTTTGAGATACATCAAAAGGACATCAAATGTTGCATTATGTTACGGAGGATCAAACTTACTAATCAATGGGTATGTAGATTTTGACTATGTAGTGGATTTGGATAAAAGCAAATCTACTACAAGATATGTGTTCAAAGTTGCTGGTGGATATGTAAGTTGGGTTTTAAAATTGCAGTCAGTTGTGGCTACATCCACAACAGAAGCAGAATACGTAGCAGCTACACAAGCCAGTAAAGAAATTTGGTTGAAGATGCTATTGGAGGAGCTTGGGCACAATCAAAAGTATGTCTCTCTGTTTTGTGATAGTCAAAGCGCCTTGCATCTAGCAAGGAATCTAGCATTTCATTCAAGGACAAATCACATATGAGTTCAGTATCATTTCATTCGTGAAAATGTGAAAGAAAGAACGGTAGATATACAGAAGATCCATACCAAAGACAATAGCAGATTTCATGACGAAGGCGATCAATACCGATAAATTTACTTGGTGTCGATCCTCTTGTGGCCTGTCAGAGATGTAAGCAACATGAAGGTACAAGGTAGATAGAATGGTGTGAATATATGATTGTTCCAATCAAATCTTCAAGTGGGAGATTATTGAAAATCAATTCAAAGTTCACGGTTGCTGCTTTGGTCAAATTTGGAAATTCATGGCTGCTATTTTGGTTCAAATTGGGCGGCTAAAATGGTTGAAAATTAGCAAGGTACAATTTTAATTTTAGTCATTATAATTTTAGGGTATTTACAAGATTAGTCCTTAAGCTTCAACTATAAATACTCTAGCTCTTTTAGCTTCAAAACCATCCTAAAACATTCTAGCTTTCTTCTCATACTAGAGAGTTTCTTGAGAGTTGTTTTCTCCTTTTTATCAAGAGAGAATTATCATTGTTTTCTCCTTGGTAGATAGAGAGAAGTTGTAATTCCTATTTTCTCATAGTGAAATTCTTCTACTGTTGCCCGTGGTTTTTACCCTATATTATTTAGGGGTTTTCCACGTAAATTTCATGTCTCTTTTATCCTCATTTTTTATTTTCTGAAATTATCAGTTGCGATTTTGCTCTATCCGATAGTCGTCTTCCGCAACATAAGTTACCTTAGTTCTCGTTTATGAAAAATCTCATAGTAATGCCTCTTTCTTCTAATGGTGAATCCAACAGTATACATTGCTACTTTCCTATTTAGAAATGAAAATGGCTACTTAAAAGTTGCTTATTTTACTGATAATGCATGAGAGGACCCTGTTTTTAATCATCTCAAGCAGCATTACCCCTCTTATAAGCTTAGCGATTTTTCTTTGTCTAGTTATCTACCATGTATCAAGATTCGAATACGAGTGTTCTCAAAAGCAAAACTAAAATTGATTAAATTATGGATTTGATTATATTTCGTATTTTGCGATTAGGTTGAAGATTTGGATAAAACAATTCAAATCTTATGATAGCATGATCTTCACAAAATCCCCGAATTAAAGAGGAAAATCGGAATTCAAGAAGCTAGCAAGACCAGAGAAGGTTTTCGCGTAAGGCGTGGGCACGGCTTATTCATTCTGAATACCGTAGAAGAAGTCTACAGTTAAGGCGTGGGCGCGCTTACCAGTTCGTACAACCCTAAATTAGGGTTACAATTTCAAGGAAAAAGAGTAATGCGGTTGGAAGACTCTTTTGAATTATTCTTATCTTTAGAAAAAGATGAGGGCATTTAAACTCCTATTTTTGTGGGATTTTCTTTAAGGGAAACTTCTTATCTAGAATAGGAAAATCCTTATAAAAGGGGAGCTAGGGCCATTAGTTTTGCATCAAGTTTTACATTAAGTTTTCTTTATTTTCTTTTGGTTTTCTTTCAATTATGAGTAGCTAAATACTTTTGTTCCAATAGAGGATATGAAGCTTTGGTTCTTCAAGGATTGTGAGATCTAAATAATTTTCATTGTTCTTTTACTTCTTTGCTATTTATATATCTTTTATTTTTATTAAGAATTATTGTCTTGATTGATTGTGCAAAGGATCCGTTGTTCAATTATCAAGTTGATAAATTGTCATTTAGAACTTAAATCCGTAATTGTTTAAACGTTCTAATATTAGTGGTAAAGTAACATGGTTGATTATGATTATGTATGAAGGTATATAACCTAGTCTAAATGAATCGAGCTTGTGTATTCGTTGGCTAGAATTGGTGGTCCCTCTAGTGATTAATGTTGTTGGTGGATTAAATCTTAAGAGCTTGTCTAGGGTTGTTCATTAATAGGGAAATAATCAAGAGCTTTTCTTGATTATCGAGAAACTAAGGAGAGACAGGTTGTTAGAGCTTCTCATAGCCATAACCAATTTAGTGAAAAGTAAAGATTTATCATTGCATCTATAATCAATTCTCTGAACCAATTCTGAAATTACACTTTAGTTGAATATTTGCTTAATATTAATTTCTTTAAATTCTTAGTTAATATAATTGTTTTTTTCTTTTTATCTTCTCAATTTTAAAACCCCTTTTCTTTGCTTTAATTTTCATTAAAAAAATCTACTCAATCCCTGTAGATTCGACATTACTTATCGCTGCTACAATTTTATATTTCCAAAAGTAAGTATTATTATTTGTTGGATTCAAACACCTACCAATTAGATATATCAATAAAATATAAAAAAAATTTAAAATATAAAAGAATTTAAAAATTTTAGGAGTTCGACCGTACCCAACCCTCAGTCGATCCCAGTTCCTACAGTTGGTGTTGTTTACAATCCAAAATGAATGAGGTAAGAATTGCCCTTTAGAAGACGTTTGTCTGTTCTTTATCACAGTTAAACGAATGTTCTCGGGATTATGGCATGCAGCTCCTTACTGCTGTACTTGGAAAATGTGCTTTCTCAATGGGACCCCTGTACATAGGTCCGAAAACTTGAACTGAAATATCTTAAAGATTTGTTCTTCTGCTCTGAAATTTTTTCAGTGTCATCTCAAACCAAACTCGTCAAGTCTCTAATTGCAACAGAGATTTGGAGCTTCTTATATCTGAAATTTCATTTTACCTTATTTTTCATTGTTGGGTGTAACTGAACTTGATAATGTTTGGCTCCAGTTTCTAACCCTGTTTTAGAAAATTAGCGCTGGCTGGTTGTTAGCAGATAATAGTATGGGACTATGCGACACAATTAAGATAGGAGCGCTGTAAGCATGTAAAAGCTCGACTAATTTTTCCTGTTGAGCAGGTTGGAACAAACGAGATGTGTTAACGGTGGATACCACTACATCGAATCAATAACTTACTCTTCAAAGGCTTAATATCTATGAACAATCGTGAATCCTGATAATAAATAACCCAACAGTAAAATAAAAACGACCTTTGTCAAAAGATCTGCTATAAGATTCATGTATGTCCACACACTATACTACACTTGGCGATATTATCTATACTCCTTTTCATATACATACATGTAATCTATATAAATTTACATATGCATATGCATATGCATATGCATATAGAACAAATACAAAATTTTATACTTAATATATTATATATACAGCCCGCATAACACATATTTTAGCTAAACACTTCCCTAAAAACTTCTAATATAAGAATGATTAACGAGGGAAATCCATTGAAATTGTTCCGAAATTGTGAATGCTATATTGCCCAGTTGACATGTCTCTGTAAAGATTCACTACTGATGAATTCTCAGCGATGTGTGAGTCCAGTTGTTCATCGAGCAAGCAGTGACTCTCCCCATGGTTAACTTGATCCCAAGATTTTTGTTGATCCCTCTCGTCCCTGCAAGCTCTAACACCACTTCTTTCATCGTAGGCCGTTTTTCACCCTTCAATCGAAGACATCTCATTGCCAGATCCGCAACAGCTTTGTATTGTTCTTTTTTCCCTTCATTTGCGAGTCGGGGGTCGAGAATTTGAAAGAGACGATCCTGTTGCATTGCCAGAATGAAGTAAGAAGATAAGTTCCTTTGGGCTTCAGGTCTTGCAAATGATACTGGTAACTGTCCTGTTAACAGTTCCCCTAGCACCACTCCAAAACTGTAAACATCACTCTTTTCTTTCAGTTGCTTGTTTGGAAGTACTCCGGATCCAAGTACCCAGTGTTCCTTTAACCAGAGTCGTAATTTGAGTCTGATCAGCAGGAATAAGCCTCGAAGCTCCAAAATCTGAGACTTTCGCGTTGTACTTGTCGTCCAATAATATGTTAGAAGATTTAACGTCACGGTGGATGATGGGAATTACAGCTGAAGAGTGGAGATAAGCAAGAGCATTCGCAGTTTCTGTGGCAATCCGCAATCGATCTTCCCACGAGATTAACCTCGCCTTGTTAGGATTGTGAAGATGGTAGTGGAGGCTGTTATTGGGAAATATTCATAACCAGTAAAGGAACCTCGGTTTCCAAACAACATCCTAAGAGCTTCACACATTTCGATGGTTGATTTGAGAGAGAACAACAACCTCATTGATGAACTCTTCGATATGGTTCTCATCGACCATTCTCGACTTCTTTACCGCTACCACTCTACCGTCAACTAGGATTCCTTTGTAAACTGTTCCATTGCCTCCTCGACCAACTACTCGACTCTCTGCAATTGTCAGTGGCCTTAGCTAACTCTTGTGTTGTAAAGATTTTTGTGGGCTCACCAGAACCTTCATGGAAAACAATTTGCTGCTGCAACAATAAACCTCCATTTTGTTGGAAGAATTTTTGTTTGAGGTTGATTAACTTTCTTCTTTTTATGCAAATGTATAAAGAAGGAGCTAGGAGAAGCAAGAACAAGAGACTGCCAATGCCTGCAAGAATTAAATCATGCATAAGGTCCTTCTTTTTCTCACTGGAACGAATCATTTATTTGTCAAATTGCTTAGGAGGTTTACCGAGAACAAGCTGCAATGTTGGAAACTTTGAAACCTTGCAATGATATCCACCAGCTAAGTTAATGCAAGTCCCTTTGCCTTCACAAGGGTTGTGCGGAGCTATACACTCATCGATGTCTTCAAGAATCAATATTCCAATATTATGTGTTAGCTGATAGTAAACAATTTGCTAGATGAAATACAAAACATACATCATACGATGAGTGAAAATGATTAGCAAGAGATCAAACTTAGAATTTGATGTCAATTAGGAGTTGAAGAAGATGTTGGATGACTAAAGCATGGTACAACGTTCACAGTGGCGAATTCAAAAAAAAATTATTAGGTAGGCCAATAAAATATAATAAAAATAAACATAATATCAAAAGTAAATCATAATGTTGATTAAATGATCATTTTGGCCCCTATTCAGTTTTTGGAGCATTTTGGCCCCTAGTGTTTCGTTTTAGGGCCAAAAGCTCTCTCTATAGATAAAAACTATCAGTTAACATATAAATTAATGCTCCAAAATAGAAGTTTTTTAACCTAAAATAAAACGTTGAAGGTTAAAATGTTCCGGAAAAAATAAGGGACAAAGTAATTATTTTATCAAATGATAGGAGTTTTTTTTGTTCTAAAATGAAACTTTGAGGTCAAATTGATGAATATGACTTAAAATAACTATTTTAACAATTGTTAGATATTAATTTTGACACAATACTTAAAAAAAAATTATCTTAGCATAATTTATATGTATTTTTAAATGTTAAAATATAATGAAAATAATATATACTTAGACTCAATCTAAAAATATATATACCATGCCAATATAATTTTTAATATAAGTTATATTTTTTATTTGAATTATATTTTCATTTTTTAAATTTTTAAAACATGAGGTGGGTTATAGGCTAGGTAGGCCCACTCTTAGATACGTCACTGAACGTTGATATCTTTTAAAGATCATGGTCTAATTCGAAAACGTGAGAGTTTTAAGCAAAGATTTTCATACCTTGGCATCCTGATTTGAGATAAGGGTTCCCTTCATAACCATGTTTGCAACTGCAACGATAACTTGGACCACCATCCGGTCCAGATCCAACACACTCGCTGTTCATCCCTTTGCAGGCATAAGCACCCCTACTTTTTTCAGCTTCCTCACAAGTCTCGTTACCAGTAACCCAATCAAGAACCATGGAGGAATTTTCGATCTTCAACGTGGAACAACGATCAAGATCGGATCCTCGAACGTGTAGCTCTCTGGTCCGCAACGAAACCATATCCACAACCATTAGGCCTGGAGTCGTGTGATTCGTTGTACATATTCATGATCGTCGAATCGTTAAGAAGATTTAAAAAAACCATGTCGATTGTTTTAACACCCTCATAAATTGAGGTCTGACAGCAGCCACGCCCAGAGCAAGAGCCCTCGGTAACACCCTCGAGGTTGTCGTCGCACAGAGACAAGCAGCCTGTCGTGATGTTTCCATCAAGGATAATAAACCAATGGAGTTGCAGCCTGTGACGGTGAACTTGTTTAGAGTTTTGTTGAAAACGAACGGTGTATCGGTCAAATTGATGCTGGCTTCACTCAGAATTACACTTCCGTTTCGATGGAACCCTTTGGCACTGACCATAGGGCTCCTTACACGTACCTGATTGTGAGCTACGGATATGTCGACAACCTCGTATTGGGTAACCCCGAAGTGTAGGAATGGTTTGGGTGGACTGTAGGAAGCATTGCAGGTTATTTCGAAGCCGTGCATGAAACATTCTTCTCCGATACCGAAAGGGTAATCAATTGTGAAATTCCCACAGCTCCGTTGGCAGCCGGGCGTCGGGTCTCCGGCTGCCGATGATAAAATTGATGCCAAAACAACAATGGACCATATTCGAAACCTGAGCAAAGGATGCTGAGATACAAACATTTTGTCCTAAGCAGGTCAATAAAGTTGGCGAGCATTAGTTATTCTTATATAGTGTAAGGAAAGTAATACATAGGGCGAAAACGAAAGCGATATAGTCAAGTGAGACGAAAGTTCCGTTGGTCAGCGATATATGATAACATTTCAAATTCTATGTTCGGCGTCCAGACGCCATTTCCAAAGAAACATCAACGTTACTAAACCGTGTGTACATTATCCCTTTCAGTTGGAATTTTTAGTTATTGAATTACGCACCACTGCTATATTTTGATATTTTATTTTATTTTATTAGAGTTGAAAATTTTATTTTTAAAATATTTATACCTAACAGCTGTTATCATATATATATATATATAGGGTGAATCCACGAGATAATGTTCTCGAACTTTTTTATTCACGAGATAATGCATATCCCAGATTAATTGCTGAAATGGGGTGAATTCTACAGTGAGCTTGGAGGTCGCCATGGCATCCGAGCGACCTTGGAGGTCGCCATGGCATCCGGGCGACCTTGGAGGTCGCCATGACATCCGAGCGACCTGTGGGGTGTTTTGCAAAGGTAGGTCGCCATGCAATCAAATAGTGTGGTGTTTTCATATTCAATTTTTAAAGCATTTTTAGTCTATTATTGTATTTTATTTACATTTATTTATAATATACATTTAGGCATCTTTGTTTCTCTGTTTAATTTTAAGATTAACAGAGTGTGTATATATAGAAATTTATTATTGAATTTAGAGAAAAAGATTAATTATGAAGTCTAGCATTTGTATTGGAATGTCCAGCGTGAAACGTTGTTGTAGGTCGCCATGCACGTCCCAACACGCTGGGCATCCGAGGCCATCCGAAAGCATTCGATGCCATCCGAGAGCATCCGAGGCCATCCGAACGAGCTATGTGAGGGCATCCGAGGGCATCCGAGCGAGCTATGCGAGGGAATCCGAGGGCAACCGAGCGAGGGTAGGTCGCCCATGTCGCCATGCACTCCGGGCGACCTTGTAGGTCGCCATGTACTCCGGGTGACCTACCCTCGCACGGTTGCCCTCGGATTCCCTCGCATAGCTCGCTCGGTTGCCCTCGGATGCCCTCGCATAGCTCGTTCGGATGGCCTCGGTCGGATGGCCTCGGATGCCCAGCATGTTGGGGCGTGCATGGCGACCTGGTAGGTCGCTGGGCGTGCATGGCGACCTACCCCAGGGACTGTAGAGATCACCCTATCTGAGCAATTAATCTGGCGAGGGCACTATCTCGTGAAAAAAAAATCAACGCATTATCTCGTTGATTTTGCCTATATATATATATTAAGTATATAAATATATTATAATATTTTTAAATCCGGACGATATCACCTTGCTTATAAATCTATTATGTTTTTTTTAGGGTTGGAAATTTTATTTTTTAAGACACTTGCTTATAATATAAGGTAAGGTGATTGTATAGAGGCACTTGTCGCGTTTGATGAAATGAAATATGGCAAAGTAGCACTAAAAAAGACTATGTTTGAAATTTGTATTCTATACAATACTAATCAACAAATATAGTTTTGACCATAAAATAATAGTAAAATATGTTTGAAATTTATAACGAAGAAAATTCTATATAAAAAAAACAAGTTTAACGATAATTTTAAACTCCCTTTGACAATTTCAATAACTTAAATATAAAAATATTTATATTAATTAATAGTACATTTTAATAATACATGTTGAGATAAGTAATAAGATATTATATGTTTCTAAATTAAATCTAAATTTTTTTAATAAAAATAAGATTTTTAAACCGTTTTATACAATCATTTTCTCTATTCTTGGATTTAAGATTAGCACTTTTTA
This sequence comes from Hibiscus syriacus, assembly GCF_006381635.1. Taxonomy (NCBI): domain Eukaryota; kingdom Viridiplantae; phylum Streptophyta; class Magnoliopsida; order Malvales; family Malvaceae; genus Hibiscus; species Hibiscus syriacus. The sequence continues at coordinate 452,905 of NW_024063259.1, read as the reverse complement.
TTCAACAATACAATTGTAGCTGAATTATAAGGATACGAATAACAAAAGTTATCGTCAGCAAACTGATGAGAAGGACAGATTCCAGTTAGCTTCTGGTTCCTTCGTCAACCCTTGTTTCGGCACCTTAGCCTTACTCTTTTCATCCTTAGTCTCTTACGAGATTTTCCTAAATACTTTTGGCCAAAAACCGGCCAAAAGCAGCTTCTCCACCTCCTCGAACTGCAACCCTTTGGTTTCGGGTACGAACCAAAAGATGCAAGTGAGTCCAATGACACAAAATAAGGCAAACAAGAGGAAAGTACCGGAGGAGCCGAGTGCTTTGGTGAGCGTCAAGAATGTCTCGCTCACGATGAGATTCGACACCCAATTCGCAACTGCAGCCAATCCACGGGACCGTTCGCATCCCGGGGGAGTATGCTATGATGTACAATCCAAGGAATGCCACCGCTAAAAATCCGAATCGGCTTGGACAACCATCCTTGTACCAGGTACGACGTTTCACGCGACATGAAGCCCTTAGATCATCGGTCAAAGCCAAGCATGCTCCGGAAGTATACTTCGAAAAGAAGGAAGAACGGATATGTCCAATGTCAGCGATTAATGAAATTATGTCAAATTTGAGGGACTAAATCTAAATTAAACCAAAAAAATAATAATCACTTTGTTTACCCCATTAGCACAGAAACCACATTCAGCTCTCAAGCAAGACATGCAGTTCTATGATGTTGGGTTATTAGCTTTGACAAAACTCGAACATGAAGCATTTAGGGAATAGTGTGTGGATTCGAATTGGTCAATTTTCGGAGAATGCATGGCGGCTTGAGAGAAGATAATCGACAACGCCAAAAGATCACAAGCAATGATCCCGATCATCGAAACAATCATCATCATCATCCTCCCATATCTGTCCACAAAGGTCATGCCGACAATAGGGCCGACAGCATTGATACCGGAGGTTATGAGAGAAAGTGCCAATGCCGTCTTGTTTGAAGCGAATCCGGCGAACTGGACTATTCTGGGGCTATAATACATGACCGTGTTAATGCCCGAAAACTGCTGAGCTACTTGAACCGTCACACCTGCATATAGTCCCCTTCGGACAACGACATTCTTAAAAGCACCCTTCAATTTTTGTCCTAGATTGTCCCCAATGGCATGCTCATTGGCCTTTTCGGCTTCTACTGAGACTTTCAAGGCATACAACTCGCCTTCAACTTCATCAGCAGGATATATTCTTTCTAGGATGCACTTTGCCTCGTCTACCTTGTTCTAAACATCAACACTTATATTATTAGGTCCAAATCCGTTGCTAGTCCCTGTACTAATGTTTTATTCTTAAAAAAGCTTTTACCTTTCTGCAAAGCCACCTAGGAGACTCCGGAAGTGACAACATTAACACAAACTGAACCGCAGCAGGGACTCCAGCTATTCCAAGCATCCAGCACCAGGTTCCTGTAACCTGAAAACACATAACGAAATATTAATTAATAATGCTATTAATAATATTATATTTTAATTTTTCAATTGAGTTAAAATTTAGAATTTCATCTCTTTACAGTTACATTAAATTTTATAAATTTATTCAATATCAAGCGAAATTTAAGTTTAATCGTGTATAACAAACAACAATTAATAGTATTATTAATTTAGACTTAATAATAATAATATAAAGTAAAATATTTCCTTACATCGACCGTATCAAACTTGGGCTTTACAATGTTATTTATAGTATATAGGGTCTAGGGATCTAGAGATTTAGGGTTTAGACCAGTTTGTGATTTAATATTTTAAGGTTTAGGATTAAAATAAATAAAGTTTTGAGCAAAAGGATTAAAATTATAATTAAACCTACTATTATCAATACGAGTACGACATACATGAGTGAAAGCCAGATTGATACAGTAAGACAGGAATTGGCCTCCTGTGATCAGCAAACCATTGGTGCTAACAAGTGCACCTCGGATCCGAGCAGGTGAAGCTTCAGAAATATATAGAGGTACGGTCATGGAAGCCATCCCGACACCGAAACCAACGAAGATTCTTCCCACGATAATCATCCATGGTGCCGGTGCCAATGCCATCACTATTAATGCCCCAACAAAGAACAGAACATCGGCAACCAAAATTGGCATTCTTATCCCGAACTTGTCGTTCATCCAACCTCCCAATCCGGCTCCAACGATAGCACCTGCTACAGTCATACTCACTATGTTTTCCTGACATATAATGTACTATTAATACAACCGACAAGGGCCGATGATGTTACGGTTAGAATGATCAGACATTATTGTTTCTTCTTACCTGTAGCCATGTCTTCCTATCAACTTCACGGAAGTTCTCACGGATATAAAGTAGTGCACCAGAAATCACTCCTGTAATACAACATTTGTGGTTTATTTCAGGTTAATTTCACCATAAATCCCTGTGAGTTAATGCTGGAATTAACAAAAGAACTCCATTGAAATGATAATTTAATTTTACGATTCTTTTTGAAGTTTAAGTAAAAAATTAATAGAATTTGATAACTAGTTTTAAGGGATGTGTAACCAGTGTCATAACCAAAGAGGAACCCTCCAATGCCAGCAGACAGTGCGAGCCTCATTATATAAGGTGTCTTCCATGTTGTCTTCCAGCACTCAGTAAACTGTGTCTTGTCTGGTTTTGAGATACCATGTTCCACCATTTTTTTTGACACAGCAAACTCAAAATCTTCCTTGGCTCAAAAGGGTTTCTTCAACAATTATCTATATATGATCCAATCATAATATAACTTCAAGTTCTAAAGCATCTGGATAATTCAGTTTATTAAATAAAATATATCAATCAGAAGAGAATTAGATGATAATTTTTGTCGTAATTGAGAATTGAACATGCAAATTCACTCTTCTTTGGATGAAAATAATAGTATTCAATCATTAAAAACAATAAAAGAGATGAAAAGCTAGTGTACAAAGTATTGGGATAACTAAAAAGTCGATTAGGATAAATACCTAATTAATAATATAAAACGGGTTTTAAAAGACTAAGTCGCGTAAGAAACCTGATTTTCCGGGTGTTGGGTGGGATTGTTCCCAAGCTGTGGCTCCATTTGGTTTAGTTTTAAGAGTGTGTAACAGTGATGATATAATTAGTAAGCATGTGTGCTTACGCGTAAACATATATTTAGAAAGATTAGAAGTCAGTGAGTTACAGAAAAGAAAAGAAAATATATTAAAACTAGTGTAAAGTACATAATTTATGAACTTTGACAGGTATATAGTTTATACCACTGAATTTTTAATTGCTTCAATTATAAAATTAAATTCTGATTTTGACTTTAATTATACCACTAGACTATTAAAATCCAAGCGATGTGATGACATAAAGAAAATAACGTTGTTTTGGTGTGACAATTGAAACTTAAAACGGTGTGATTTTAGGCATTGAACTTTAAGGAATTATTCAAAGAAAGAATTTATGGATGTATCGATTTTTTCACTATACTTTTAAACGGTTCACTTTTAGACACGTATTTTTCAGGTCGTAGTGGTAGTGAATTGTCGATTGGCCGCTACTGGTCACCATTCGTAGAAAGATCGATATCAAAACATTCATTTCACTCATCTTTCTTCTCTTACGATTGATTTTTCATGAAATTCACTCAAAATCAAAGAAATTTTAATAGCTTGTCGATTTTAAGTATATTTTATAAAAAATTAATCTGATATAAAAAAATAGAAATGAAATTTAAATAATTTAATATCAATTTAATCACGAATGATGACTTGATATACCAAGTGGAAATGATGATATACCAAACGGAAATGGTGGAGCATTTTTTATGAAGTGGATAGGCTGTCCAGGGTCGTAGCTCAAGTGCAATTCTTGTATGTTCCGAGAATTCAAAAAGGTATGGCAGACCTTTTGGCGAAAGAAGGTATATCGAGAGAAGAATTATTCAAAGCATGGCCGCATGAGGTACGCACAGAAAGGTTTTTGTGTTGGTTGTAGCTTGGGGGTGCTGTTTATCAAGTTTGAGTGGTTGGCTATGTAAAATATTGAGTAGCGTTTTTTACTGAAACAGTGGAGTCTTGAGTAAAGTTTAATTTGGAGTTTGCACTTTCTCAAGTTGATGAGTACTCTTTTACTCTAATCAGAGTTAGAGATTTTTAACGAGACACTCGACTTTAGTTCTTAATAACTAATAGTTTTTGCTGAGAGAAAGAAAATATACCAAGTAATACCGATAACCAAAAAAAATTCAGTACGTAAAATTGAATTATTTTGAAATGTCCGATTCTGAGTGGTCCAAACATAAAGAAAACCCAGAATGGTGCAACGTACGTATAAGATACCGAAAGTATTGGACTTATTGGTATCCCTAAAGCTCTTTCAAACTGTCGGCAGTCTATCTACCAATGTGTATCACCATGGTCGTCCTATATATACATATAAAGCTTCTGTTGATGTATAGCTATACAATGCAGAGAAAGCAAGTGTTCTGGCACTGATTATAGCGTTTAAAGGGAGCAAAAAAGTCGAGAAAGACAATGAATGGTGGTCCAGTGAGGAGGCAAACTATTGAATATAACCACATGGAAAGGTGGCCAAGGTTTCTGGTTTCAGCTCAAGTATCGGTGCATGGCCAAAATAAAACTGGTAAAGGCAGCTGACACGTACGGTTTGACATCGACAATGGCGTTGGCGTTGCCATTTCATTACTGCAACTGCAACGCCAATTCAACGAGGTTGGCAAATGCTGCAGACCACGAGAGCCTCTGGTTTTGTGTAGCTTAGCTGCTACTGCCGCTGCTGCTGCAAAAATTATATACTCAAGGGCGTATGGCCCTACAATTTATGAATTTAATGAACATGTCATGTCAACAGCTACTAAATCAAAGTTTCACGTACCTGATGAACATCCCTAGGGTAGGGCTATGGCCCTCCACTCCCAACATTCCTGTTCCATTTCAACTATAGTTTCAGAACACAGTTCTCCCACAGTATAACCATCTTTCCATTGGCATTGGAAATCAATTATTTCCGTAAATCATTGAAGTGCCTGGCCTGCTTCTCCTACTTGTTCTCTCTGTCCTAGTATTTATGTGCTTTATCTATACTTCATATCATTAACACGTCATTCATATTAGATTTAGATATTTGATTTTAATTTACACCCACAATTCTAATTCATTTTTTAATCGATATTTTTGTGTGTGTGGTAATTATAAGAATTTTAATTAGGTATAAAGTTAAGTAGAGTTTAACCTAACTCGGGAATAAAGTTTTTCCATTTAGCACTTACAGGATTAAACCTCAAGTTTGACTTAATTATGATAGTTTAATCTAATAAATTAACACTTAAATTAGGATGAAGATTAAATTGATAAAATTTTTAAATATCAATGATTTATTATTTTAAATTATGATTAAATTTATAGAATATATAAGTTTGAGTCAAAATTGTCATTATATCATGTCATCTCACAATTTTCATTAAGTTTTTAGCGACTGATAACTAAATATGAAAATAGATCATGTTGTAATAGTTTAAAAAATCCAATAATTGTTTTGTAATATTTAAAAAAATTTAAATCTACATATAATCAGTTACGAGTTTACCAAAAAAAAAGGTTGGTTGACCAAAGTAAAAAATTATTATTGATATAGATTATTTTATAATAGTTCGACAAGCTTAATGATTATTTTAAAATATTTAATTTTTTTCAAATAAGAAAATAATTTTTACATAGTTCAATAACTTCTTATGTACTTTATCTTATATAAAATTGTAGAGGAACAAACAAGTGTCGAGTTGAGAATTTACTCACTTGAACTCAATCTAATTGTTATATTCATCATCTAATCAGATTTAAAGAGGATCAATTTGACCCAAAACTTGATTTAATTTTGGGATAAAAATTTACACACACATCCAACCCAATATTGATACATATACATATATATATTCTTATTTTTAATCAGTACAGTAGAAACTTAATTGAGAAAATAGATAAATATATTATTACCATTATCCACAATTATTTAAGAGATAAATATATCATCTCGAAATAGGTCGGTCCAATATTTTCACTATAAACTTGAATATGATAGAATCTAATATTAATTTTTTAAAATCTAACTCAACCAAATCCAAATTCAATTTTTTTAGATAGAAAGTCGACTCTATAAAAAACTCTTCCTTAACATAATCTTAGGTAGAAAAAGAAGGCCCAAAAGTGGGCCCAGTAAATTATAGGGGATAGCTATACCGGTAGGCAGAGTAAATGCAAGAACGAAAAATCTGGCTGGCTCTGGCCCCCGACTCACTACTCAGCTTGAGCCTGAAGCCTGAAGCCTGAAGCCTGAACCTGAGCTTCCTCCTCGTATCACCTCCTTGCAATTTGCGTCTAACCCTCTTTTTTATTCCTCCACTTGATCAAACGAACAAAAACATTAAAATCATTTGATTTTGTTGTTCTCTCAGCCCATTCGCCGTTACCCAATCATTGCATTTTTCCCACATCAGATCCTTTCTTAACGCTTACCATTTTAGCCATTTCATCGTCGTCCACACACGAAAGAAGGGCTCCTCTGCTTTCAGCTTCGCAGCTCGTTGTACAGTTGGTGAGTACAATGAAAACGCGATCTATTTCTTTAATCTTTTAGTGTATTCATTGTTTTTTATATTTTACAATTTGGTGCGGCAACAATGGCTTTGATTTATAATTTTTTATTAAGAAAAGTTTATCTCGTTTTTTGTTTTTTACTCTGCAATGTGAATTCCTTTGGCCATATGTGAGACTTTGCTGGTGCTGTTAGGTACTTAAACTTGTTTAGGCCAACTGCAAATTATATATTTTGATAGTAGTTTGCTTGGTGACTTGAATATCTAATGGCATCTCTTTGATGGAAAACTGAGTCTAGATAGGTCATAATTCCATTTTGTTTGTTCATTGCTTGTACTCTATGATCAAGAGCATATCTCGATTTACTATTCTTTGGTTGTTCCAGTCACTGTTTATTAGTTTTCCCGATCATGGTTTCTTTTTCTCAGTGAAGAGTTTATGGGCTGCCTACATAGCAGTAAAGTTTCGGGATCTGCAATTTTAACTCTTTTGAAAAACTTTCCTGTGAAGAAATAAAAAACTTTTAATGACTCAGTTTTCGGTATCTGTCATGACCCATGAGGCGCATTTAGGGATTGCTGAAGAAGAAAAGGGGAATACGAGGAAATTAGGGATTGAAATTAGGAAATTAGATGAAGGGCAGAAGGATATGGTTGTTATTACCTGATGGACCAGGAACTTTGGCGTGGGCTGATGAAGCTAAGGAGGGAGTGCTTAGTGGACCTGAGAAAGAAAACGAGCCCAATAACCTACATCAACAGTAAAAGACAAATCTGTTAAGGGAATCTAGTTTGTTGATAAATAATGGACAGCTGGCATTCTGTTATGGCTATTTCTATAAAATCAGTTGAAATGAGCATCAAATTTTATGAATGAAAATATTGAGAATTCTGTTTCTTCAATCTCTCTTCTCTTTTTTCTTAATCCTTTCTAAAATTCTTGAGCAAATCATCACAGTATCTTTAACATTTTAGACAAGGAATAAGACAAGAAACCTTATTGATGGAGCCCCACATGCACTTAAAACTGAAAGTACAAGGCTTCATATATAAATAAAGTTTATGTTTGCGGATCACATTTGAGAGGTAACGTTCAGACTTCAGAGCGAGCCTATTGAGCTATGATATTTATCTTGTATGGTGCAATGCATAAGTTCATTCTTATTTCAATAGTATAAAGTATCTTATACTACAGTTGTAGGTGATAATGCAATATTGATTTCTTGAAGATCTTCGTTGCTATAGAATTTTTGTTCAAAGAATATTAAGAAACCTTATCTTCCCCGTTCTTGCCTCCCATTTTTTGTTATTTAATGTCACTTTTGTCTGTAATTTTGAAGTTTATACAAAAAACCAGTAGGATGTTTTACTAGTTAATAGGCAAAGTGGAAGCATAGGAATCTTAGGAGCACTACTATTTGGGATGAATATGTAATGTATTTTTAGTTCCAGTGTAGTAGTCACATATTGTATTAGCTCTTGTTTGAGACTTGTAATATGGCATTTATGAGATTCTTTTCAGTATCCTCTAAAGTAGCAAGTTGTTCAAATGTGATTCCCACTGATGACCAGACATTTATCTTATGTTCTTGTTTTGTGCTTTAAAGATCCAAGTCATAGAAGGAGCGTAAGGGGGATTGCATGTGCCAGGCAAGTTAGAAGCATGTTCACCGGAGGGATAAAGGTATTGTTCCTTGTCTTCATGGGATTACATGTGTAAGACCTTAATTAGTAGCATGTCACTTGTCGCACCAAACCAGATGCCTTTCTTTACGTTTTATGTTCTGATGAAAAATTTACTTATCATGAATCTTTTAGCTGAATTATATGTTGTATGCTCTTCTGACTAGTATTTGCTGTGAGTTGCAGTATTTGTTGATGGTTTTAGTGTTTCCCTATGGCTTTTGTTGTCACTGCAGTGAACTTAACACCTAGAGCGTTGAGGATAGATTTTCCTACTCTACTGGATACAGAGTGGATTAGAAGTTACCGATTGATGCAATATCTGCTTCATAATATCAGCATTTTCTCAGATTCTGCATATAAGCAATTGCTGAGTAGCATTTTGTACTTATTATACCTTCCCTTCCTTTCAAGTTTCCTTTTCCAGCTGCTTTTGCTCCTTTATTCTCTAAACCCATATTTATTCTTGAATAGGAAAAGGTTGGCTTCTCCTATGAGATAATTTTAGTCCCAGAAAAGAACCTGAATGCTATTCATTATTGATATGATTGTATAGAGTGACAATCTTTGGAAGGTTGGAAAATGGCTTTTGTTTCGGAGGAAGAGACAACTAATGAGTACCTTTTCAAGATTGTATTGGCCGGTGATTCAGCTGTTGGGAAATCGAATTTACTTGCAAGATTCGCGAGGGATGAATTCTACCCTAATTCCAAGTCAACCATAGGAGTGGAGTTTCAAACCCAGAAGGTGGATGTAAATGGGAAAGAAGTCAAGGCACAGATCTGGGATACAGCTGGTCAAGAGCGCTTTAGGGCTGTTACATCTGCATATTACCGAGGTGCAGTTGGAGCTCTCCTTGTTTATGACATCAGCAGACGACAGACTTTTGAAAGCATCGGCAGATGGCTAAATGAACTTCAGTGTAAGAACCATGATGAACTTTTGTTTTCTTGATTACACATGCTTACTATCCAAGTATAAACCTTCTCAATATGAATCTCATTTCTATGCCATCAAAAGTCACTTGAAGTTCAAAATGTGCTGGCTCGATCCTGTTTTCAGACTTCAAAGGGACTAGTTGCCATATTATGGCATATTTTACCAACTACAAAGTTTTTCCCTTTTGATTTCCTTTCTTGGGAATGTTATAGAATTATCAGTTTTGGGCCTTGATAGTTAAGTACTAACTTGTGCCGTTTATCGTTTTGGACAGCTCACTCGGATATGAATGTAGTCACCATTTTAGTAGGCAACAAGTCGGATCTCAGAGATGCGAGGGTAGTATCCACTGCTGAAGGAAAGGCCTTGGCGGAGGCACAGGGTTTGTTTTTCATGGAGACTTCTGCTCTTGATTCGTACAATGTAGTAGCCGCATTTCAGACAGTCGTAAAAGAAATCTACAATATATTGAGCAAGAAAGTTATGATGTCTCAGGAGCTGAAGAAGCCGGAGTCATCTTCATTTAACGGGAAGACTGTGGTTCTACAGTTGGAAGAGAACCAGCAAACTGATACGACTCCAACTGGTGGTGGTGGGTGCTGTTAGTCCTAATGCTTCATAAATATAAACCCTATGCTCCGGTCCAGTAGGTTCAGCCTAAAGTTTCAAACTGGAACAAGTTGCGGTAATTTATTCTTGCATTGTTCATTTTTTGATGCACTGCTGGTAAAATGTTAATAAACATTTGTTCGACTTGTTCACGGTAATCTTATGGTGGCCGAGAGTTGCAAAAAGAATGTAAATGGAATGATTTAATTCAAAGCTTATTAGATTTTGCAAATTAAAATTATGGATTTAAGTACTCTGTCTGTCTTCCAAATTTCGATGTACCAAATCCAAAATAAATAAATAATAGAAGCATTAAAGAAGAACCCTTTCAGTCCCAACACTGTTGGCACATTGCAACCTATACGCATGCCACTCATTTCAGTAACTTAAAGACAAAGCATATTTCGAAAGAGAAATAGTGCATGGATGAATACATGCATGCATGTATGCCATTACCGGCCCTAACCTATTATTCCATCAAACATGTCCTTCCAAGCTCCAATTCTATTACATGTGCTATACATACAAAGAATATTATATAAATAATTTCAACATTCTTTTTGGACTCTTCTTCCTTTTAACGTAGCTTTTGCACCTTCTCACTTAGCTTCCGCATACACTAACGCTTTCCTTTTGGACAATGCTGCTTTCTGCTTAGCTGCCGATTCTATTCCCTTTCTTTCAAATCATTGTTTATATCTCTATGCCTTCAACTAATTCAACTAACCATGCACGGGAAACCATGTCGCCAACATGGATCCTACTATATATAGCTATAAATTGAGTACACACGTAAAGCAAACCACTCAAGCCAAGGCTCCTTGCATAGCAAAACATCGACTATATAGAGTATTTGAATTTGGCGATGGAAAGCATTAATGAAGCTACTGTCATGCAATCATCCATAGCTCTACTGCAAGAGAGATTCAAGCAGTTGGAGAGAATGAAGGAGAAGAGAGAACGGAATAAGCTACTGCTACTTCAAAGGCTGCAGCCTAAACAGTTGACTTATAGCTATGAGTCGCCGTCGGGGTTGTTGTTCTTCCATTTCCTGCCTACTGTAGCAGCGGCTCATCATGGTGGTGGTTTTGGGTGCATGGACGCACCATTTTTTGCTAGATTTTCTCCCGCTGTCTCGGAGGAAACCTGTTCCATGCATGTCTCTCGGAACAGGTTGCATGATTGGGATTTGAATGATGATCATCTTGTGGATACCTCGCTTCATCTGTAACAAAATTAACCCCATGGGTCTTGTTAAGTGTTTGATGCGTGTGGTAAGTGGCGAGCATAAGACTGAATTGTCCCACACATTCTGTTTTGTTGATTTTCGTTAAATGTGTTTTGTTGTTAATTCGATTTAGACTAATTAAGCTGATCATTCCATATATAGTTAAAGGTTAATAGATTATGTACGAAACGCTGATTGAACTAACCGACTCGACCCAATCCATTACATGGTAGCTTATGGAGTAAAATACATATCCCATATCCAATTGAGAAGTTGCAAAAGGCACCTGATGTTTATATTGTGCTTTATGGAGAGAGGGAGGTTCCCATATACCGTAACGGGCCTTGCCCTTTAACTTTCTTACCCAATGTAACATGTTTCCATTTCTAATAGTTAAAAGGATTTCAACAACATACTACACACCATGACTCAATATACAAGATAAAATATGATGTGATTTATGAATCATGTTCTCTTTAGTATGCACTCTCGAGTTACTTTTAAAGATTAAAAGATAAAATCTTTGAAATTAAGGCACTTTGAAAATATACTACTTTGGGAAGATTCCTTAATAATTTTTATTATTGTCATGACTTTGGGAAGTGAGGATCGAAGCAATGTAGGCCGTAATGAGAAGTGGAGATACAGATGGTTTGTACAAGAAAGGTGTATCTTTCATATCAGCAAGAACATCATTTAATAGGTGTACAATGGCTAATAACGGCTCAACAGCTTCCTTCTAACTGCATAACTGCCTTAGCTAACCTCTTAACAATCTAACCACCTCTTAACAGACTAACCACCTATCCAATGCACATAATGCACATACACTCGAGCACACACCAGCAGTACAACAAACCAGTAGTCTAACATTCTCTCTACTTTTTCTTTCCTTTTTTTTACAACAACTACACTATAGACACCACACACACATTGTTGCGAAATTCTTCAAAAGAAGTTTTGGACAGAGCTTTGGTGAACCGTCTGCAACTTGGTGCGCGGATGGAATGTAGTTTACTTTTAATAGTCCAGCAGCAACTTTTTCCTGGACAAAATGAACGTCCATGTCAATGTGTTTGGACTGAGCGTGATAGACTGGGTTTGCACTCAACGCTACTGCCCCTGAGTTATCGTACCATATCACCGGTTCCTGTCGCTTCTGAATACCAAGTTTAGCAAGCAGAGCATTTACCCATGTTATTTCAGCTGTAGTGTATGCCACACATTTATATTCTGCCTCCATGGTAGATCTTGACACAATTTTTTGCTTTTTAGAGCTCCAAGCAACAAGGCACTTTCTTGCAAATACGCCATAGCCAGAGATGGACCTGCGATCATCAACACTCGCACCTCAGTCTATCAGTAAACGCAACAACCCTCAAGTAATCGTCTACTGGTCGAAATAACAGTCCATAATTAAGAGTACCAGCCAAGTATCTTAGTATGCGCTTGACTGCAACATATGCGCTTCACGTGGCGCATGTATGTATTGAGCCACTTTCCCAACGCTATAAGCCAGATCAGGTCGTGTGTGGCACGCGTATAACAACGATCCAACTATACTGCGATATTCTGTAGCATTGGTTAGGAGATCCCCATCGTTTGCTGATAATTTGGAAGCTAAGACCATTGGCGTTCCACAGCTGGTAGCTCCCTTGAGTCCTGCCTTTTCAAGAAGCTCAAGTATAAATTTTTTCTGACTTAACACAACATTGCCACGCAATCGATGTACCTCTATTCCCAGGAAATAACTAAGCAGTCCTAAGTCTTTGAGAGAGAATTGTTCTCTAAGCAACTTCACTACCTCTTGAATTCTACAAGCTGATCACCCAGTAATAACTATGTTATCGACGTATACTAATATATAAACTTCAGAGTCATGTTCCTTACTGATGAACAATGACGAATCTGCTCGGGACATAGTGAACCCCATTCCAATAAGACTGCCTCTAAGCTTGGTATGCCAATTCCTGGGCGCTTGTCGAAGGCCGTAGAGTGCCTTGTGTAGCTTGCAAACAAGAGGGGTTCCATCCTCAGCCATTTGCTCGAATTCCGTCGGTTGTTTCATGAAAACAACTTCCTCTAAATCCCCATTAAGGAACGCATTATTAATGTCCACATGTCTCAATTCCAAACCATTCGTAACAGCTAGAGCTAGCACAATATTGAAGGTGGAAAACTTCACAACCGGGCTAAAGGTATCTGTGAAGTCATAGCTGGGAACTTGTGAGAAGCCCTTTGTAACTAACCGAGCTTTATACCTATGGACAGATCTATCAGGATTTCGCTTGAGTTTGAATAGCCACTTGTAGCCTACAGGGACACGCCCAGCAGGTAGTTTTACTACGGACCACGTATTGTTCTTTATGAGGGCATCATATTCGGCTTGAACAGCTGCTCTCCAGTTATCAGACTGCAGTGCATCTTGGACTGAGGAGGGAACTTCATCTTCAAAATAGCTAGAGAATGACTTGGGCTTAAATACCCCGCATTTGCTGCGAGTTAACATGGGGTGATAGTTTTGCCTTAGTACATCTACATCATCATTACGAGGATCACAGGACAGATTATCACACGTATCAGTTCCATTGACAGCATGCTCATCTGCAGCAGTTGTGTTAAGATCTGAGCTGGTTGTAGTAGTTATTTCTAGAACGAGCACAGCTTCTCCGACAATATCTGAGGCCGGAACGGTTTCAGCAACAACCTCAGGCAGCGTTTGTTGTTGTATTTGAGCTGTTGCAGTTTCAGCCTCTTCTTCAGGCACATTATCATTGACAGGAACAGCTACTTGACGCCACATTGTAGGATTAGAGACAATTGGTATTTCTCGAGTCTGCCACGTTGGCGGTCTTTGGTGAACCTCGTCAGAGCCTTTACTTGCAAACGAAAACACTAGCTCATTAAATATAACATGGCGTGATATATAAACTCGTCCATTACTCGCAAGGCACTGATAGCTCTTATGCTTAGGACTGAAGCCAAGGTACATGCAAGATTGAGAACGAAACGCCAGCTTATGATTTTGAAACGGCCTTAGATGCGGGAAGCATTGACATCCAAACACTTTCAGCGTGGAATACTCGGGTTTCTTGCTGTACAGCTTCTCAAAGGGTGAGACCCCGTCAAGGACCTTGGTGGGCAATCGATTAATGAGGTGTACCGAGGCTACCATGGCATATGACCAAAACTGAACAGGCAGGGATGCTTGAGCCAGTAGTACTAATCTGAGTTCCACTATGTGTCGGTGCTTTCGTTCAACGACACCGTTCTGTTCTGATGTATGAGGGCAAGACAGCCGGTGTACTATGCCTGCTCATGCTAACAACGTAGAGAATGGTCGATATTCTCCCCCCCAATCAGTTTGAACAACTTTTATTGATACTCCAAACTAATTTAGAACAAACTTGTGAAATAATTGAAACGCAGGTAGAGCTTGAGCTTTATCTTTTAGGAAGTAAACCCATGTAAATCGAGTACATGCATCTACGAACGATATGTAGTATCGATATCCATTAGATGCCACATGTGGGGGACCCCATAAGTCTGAAAAAACTAACTCAAAGGGGACTGTATGCTGAGTAACAGAAGGTACAAAGGGAAGCTTGTGGCTTTTCCCCATGTGACAAGCCACACATGTTTTATTAATTTCAGGATCAAGTTTTACATTGATTTCCTTAGCTATTTTGTCTAATGCATACTGAGCAGGATGCCCTAAACGCCTGTGCCACAATTCAGACTGGTCTTGAGACAAATTTGTTGCAACAAGGTGCACAGCAGCACGCGGTTCTTCTTTGTGTGCACAACCAAAAGCAAACGTATACAGTCCACCCTTTTCTTCACCACGCAGCAGAACCTCTCCAGTGGATTCATCACGTACGAGATAATTTGAAGCATGAAACTCAAAGTAGACTGCATTGTCCCTAGCAAGCTTGGATACCGAAATTAAATTTTTTGTTATACGGGGTACATGTAGCAAATCATTCAAAAATAAGGTTCTTGAAGAGTCCAAGGCAGAATTACCAATACTACTAATGTTAAGGGAAACTTCATTACCCACAGTGAGTTTACCTGGACCACGAAATTCAGCAGAGCTCGCGATATTGGAGACATCAGGAGTAACGTGATGCGTTGCACCCGAATCGACTACCCAAAGGTCTGCTGATTTGGAGGCAATATTAGCTTGCGATGACCCTGCTATCGCGTGAGAACGTCCCTTGCAGCATTCGCAGCTTGAGCAGGGAGATTCGGCAGTTGTATAATGACTGTTAGCCGACTGGTTCTTGTGAGTACGAGAATCAGAGGTCACACACATAAAGTCTTCATCGAATCGGTGCCAGCAACGGTCAACAAGGTGACCTAGTTTGCCATATAGTTGGCATTGGATTCGAGTCTGTCCTCGGCCACGACCAGCTGGCCGGTTTCCTGAAGCCGACCGTGAGGTCCTAGAGTCACGTCGACTACTGTCAGAGAAATCAACCTCACCCTGAGCAACATTGGCGCTCATAGGCAGCAAATCCATTGATTCATCGAAGCCTGCCAGCTGAGCTTCAGCATCCAAAAGCACCGTGTAAAGATCCTCTAAAGACAGAGTTTCTTTCATCATCGTAATAACCGCCATGAACGGTTGGTACTCTCTGGGCAACCCTTTCAAAACGCTGGCTATGTGACCGACATGAGAAACAACACTTCCACAGGAAGCAAGTGCATCGCATACTTCCTTTACACGGGTAAGATAGACTCGCATACTATCATTCCCTTTCTTTAGTGACTGTAGCTTGCAATGTAAGCCCATGGCTGCAGTCGTGGACCTGCTGAAAAACAACTGTTGTACTGTACTCCACACCGCAGCAGCCGAGTCTGCTCCTACAAACTGAGGTAAGAGATGTGGGCTGATGGTAGAGAGGAGCCAGGATGCCAACGCACTGTCCTGTGCAACGAACTCTTCGAAGGCATCATTGATAGCTACAACGCCATTGTCATCAAGTATTGTCTCCGGTGGTGGCTTCAGATCCCCGGTTAGTAACCGTTCAAGCCAGTAACTTCGCACAGTAAGCAGAATCTGTTGTTTCCATAGCAGAAAGTTCATTTCATCTAGGACAACATTCACTTTCTTATGTGCAAAGCTCTTGGAGGACTCCATGACCAACCAATCAAGAGTTGAGCAGAGAGAGTTTTAGAGAAGAATCCCAGAATTTTCGGCGAAAGATACCATAATGAGAAGTGGAGAGACAGATGGTTTGTACAAGAAAGGTGTATCTTTCATATCAGCAAGAACATCATTTAATAGGTGTACAATGGCCAATAACGGCTCAACAACTTCCTTCTAACTGCATAATTGCCTTAGCTAACCTCTTAACAATCTAACCACCTCTTAACAGACTAACCACCTATCCAATGCACATAATGCACATACACTCGAGCACACACCAGCAGTACAGCAAACCAGTAGTCTAACAGGCCGTGTAGAGCATAGTGATGGTTAATGGCAATCGGTAAGGGCTTCAATGATGACGAGAACGAATTGATAAGACTTTTTAACTGACAAGGCTAAATTGTCGATTCTTTTGGAATTATAATTTATTTAATAATATATATATAAATATTGCGGCTAAATATATTATTATATAAAATAAAGAAAGATTTCATGTTATTTATTTAACAGTGAGTCGAAAGTTAAAATTTCAGAAAATTTAGTCACCGAAATAAAATAAAATCAAAATCGAGTGACCAGTCATGTACTTTATCCACATTAAAAGTACAAGGTTTAGCTGGTCTGGTAGTGGAATGAAGTTGTTGGGGCATTTACTTCTTTTATCGAAGTTAGATCTTCAGCTTTTTGCACTTTTTGCACCACACGCGTCAGACTCTAACACACTAACACTGTTCATTAAAAAATATTTATTTTTTAAAAAAAATTAATAATTATAATTATGTACTTGCACACTTTCAATTGTATAAATAAAACGGAGTCAGTTAAATTTGGGACTAAATATAATTATTAATAGAAAATATTTATATTTATTTTCCCGGATATGTGTTTAAACTATTTTTTGACTCATCTTCGAGCCTAACGTTATTAGCATTACCACTTTAGGTGCTCGGACCATCAACATTGTTAGTTTTCCTCTTTCAGTGACACATGTCACAATTTGATAATTTTAAAATTTTATTTAAAATTAAAAAATTAAATTATATATTTTAAAAATATAAAGATTTTGAAATAATCCCAAAACTTTGAAAACTTTCATTTCAACCCCTAAGCCCATGCCAATCGTCACCCTAGGATGAAAATCGCGATTCCGACAGTCAATCGACGATAACTACAACGACATATGACTAAGATGATGGCAGGGACTATGCCGACGACTGTGATTGTGGTCGAAAATGGCGGTGACAGTCGATTAAAGTTAGGATATGAGATTTTAGGGATTTTGGTGTTTTTTATAATTTAAGAGAAATTAGGATTGTTTATAAATATAATAATATTTTTTAATATTTAAAAGAAATTCAAAATCATCAAATTGTGACACGTGACACTTAATAGAAGAAACTAAAACCGTTGACGGTCCGAGCAACGTTAGACATCAGGATTAATCAACAAATAGTTTAGGAACACCTATTTGGGAAAAGCGACATAATTTAAGCACTTATTTTAGTATTAAACCTAAAAAATCTATTTTATAAATGGTCAATTTTTTGAAGGACAAGATTATATTCAGTTTCGAGTAGAAAAAAATATCTTTAATCCAACTTAATATATACTATAATTATTTTATATATATTTAAAAATAATTACAATATCATGTATCTCAATATTTTCTAAAAAAAATTAAAATTATATATATCGGGGTAAACACAAAATTTTACCCCAAAAAATAATTTTATCTTATTCAATACTGACATATATCCACCCTCTCATCTCAGTTCTATCACTGTGTAAATAATATATAAATTATCCTCACATATCTTATACTTATTTAAAACATATTTTGTTTTCAAAGAATTTTCAAAATATACAAATATTTGAAGGAAATTCACATCCAATAATCATTGCATGTGAACAAGGTAACTAAAACAAAAGGCAGCCACCCAAAAGGACCCTACCAAAATCACCAAATCCAAAAATGATCAATTGGATTTATCACCTTTATTTATACTTATATTTCATACAAATAAGCTCTCTTTGCCCTAGCTGAAACTCTCATGTGCGGCAGTCATAATATTCGATTAAGAAAATGTGTTATCAGATTTGTTATTTTTTTTAATAAAATAAATAAAATTTTACCCGAAATATTATTATTTTTACCGGTTTTATTATTATTGAGTGTTTTACCGGTTTTGTTAACATATCTGATAAAGTACCACTGATTTTATTATTTTTTTCTACAGTTTTGTTATTATTGGCCACTTTACACGAAATATTAAAAATATTAATGTTTTAAGTATAAATAATAATATTTTAGGTAATTTTTATCGGTTTTGTTAAAAAAATAACAAAACCGACAGTGACTTTCCTTAGTCGTATATTAAGACTACCGCACGGTAGAACTTCCCGTATATTATAGCTGCCACACGTGGAAAGTCTCACGTGCGGTAGCCATAGTATATGACTAAGAAAATGTGATACCGATTTTGTTATTATTTTTTTAATACCCCTGCCCTAGTGTTTAAAGTATATGATATATTTGGAAAATATTTTTTTGAAAAAATGTATAATTCTCTCAATACTCCATATAGTTTTTAAATTTCTGAAATTTAGTGTCTCTTTTTAATTTTTAAGATTCTAATTATTGTCCTTTTTCTTATTTAAAAGTTAAAGCAATTAAAGGTGACACATGTCACCAATTATGAGGATAAAATTAAAAGAAACTATTCTTGCTCTTGGCATGAAATGCAAGAAACTTAACAATTGAATTAAACTAGTCATTTATAATAATTTATCATATTTTGTATTAAACTTGTATAATAATATCATCACAAAATCAATATTTTTCGATGATTATAAAATTCAAATTTATGACATTTTAAATTAATGATTGAAAGTTTAATCATTCAAAAATAAAGCGAATCTAATTTTATTATATCAAACTGAATACTTACTTGTATCATTATCAAATTAAAGAGTAATTTTTCACTTTATTTGGAAATAAAAAATAATTAAATAATTAATTTTTTATATTTATAAAATTTATATTAAATTAATCTAAAACTTTTATTTATAATATTATGAAAATATTTTAAAATATTTATTTATTTTTAAAATTATATTATTTATTTATTTAAAATTATATTATTTTTAAATTGTATATTTAATTTTAAATAATATTGTACATAAATCAAAGTAATAGTTAGATAGTAAACGTATAATTTACTCTAAATTTAAATTATTTAAAATTATATAGATAATATAAAAATAATATTATTTCAAATAAATAACTAATTAGATTTTAAAAAATAAATAAATATTTTTATAATATTATAAATATACCTTTTATAATTATTTCATATAATTTTTATAAAAATATATGAATTACTTAATTATTTTTTATTTATATGTAAAGTGAAAATTAACTTATAATTTAATAATGATACGAGTAAGTATTAGATTCAGTATAACAAAAAAATCACATTATAGTTGAGTGACTAAACTTTCGGTGATTAATTTAAAGTGTCTCATAATTGAATCTTATAATCATAAAAAATATTGACTTTGCGGTGATATTGTTATATAAGTTAAATTCAAAATGTGATGAAATTTACTCAAATGGCTAGTTTAGTTCAATGATTGAGTGATTTGTTTCTCATGTAAGATACTCAAGATCAATTTATATTAGGAGCAAAAATAATTTATATCTTTTTATCCCATAGGTTGAATAAAATTAATTAAAAATACTGACAAATAAAAAAAATGTGATGTGGTAATTAAAAAATTAAAAAATTAAAAATTGACATGTCATGCCACATAAACATTATCAATTTTAAAAAAAATGAAGTTTAAATACTAAAATTAAACAAAAATGATAATTTAGGTACAAAACTATAATTTGTCCCTTTTAATATTTACTTAATAAAGATAAATTAGGTAGTGGTGCGTTTCGATACATCGTTCTAGTAGTATATTGTGGTATGTGATGTACATTGTAGACTTTTCCTCAACGAAACACCTAATATAACAATAGAAAATTCTATTAAAATAAAGGGTAAAGTACACAAATGGTTCACTGATTATAAGGCTATTTGTTGAATCCCTTCAATATTAAAAGTTACAAAATAGTCCTCTGGCTATAAGATGCTGCTTTGTTAAGTCCATCAAATATTAAAAGTTAAAAAATGATCATCCAATTATTCATATGTTCCAAACTCGTCCTTTTACGTAAAAAATCGATGACCATCTAAATTAGATGTTAACATGTTAAATGTGACATGATAAAATTATATTTTAATGATGTATACTTAAATCGTTGTTACTTTCAAGTACTAGTTCGATGACATAATATTTCAAGTATTAGTTTGACGATAAAATGTAAACAAAGTCTCAATCAACAAATATTATTTTATAATTTCCAAAAAAACAGAGGATCCAAAAAAATACAATATCTTATAACCGGAAAAATCAAATATAACACCAAATTTAAATTCAAATTAAAATTGAATTATTAAATCAATATGTGTCATTGAATGCACCCATCGATCAGCCTTGAAGTATGGGTAACGACAACCACCGAAAGCCTTGTGAGGTGGAACATTCATTTATGGAAATCGGTTCCATGTTTTACCCTTCTAATCCCATGGAATATAGTGTGGAAAAATAACTGAATGTGTTCAAATAAATTATATTGATCGGATTATTAATTCAATTATTCAAAACTAAACTTGTGAACCCTTTAGTTATTATAATAATATCAATTCAATAATTTAATGATTGAATTTTTTGATTTAATCTCATATATTCAATCTATTAGTTAATTAATTATGATAAAATATTACATAAAATCATTATAAAACAATCATTCAAACTCAGTTTATTTCATTAACATCTCATGATTCAAACTTATGATATTATTTTAAAAATTCTAATACAAACTTCTCACTAAACCAATTAGTTGTACAATAATTGAACAACAGTTGTACTAAAACTTCTAAATCATTTACTTTTTAAAATGGTCTATAGTTTTTATAAGATAATATTTGTTTAAATTTTTAATAATACACACATTGCAAGCACAATTATTTTAAGTTAAGTTCTCTAAACACGAATCAAATAATGTATGCAATATTAGAATTGTTATTATTCATTAGAGATCCGAGTACGAGTACTATAGATGTCAATGATATAAACATTTAATGTCAAAATATATTACCTTGTACTTATCCATATTAATGAAAAAATTAAATTTTCTAAAAAATAATTTTTTATTATTAATATCACTTAATAAATTTAAATAATATATTTTTACCTTATCAAATTGAATTTTATTTCATATGTACTTAAAATAATTCAAGAATGATTAATGACTTAATGTCCCACAAAGAGTTATATCGAGGTGCCCCACGCCTCCACGTCTCATTAGCATATCTTACTATGTGACACGTGGCACTCACATACTCGTACAGCAAACCTCCACCACTAATCAGAAACTGCATTAAAAGAAAATTGTATAATTGTGGTTAAAATTTAAAAATATATAATAAAAATATACAAATTAAAATTTACCTTTAAACAAAAAGGAAAGGAAAAAATAAATATAATTGTGGTTAAATTAAGTAGGTCAATAATCCCTTTTAAGTTGATCAACTAACATGGAGCGGGCACGCCTATTTATGCAACGAGGGGCGTGGTTGCCTGGTTAGTTGAGTCATTCATATCGAAGGCTTTGTAAATGCTTTGTGCTTCACGGTTTCTCTCAGGGCTCTTTCTGTTTCTTGTTTCCTTTTCTGAGTGGCCAATTAAAGAAAATGAATTATTTGGGTGTGGGGATCAGTCCCGGTAATGTCCCCGTTTACCACGCCACCAATTTGAAGGTAATCGACAGAAGAGTGAGAGTTGCAGAGCTGGTCCTAAGGTGTTTGATATGTGGCTTCAGTCTTCTCGCAGCTCTTCTTATCGGAACCGACTCTCAAGTCAAAGAAATCTTCACCATTCGAAAGAACGCTAGGTTTACTGACATGAAAGCTCTTGTGTAAGAAACTCTCTATTTCCCTCCCAGTGAAAAAAAAAACCCAACATTCCCTTGTTTTTTTAACTTGATTTTGTTTTATGGCCGTTTTTATAGGTTTTTGGTGGTGGCTAATGGGGTATCTGCAACTTATTCGTTCATACAAGTGGTTCGTTGTGTTGTAGGTATGGTGAGAGGGAGTGTGCTTGTGCATAAGCCTTTGGCTTGGGCCATTTTCACTGGAGATCAGGTGCCTTATTTCTCCCTTTGGCTATTTGCTTTGCTTGCTTACCTGGTGGGGGAAACAATGTTGAAGTGGCCAATTTTAAGAGCACTAACCAAATCGGGTGAAATAAATTGAAGGTCTTTAGCATTTAATGTCGAAATTAATGTGTTGGTGAGGGTCGTTGATATTTGCTGTCAAGCCTTTATGTTTTAGGTAAATTACACCATAGGTCATTAAATTATGCTCAAATAATCTTTTTATCACTGAGCTTTTAAAAGATATAAAATGGTCACTTATAACAATTCTATAAAATTCAATGACCATTAGCATTAGTGACATTTGAAAGTTCAATGATCAAAACGATCATTTGAGCATAGTTTAGTGACTTTTGGTATAGTTTAACTCATATTAAGTGATAGATAGTGTTGAAAAATGAAAAATCTCTCCGTCTCGTTTGGTATCAATAATAAGAGAGTTCAAGGTGAAGGCATACCGTGTTGATAACGTGAAGGTATTGTCTTTTTGGGTGCTGCTGTTGATAAGGGTAAAATTTCGAGGATGCATTGGTTCTTCAGCGGCACCGAAAACATGAATCAGTCCTTTGAAACACAGTTCAAAGTAACACATATTATGTGTATTTTGCAATGTAAATGCAGGCCATGGCGTATCTGAACGTGGCGGCTGTTGGAGCTGCCGTGCAGTCGGCGGTGTTTGCAAAGTTGGGGCAAACTGAGCTTCAATGGATGAAGATATGCAACATGTACGGCAAGTTTTGCAACCAAGTTGGGGAAGGAATAGCAATGGCTTTACTAGTTAGTGTGTGCGCGGTAGTCCTGTCTTGTACCTCTGCTTTCTCTCTATTTAGGTTATTTGGTAAAAACAAAGCCAAAGGCAGCTCTGGGCGGTAGATTTTAGGCCAAAACTACTTTGTTTCACAGGCCTAGTCCTGTGGGTTGCTTAATTTCATCTTTGTCATATATGTAATAATAGCAACAACTGCAATGCAAGACAGGTGAAACACGTGCAAGCCATTGATCAGTGGAGTATGTAATGTATCTATATATATGTAGGAATTTTGAGCTTTTTACTTGGATGAATTTAATAATTAATGCATTAAGCAAAGGAGTTCAGTTCAGCTGATACAAATAGATTTATAAATTGCAAATTAATGATTTCAAATGTTACATGAAGCTTTATATGAAATATGCATGGACAAGTAAAAGATGGATATGCACATATATTCTCGCAGTGGAAATGCTTTATTCTATAAATATTGTAGCGATAATTACCAATAGTACATTTCATTGACTTCTGATTGTAAGCAGGAGTAGCCACAACAATCAGAACGCATCAGCACCAAGGATTTAACTCGACAAATATTATCCCTTAATTTTTAATGAGCTTAAAGCATTGATGCCATTTAACACCAGAGGAAAGGTGACAAATATACGAAACAAATAAAACAAATGCCTAGCTGAGGGATACCATAAAAAGCTATGGACAAAGGTTCATGATGATGATGATGATATTTGCTTTCTGATCCGCGATTGGTCCGAGCCATGGTGCTTCCTTTATAAGAATCCCTGTAATGACCTGAACTTTCGGATAGCTTCTTGCTATGAGAGCTAAATCCAAGCTCATCGAATGCTTGCCGTTTTATTGACAGATAAGGCTTCGTTATGCAGTAGGTCGTATTGAATCTCATCAAATTTCTGCAAGATGTTTATTAAAGCACCTGTTCCTCATGTCATGTAGGCATCTCTACAATCTATGACTACTCATAATGGATATGAACAACGACATCTATAATTTTAGGACTGTCATCTACCTTGGATTTTGTCTTGGCATAATAAGGTGTCAAACAGGGATTTAAATCTTGGAGGAACAAGTCATGCCGACTACTAGGAGTTGTTAGGTTCGCAAGAACTGAATTCCTGAAATGTTGTTCGCGATGTTATTACTGGTAGAAGCATTGAAACCACAGCACATGACCTTCTATGTTCAAGCAATATCTTAATAGCAGGATGGTAATGGGTTCTAATTACTACTATATTATGAAAGATTTTTTACTTTGCCACGACAGATATTATACCAACGTCATGTAGTGCAAATTATACCGCCGGCGAGGTGTTCCCCCCTCTGATGACATGCGGGAAGCCTTTTGCGCCGTCGCCGTACACCTTACGCTCCACTGGTTACCCGTCTCGTGGGATGACTACTACGATGCTGTACGGAGGATTTGGGCAAAGCAAATTGTTAATTTGGAGCTGTCTGGTGCCTCCGCCTTCTTTCTACTGGTTTAGCTAAATGGAGGAAGGATATCGAAGCGGCACTATGGGATCGAGAGTCCGTTAAGAGGCTGTTACCTATTAATACTCTTGATAAAGCGCTGCACCTAATTCGAGTTTATTTAAAGGAGGCCTTCAGTCTATTGCCAGGGGATCCCACTGCAGATGATTTTGACTATGCTTCTGCTTCTGCTCCTACTGAAGGGAACGGTAGGCTCCTCTTCCCTTCTTCTTTTGATTTTATTTTAAGTCTTAATATTTTTTTATTATGCTATGCCATATATGTTTAATTTGCAATATAATATGTTGTTATAAGATGTAGAATGAATCATAGCTCAATTCTCTGTGTTAATTTGCCTCCGATAATGTTGTCAATGGTACAGCTCAAGACCCTTTGAGTTGAGTCCTAATTGTAGCATTGATGAAGTGAACAGTAGGCTTCTCTTCTCTGTTTTTTCTTGTTTTGTTCCAAGTTTTAATTTTTTTTTAGGAGATTATGCCATGCTCACCATATAATTTGCACTACATTACGTTGGTATAATATCTCATGATATGCATGAATAATTTGCTGTATAATATGTTGGTCTAAGAATGTACGTAAACGAATCTAAGTCTCAATTCTGTGTAAATGTTTCTCGTAATGCTGTGCATACCCATTTAACTACAGTAATGGTATTCTTGGTCTTTTTGGATCTAGTTTCCTCGGTCATCCGGAGAATCTGGTTATACGTGCCCAAGTAGCTTTAGTTATGGTAATATTGGTCTTGATTTGTTCTGATTACCTTGTTCTGCAGAGATTTTAAGGGCAAATTCTCACACAAAACATAAGTGGCATTCTTCCCGCATGCAACATAAAATTGATGGTTTACAGGAGGACCAGCCTTGTTGCACAAAAAATGTCTCCCAATCTGCTTCCGAATTTAAAGGAATGCAGAAGCTTCCATTTAAAGATATGACTGGTGCATTGGTAGATGAAGTAACTGATTCCCTCTCTGAAGCTTTGGATGCAGTTAAAATGGTCGCCTCTGGCACGAAAAATGAAAAATCACATGTTGAAGGCATTGTGGAAGACTCCAGTAAGGAAATGGATGATCCTACTAATTGTTGCACTGACAAAGGAAAACGTAGATTTCTCTTCTCTAGTAAAAATGTTAATTTTTTTTCTTAAGATTATGCAATGCTATGTATGATTAAGTTTTTGTGCAAAAGCTTCTATTTTGTTGGTTTAAGAATGTTTGTCAGAATGAATTGTCTCATTTCTCTTCTTACATTTTACCTCGTATTGTTATTACTTAGTTTAGATGTTGTAACCTTGGTCACAATGGTCCTTTGTTTTTTCTAACTGGTTTGTTCTTTAGGGATTTTGATGGTGAATTCTCAAACAAGATGTGACCCTAGTTCTACACAGAGGCACTATGAACAACCTGCTGTCATTGTTGATAGAGAGGACTGGCCATCCTGCAGGAAATATGTCTCTCTATCAAGCCTTGAAATTGACAAAGCACGAGACTCGCTTAAGTCGAGTATTGTTGACTTGGTAGCTAATGTAGATGATCCTCTCCCTATGACCTTGGAAATTACTGAAAGAATTGTATCATATGTGGCAGAAGCAAAAAAAATGCATTCTGAAGGCAATGGAAATAAGGAACATGGGTCACCTGATGAGTCCATCAGAAAAGACCTCGACAGGATGGATGGGAATGTTCCTGCTCCATTTGCTGATCATACTGGAGAACCCTCTCAAGCTAAGGAGGGGAATGAAGCTTTTAGTAGGCCTAAGAAAGTGCCAAGGACCGGATTAATGGAGAGGAATGACACTGCTTGCTGTTTTGAGGTGTGTGTGCACATATTTATATTTAGTATCATTATTGGCGTTACGTTGCATGTTTAATTGTTATAACTATTGCTTTTCATTGAATTGCTTGCTTTAAATCATAATCGTAATCTCCTGCTATGTTTTTTTTTTATATATATATCCTTAAATGATATTTCTATTTATTCCCTGTCTGACTGGGTATTGTTTTGTGAAATCTTGGGATGAGCTTTTATGGTCATTTGATTTTTTTACTTGCATTCTTTAAGTTAAATCCCTATTTGATATTTTAACCATATTATGTTGTCTTTTCATCTGTCTTATGTTTTGAGTGTTATTGTAGTGGGAGGATTCTATTGATGACTCTTTCGAAGGTACAAATAGTTGTCTGAGCAGATATACTTTACCAAGCCCCAGAACGAAGCATGTGTCTCCCCTGAACATAGACAAACCCAAAAGGTGGGGGAGAAGGAGAAATATTAATAGATGGACCGACGAGGAAGAAAAGGCTTTGACAGAGGGTGTAAAAAAGTAGTGGTTAACTTATATCTGAGGTTCTGCATTTAATTTTCAGTGAATAATCTTGTTAGCATATTAAACTTGCTCTAGGTTTTTGCTTTAGAAGTTGTTACTACTTGTTTAGCCAATATGAGATGAGTTATTTCTGGTAGTTTTATAACCTTGCTTTCCCACTATAATTATTTTCATAATGCAGGTATGAAAATCACTGGGCACTATAATTATTTTCCACACTAGTTTTAAAAAAATATTATCTGCTTTGGCTCAATAAATTCCAGAACTTATGGGTAAATTATACATTTCAAAATCAATTCTAACATTTGATGAACGTGAGAGTCGTGATTCAATTGGAAAATCCGACTTAAGATTAAATGAAAATAAGTACATGTTGAATTTGAGCTCTATTGAGAAGTTGAAAAAGTGGGGAGGTGATTAGGAATTGATGTTGCTGGGTTGTCTGCTAGTTTGTAGTGTGGGAAACACTTGTTTGGCCATTTCACGTCATCCTCTTGGCGTTTGGATACTGGCCAGGGGACGAGGAGCCCACCGGAGGTAAACTTTTCTTCTTGGATGCATGGTGCAATTATTGTCTAATTTATTCCACCTCTTTCACTTCTGTATATTAGGGTTAATCCCACCAGGTGTCCTCAAACTATTACCCGAATTTTATTTTTGTCCCCGAATTTTAAACCGTTCAAGCAAAATGTCGCAATCTTCCGGCACTAGCATTGCATCCATCAGAAAACTGAGATGAAATATTACTTCATATTTATTGTAGAGAATATTTCAAACATATGTGTGATACAAACTTGCATTTGAGAAGATTCTTTCAATGACTGATTCTTTTTGTTAATAAATTCCTCCGTATATTAAAAACCAAGGCTCTGACAAATTGGAAACTTCATTTATTTTTTGAACTCTTAAGAAAAAGAAAAAGAAATAAAATACACAAATGACTCCATTTTCAACGAAGTAACACGAGAGATTACCAAGTATATCATCAAATTCAGCACCACGTTCTTCTTACATTATCGAGCACCCTTGCGCGTTTTCATCGCTAAAACATTCACCGGTGCGGCCGCCGCCATATCCGTACCTGTAGTAGCCGCCGCCGCTGCCCCAGCTGTCATAAACCGGCCTACCAATAGTCTCGTAGTTTTGAAACGGTTGTTGGGGTGGTCCACCATAATAGCTAGGCACCCCACCACCCCAGCCATGATGATAACCATCCATATACGAATAACCGAGCGCATACGCCGCCGCCGGTAAAGGCGCGGCTTCCACTGCCTTCGGTGGCGCCGCCGGAGCAGCCTCTTTGGGTTTCTCCCCACCCTCTTTAGGCTTCTCAGCCTCTTTTGGTTTATCAGCCTTCTTCTCCCCAGACTCTTTAGGCTTCTCCGGTTTCTTCTCGGCCTCTTTCGGCTTCTCTGGCTTCTTCTCGGCCTCTTTCGGCTTCTCTGGCTTCTTCTCGGCCTCTTTCGGCTTCTCAGATTTCTTCTCGGCCTCTTTAGGCTGCTCGGGTTTCTTCTCAGCCTCTTTAGGCTTCTCGGGTTTCTTCTCAGCCTCTTTCGGCTTCTCTGGTTCCTTGGGCTTCGCCGGCGGCTTGATCTCAATGCTCTTGATGGATCCGCCACCTTTGTAGCATATCTTGTCCCTGATCTTCTCCGGGCTACAGCATATCACAGCGATGGTCACTGTGTTGGCCTTTTCATCGTAAATCTGGTCTCGTATTTCTCTTGTCCATAACAAAATCATAAAACAAGAACAACTCAAACACCATTTGGTTTCATCTTCAGCTCAAAGATCAATCAACTTACCAAAACTAACTGCAAACAAAAGATAATATAGAAAAATCAACAAGAAGAAACTCACGAGGGAATTTGCAGAGAACTTTCTTGACCTTCTTGTAGCATTTAAAGCACTGAAGGTCCACCTTCAGCACCATTGTCGTCACCTAAAAAACTTACCCCGTGTCAGAATGCATGATGATAGATCAAGCATTGACAAATGAAAAGAAAGGGTATTAGCAGTTAAGAACAACATAAGAAAAGGAGATAAGATTTTGGAAACCTTCTCGGCCATAGCTTGGATGGATCCCTCGCTGATCTGATCTCGAAAATGAAAGTAGTAAAGCAACCGAGAGGCTAAGAAGAGTTTATGTATATATATAGAAATATAATAAATTTAGGTTGTGTTTTAAGATGTTGGGTTAAAAGCCACGTGATGGTGCTGATTGGAAGGGGTATTAAGATTGTCGTTATTATGATCCGAGGACGGTCGAATGCAGCTTTTGCCGTGATCTGGCGTCGAGTACATCTCACCTTCCGGTCACAAAAAATAAAAAAATGATCAATTGGCAAGCCTTTTTGCCCAATTATTAACTAATAATAATAATTTTTTAATTAACAAGATTGTAAATTAATTTTGTGAATGGATTTTTTAATATTTTAAGACGGTTATAATTTAATATTTGTTTAAATTTTTTAATTATTAATGATGTATATATATATATTCATAGACATAATTATTTAAATTTAAGATTTTGCATCATATTCTATATATATTTAAAAAATATACTTTTAAAAGATTTTTTTGATAAAGAATATATATTATGTTCACTTTGCAATAATAGTTTAAAACTTTTAAAAATATAGTCAAAATGAAAGAAAATAAATAAACTAAAAATTATTCATTTTTTTCAAAAAGATTAAAAATATACATTACAAGTCGAAGATACATAATTATATGAATGTAAATATGAGTCGAATGACATTTACGATATACTTTTATAAACCTTATTTTCAATCATTCTCAATACATATTTAAAAAATTATATTTAAATATTTAAAAAATCTGATGTCTAAACCTAGTGAAAACTGAAACAAAATCTTAATTAAAGACGCTAATTTTAAACTAACAAAGATAAATTCTGAACTTTATTTGAAACACAACATAAGCTCTTAATTTGTATAATGTTAAAAATCATGAGTTTAAATACATTTAGGACTACTTTATTTTTAATTTATAGATTGAAAGTTAAGAATAGTTTAAATTATTTTATCTCTTAATTTGATTAATTTAATTAAAAAATCATTTAATAAATAGACCACGTAAATTTTACATTTTAACATCATGAGTCATATTTATTACATATTATTTAGAATTTAAAATTTAAAGTTTATATTTATTATTTAGAGTTTAAAATTTAAGATTTGAAATTTAAAACTATTTTTTTTCTTCTTTGTTGATCGGTGGTGCACCAATTTTAATGTTAGTTGTCAACCATCAATATTTTTTATTGTCTTTTTCTTTCTTTATATTGTATTTCTATTTTCTTTTGTTTTTTGATTTTCAATAACTCTATCGATATGACACATTTTTATCTTCCTTTATGACACATTTTCTTATGCTTTTTGGCATGTTTTTCAATTATTTAGCATTTTTTCATGTATCTTTTTCTAAATGTTGATTTGACATCGCCACGATTGATCAGGATAACGTTTATATGATATCTTGTTGATTTTCCCTACTTTGAACCTTTGGATTGGATGTGGATACTCGATTTACGTTTGTGGATAGCTTTTCACATCTCTCGAGTTTGATTTGTGGTTTGTCGTTGGTCTTTCAATAGCTTGATCACCTTTTGTGGTTTATTTGTCGATGCGATCAGATCTATTTGTATTTATCTTTGTTCGAGTTTCTTGGTTAAATTTTTAATCTTTCCTTGTTTGGTCCTTATATGATCTTAAGTTGCTAGTTTTGTTACAATGATTATATAAAATTTCCTAATTATGTGCTTAATTTACAATCGTGATTGCAAATCTTTATTGTAATTTGAGATGTTTAATTTTAAATAAAATTAGTTGTTTTTATAAAAAAAAATTAAAATTAAAATAAAGAGTAAAATTATTTCACACAATTTACATATTAAATAATAATCCTTAATTAGATGATGCAACATTGAAAAATATGAGAGCAAGATGTAATCAGTTTTGTAGTATAGGGGCTTGTATCGTACTTTTACCAATCTTTATTAACATTTTTTTAAATGAAGGAATATTTTTAAAATTGTTTTTTGTTCATTAATATATTTTGTTTTTAGGTGCAATTAATTATGGGGCATATGCATTGCACCCCCACATGCGAACCGTACACGTGGTCTTAAGCATAGTGGGTTGCATCATCAGCGGCGCCCTCCTCAATGACGGTTAAACTCCATGTAGTAATGGTAAATCAATCTTTATTAATTCCTGGAGATTGGCGCTAATTCTTAGTTTGGAATATTTGGGGATTTGGCGCTTAATTAAAGGTAAATACATGAACAAACCCATTTGCATATGCTAATCCCATTTGTAAACTACATACATTTTCATAATGTAAGCATTCAAATGCTACCGCTTTACCAGATTACTGTTGTTTAAAGGCTACCTGCTTCAATGAGTTTGATGAATTTTAAGTTAAAGACGAACCCTAACCCTGACGACAAGGATAAAAAGACCCAAATTGTTGATCTTGGAAACGGAAGCAGTGTAGTTTACGTTCCCAGGTTTTTAGCATACGATGCTTCCTGGGAATTCTTCAATTACCTCGACAATCACATTCCTTGGACCAGACCCACCATTCGCGTCTTTGGTCGATCTTGCATTCAGGTTCTCTTTTTCTTATAATTCCATGTATTTTACTCGAAATTTTGATGCATGGTTTGTTGAAAGAATCGATCTTTATGTGTTCTGTTAGAATATTTGAAACTATGGGCAGCCTTCTAGGATCGAATCATGAACCGGTATCGATTGAAGATTCGAGATTATGTCCTTTGTCACTCCATCCATGGTTTAATCGGCACACGATTCCAATGTTTTACTTGGTTAATGGTTTTTACTTCGTTTAGTAGTGGCAGTTGAAGAGTAATGTGGTGTGGTATACACCTTTTTGTGTTGGTTATGATCATGTTTTGCCTTCTGTTGCATTTCTCTATGTTGCCTTGAAGAAGTTTGTTTTTCGACAAATCACCGGTTTGGTATCTTTGCTTTTGAACTATTCTATACTTGATGATGGTCGCTGCAATTTTCAATTTTGTTGTTAGTGATGGATATATGAACCAACTGATGTTGATTTACCTTGGGGAAAAGGCATGTGATTTAAGCAGGAATTGTTGATAATGCTACCTTTTGACGTGCATATGGTCCATACAATTTTTTATTTTGTTGTAGTTACGGATATATAATCAAACTGATATTGATTTGTCTTAGATAAAAAAACATGTTTTTTAAGCATGAATGGTTGGTGACGCTACCTTTTGACAATCATAGATTTCTGCAATTTTCAATTTTGTTGTAGTGATAGATATATAAACGAACCAGTAACAGTTTTACTTTGAGAAAAAGCATTGTTTTTTTTAAGCATGAATGGTTGGTTGTGTTACTTTTTTAAGTTCAGTTCCACTAATCTCTAATTCTGCATTTGCCCATGCGCGCAGCCAAGGGACACATGTTATGTAGCTAGTGCTGGATTGCCCGACTTGATTTACAGTGGATATCAGCCTCATGCTTATTCTTGGGATGATTTCCCCCCTCTGAAGGACATCTTGGATGCGGTTAGTATGCAGTCACCAGTGTTTCCTATGCCTTTCTCTGGTTCCATCTAATGCGGTTGCCTATTTCCTTAAGGTCCATAAAATGCTTCCCGGGAGCAAGTTTAATAGCTTGCTTTTGAATCGGTACAAAGGGGGTAATGATTATGTAGGCTGGCATAGCGATGACGAGAAGCTCTATGGATCAACCCCTGAAATCGCTTCTGTTTCCTTTGGATGTGAACGTGATTTCTTTTTGAAGAAGAAAAGCCCCAAGTCATCCCAAGGTGCAAAAGCCTATCCTTCTCTACAACTTTGTAGAAGCTGTAGTGATTTATTCGGTTTAATGTCGATCATCATCACACCATGTTTTTAATATTATTTTCATTGATTTGTTCTGTCTGTTCTTGTTGCGAGTGGTAGAAAGATCTGATGAGAAACCTCCATTGAAGAGGTTCAAGAAAAGCAGCCAAGACGATCAGTACCGTTTCGCACTTAAGCACGGATCACTGTTGGTAATGAAAGGGAACACTCAACGCGATTGGCTACACTCTGTGCCTAAGCGTGCAAAGGCGGGGACAACTCGAATTAATCTCACCTTTAGGCGTGTTATTGAAGGGCCGTGTGCAAGGAACTGAACCTGATATTAGTAATCAAGGGCTGTGTGCCCCTGTTTTCTTGGGCGGCAGATCTCAATTTTGCGGCCAACTTAGCTGTGGTTTAAGCAGCAAGCTTCCATATGATTTTACTGTTATTATCCATTTATGAAGTTATTGTTAATGGCATACCGTCTTCGTAACAGAAATATAAATTTTTGGTCCTCTCTAAGCTTTATGAAAATTATGAATTTAGTCTTTTATACTTCTATTTGTTGTAATTTGACCCTCATAATTTATCAAAATTGAGAAGTTACTTCAGTTGATTAATTTATGCACATATAAAATGGTTGTGATGAAAGGTGAGAGACCAAGTCCGATCGATATCTGCATAATGGTACCTAAAGAACGAAAAGAAATATTACCAGATTCAAAAAGACAAACTATTACCAGATTTATCAATTTTCGTTATGGAACAAAATCAATAATTAAACCCAAAATTTCTAACCATAGTATGCAATTTAATTCCTCTACGAAATAATTAAATTTACAAGTACTCATATTTGGCATACATATATCATACGGGAAATGGTCAAAAACAGAGGGAAATATCCATTGGTTTTAACAACTTATTTGCACCAGAAATATCAAAACAAAAGATGATATTTTTGCATGGCGTATTATGCGAATTTTGTAAAACCATTCAAAATCCGAAAACCTAGGGGGATCTCTTCCAAATAATACACCACCACTCGTTCTGGGCAACATTTTGTTTCCTTTGTCACCCCCCATAAGTTCCGGTTCCATTTCGTCTTCAAAGGCTTTCATTTTCATTGTTTTCTCGCCTTCGACGTATCTACTTCTGGTCAGGTTTCTTTCCGATCATCTCGATTTTCGGGCATTGCCATATTGATTTAAGCTCCTTTGGTTCATATTCATCCCATTTATGCATGTATGCGTTAACGTTAGCATGAACATTTACGTACGTTTAGATTAGAGGTTGTAGGCAATGCATGCATGTGTATGCATGTGAAAGTTGTATTGATGGAATGATGACATAACATCCGCAGGTTAATGAAATTTGTTTCCGAAGAAAGATAGGAAAGACAAGTTAAAATGGTGAACATTTACCGCCGCGCCCAAAGCGAACGCGTCCCTGCTGGCAGTTCGCCAAAGGCGGAGGTAGGAGAGATCGATACCAGAGCGCCGTTTCAGTCCGTCAAAGCCGCCGTTAGTTTATTCGGTGAAGTTGCCGTTACCAAGGAACGTCGCACTCCCAGAAAATCAAGAATTTCAGCGGAGGTAATAAAACGCAACGCAAACTCCTTTTCATTTTATACACGGTTAAATTACCGTATAGGTCCCTTTACTTTAACAAAAATGCATTTTGGTCCCTTTATTTTCAGCATTATCAGTGCAAGCAAAATGATAATTTTGTAACAGTTAAAAAACAAACTGCTGCATTTAATATAACTCGATTTCATACCTTTCTTAATCAATTAAATTCACTGGATCCGGTAAATATATCACGTCACTTTAAAATGTGTATGTAAATTTTAATTTAATATTCATAATTAAAATGTAAAGGGACTAAAATGTACTCTACACTATAGTATAGGGACATGTACAATACTTTTTACCTTTATAATTATTATCAAATTACTCCATCAAGATTTAATTGTTTAACAATTTACTCCTAATTTAACTTTGCCAGAATGTTATAGACAAGGAGACACAGCTTCTTCTAGCTGAGAAAGAATTCAACAATATCAAGCAAAAGCTAGAGAGCGATGAAGCCACAAAGGCTAAAGCAGATAGTGAACTTGAAAGCGCAAAGCAAACATTACAGGAATTGTCTGAGAAACTTAAAGTAGTAATCGAGTCGAAGCAATCCGCAATCGAAGCAGCCGAAGCAGTCAAGCAACATGGCACTGAATTCGACCCCTCGAAATCGCAACACAGCCAAGAATACGAAGCGTGGAAAAAAGAAATCGAATCGGCTAGGGAGCAATACCTCGCCGTCGCATCCGAGCTCGATGCCAAGAAGCAAGAGCTGAATAAAATCAGGCAGGATTTCGACTCGGCGTTGGAAGTCAAGTTGGCGGCGTTCCAACAGGCGGCCGAAGCACAGCTTTCGGCTAAGATGCATTCGGAAAGGGTCGCCGAGCTCACGAAACAAATTGCGGCCATGAAGGAAGCTATCAAGCAAGTGAAATTCGCTACGCAACAAGTGCACAACGAGCAAGAGGCTATTGCAGCAGAGAGAGAGATATTGAAAAAATCTTACGAGGCTGCTAAGGAGGAAGCCGAAAAGAAATTGAGTGCTTCGAGGGAAGTGTATGATCCCGAGTTAACCAAGTCTCTCGAACAGAAGCTAATGGAAACTACGGCCGAGGTCGAAGCGTTACAAGAAGAGATGAAGAAGGTCCATGCTATAGAAATGGATTCTGTTAGACTTTTAACTTCGGAGCTTAACGAAGCTACGACGACGCTGCAAATGGTGGCCGATGAAGAGTGTTCTCTTCGGAATTTAGTGAGCTCCATTAGGGTGGAACTTGAAGAGGTGAAGATGAAACAAGCACAACAAAATGAAATTAAGGCAAACAAAGAGGCTGAAGGGGAATCTCTTAATGGTGATCATAATGTTAGGCTGCAACAGCTTCTATTAGAAGCCGAGATTGCAAGAAAAGAAGCTGAAGAGATGAAGAAGATTATCGAAACGCTGATGAAAGAAGGCCAAGTGGCGGAAATGACAGTGATGGAGGTGAAGGAAAAGCTAGATTATGCATTGGAACAGGCTGAAGAGGCGAAAGCAGCAGAGAAGAAAGCGCTCGATGAAATGCGAGTATTAGAAAGGGGGATCGATGACGGAAAGATAAGGCTTTCCAAGGAGGAATATGAAGCACTGCAAAAGAGAATAGAGGAATATGGGAATATTTCAGAGCATAAAATAGCCATTGCAATGGCAGAGCTGGAAGCGATAATCACAAAAAAATGAAACGGATGAGAAGGTGGAAGAAAACTTGAAAGCGATGGAGGAAATCAAGACAGCGACAGAGTTCGCGGAGAAGTCAGCAACTATGGCAGAGGCAGCGCAGAATGTGATCGAAGGTGAACTTAGAAGACGGCGTCAACAAGAAGAGGTAGTTGCTGCATCTTAACACTTAAAAAGGCCGCTGCAGCTTCCTCGACTCGGACTCTGTATCGTCTCACAGCCACCGATTATTTCCACAGCTTAACTCACTCATTGTACACTTTTCCCTATATATGCATGTATCAAAGTGAGAAAATTATTCATATATATATATATATGTATAAAGAGCTTGATGATATCAAACTTAATTTAAAGACTCTTTGGCATAGAGAAAATGTTATTTAATTCGAGCCGAGTCTCCCTAGTAATGTTCACAAGTATTTTTCAACCTAGTCAGAAATACACAGACAGAATGAAAAGAATATCATATAGGACATAAACTACAACTCCGTTCTTGAAGCCTTTCCCAATCGACCGTCATTTCTGATCGATATCCTAGATGAAGGATAAAACTGGTCAGCAACGAAATCTGATCGTGTTTGTTGGTAGGAGGCACTTTTGCTCGAGTCAAATATGTGGTGTGGAATTACTATCTCGGGTTTAGCAAATGCTACCAGTTGCTTCTTTATCAACCTCTTGCTCTTAGCCCTCCCTGATGAGGAACCAACTTGGCAACCGGAATCTGGGGTCAAAGGCTCACACGGAGACAATAAAGATTCTTCAATCGAGAGGCTCTTGGTAGGGGCTCCTTCTGTAGCAGCCTTATCTGGTAGAGGGGATTCTGAAGTTGGGGCTGGAGTTGCAGGGTCAG
Organism: Hibiscus syriacus; assembly: GCF_006381635.1. Classification (NCBI taxonomy): domain Eukaryota; kingdom Viridiplantae; phylum Streptophyta; class Magnoliopsida; order Malvales; family Malvaceae; genus Hibiscus; species Hibiscus syriacus. The sequence continues at coordinate 415,824 of NW_024063259.1, read as the reverse complement.
TCTTGTCATATTCCAGGCCATTGTCACACAATTCTGTGAGAGAAGCTCCACATCCAGGTGTTTCTGCAAGGACTCAGCTAAGACGCTGTTGCTCCTCGATAATTTTCTTTAAATACTTTCCTTGAGCCTCTATCCGCAACTGTAGCTGTCTCTGCACCTGTTGTAGATCACAGGCAATAGAAATTGCAGACTTGAGTAAACTAAACAATTATAAATACAACACCTAAAGCACCCGTTAACCATTTTCGTAAGGAATAAACAGAAAACTACTGCATCTGAATGCTGGTGACATTCCTCAATACTATGCTACTCTTAATAACAAGGAGGATCCGTTGATAAATATATAATCAAATTAATAGTAAATTTGCACCAAGAGTACATGCCTCCAATTGTTCATGCAATCGCTTCTGAACTTCCATCTGCAACTTTAGAGCTTCCGTAATTTGATTGCTACTGCAAACAGAGAAAAGAATCCCTCAACTCTCCAATTCTAGTTGATCAATCCATTTAAAAAGATCATGTTGAAACTAACAAGAACTGTTCAAATCGAAAGGCTGATACTCCACTTACTTTAACCCGTCCAAGTCGGGAAGCATATCCGCAGTTTCTTTCTTGTCTGGCATTTTTCCTCCGTTAACAAATACGATAAACAAACAGTATTAATAAGGAAAAAATTGTATACAACAACTTGGGTTTAAAATGACCTTGAGGATGTTGAAGCAGTATAAAGAACAAATATTGATAAAAGAAACAGATAAACCTACCATCAGAAGAAGATTCAGGGAGATATTTTGCTAGCCGATATTTCTGGATGCATCAAGATAGTGGAGTCAGCAAAAGCCAGAGACAACAAAGGGGTATGTTATACGAACCGAATCAAATTCTGTCGGTACAACTACGAACCTGTAATGGCTTTTGACATGGTATATTGTCAAACCCTACACACCCATGACTCTAAGAACTCCTTTAGGTGCAGCTCCTGCGAGGAGGGAGAAATCAAACTCGTTCACCGTCGTAATCAGTTACAAGCACATACATTTAGGCTAGGAATCAATCATTAGATAGTGTTATCTTTGACGAGACTTATGATCTGGTCCACCAAGTTGAGCAACAGCGTCAACAAAATGTTCATGAAGCTCATGTGTCCAGCGCAACCGTTGCTTTGATGCAAGATTAGAGTTGTTGGGGTGGTCATTCCCTCCACCTACAGCATGCATTATAATAGCACCACAATCTAAATGCTGACCATGAACCGATGAGTTGTTGCGGCCTAAACTTGAGCCCAGAGCAATCTTTGGTTGATACATTTATCATTCATCTACAAACAATGGGAAGAAAAGAGACTCCTGAGGATTAAAACAAGCGTGCAGCGATTCCACATTATCGGAAAACCACACACATCATACATGACATTTCTACTGTCCGAACAGAAATGAAAGATGAAAGGTAAGGAAAGAATGAATAGAAGGGTTATTACCCCTCTAATCAACCAATCCCATACACGCTTCTTTTTCTTCTCTTGTTACTATTTAAGTGCTTTGCCTGAAAGTGCCCTAAAAACATAAAGGTTATACTATCTAATAATTATAGCCAGCCATCATACTTCTTAAAATCAGAGCAAGCTGTGGAAAGTCAATCCTCTAGAAATACATAGGAACCCTAGTTTCACACACAAATTATAAAATTTCTCAATTTCCATTTTTTCCATGAAGTTTTCTGCATATCAAAGTGTATAGAATAGAACAGTGTTTAATTGAACGATGCTGTATTTTTATGCATAATACTATAACAATATGAAATGATACCAATATACATAGCATGTCATAATTCCTATTAATACTCCATGAGGATTAATTAGGGTAACTGTTTATATATAAGGTCAAGTAAGAGCGATCGAAGAACAATTGGTCGAGCAGAGTGATAGCTGAGCTGATAAAACTGTAAAAAAAAAGAAGAAAGAAATAGAGCATACCATAACAGAAGATGCAGATCTAATACTCGTACTCGAAGCAGATCTATTCTTACAGTTTTTTATAAAAGAAAAAAAAAAGAGAGAGACTCCTTTTATGAATATTTGAAGACTAAAATCAAAGAGAATGAAGAAAGGGCTTAATGACAGTCAGAAAGGAAGCAGAAAGCACAGCCACAGCCCACAGCCCACCACAACCACAGCACAGCCACAGCCACGAGTTTTGGCTTTCGTTTTTCCCCTTAAAATATTAATATAAATTATTGGTAAAATTTTGTTATCACTCCATGTATTATACATGTTCCAGTTTTAGTCATTATATTTTAATTTTCTGTAATTTATTCTTTATATTTTTTATGATTTAAATTTTTAGTCTCAACTTAAAATTCTTATGATAATATGATTAAATTATGAAAATGTAAAATAACTTATTCAGATCAAGGGTTGAGAAAAAAATATTTTTTTAATATCAATAATATCATTATCTAAAGGAGTAGATGTTATATTTTTATATTGTGTATGAAATTTATAAATCTTAGGATAAAGTATACAAATGATCCTCAATTATAGATTATTATTTTTTTGAGTCTTCAGACTATTATATGTTATAAAATGATCTCTTGATTATAAGATATTGTTTTGTTAAGTCTTACGACTATTAAAAGTTATAAAATGGTCATTCAATCGTTAATATGTGTCAAACTCATCTTTTTCTGATAAAATTGATGATAAATTGAGTTGAACGTTAACCTATTGATTGTGATATAATAAAATTTGATCCTAAAATATCAAACGATTATCATATCTCAACCAATAAGTTAAAGATCGACATATGCTACCATTAGTTTTTTTTTTTAAGAAAAATGACAAGTTTGGAATATATGAATAGCCTATAACCATTTTCTAACTTTTAATAATATAAAACTAAACAAAGTAATGTTATATAATTGATTGATCATTTTATAATATTTAATTATCGGAAGATCCAACAAAGCAATGCTATGTAGTTGAAGACTATTTGTGTACTTTTTTTCTAATTTATTAATATTTTCAAACTATATTAATATTATCAAATGTAATTCTTTTTAGACAATATGTAATAACAAGTGTTCAATGTATATTTAAATAATTTTTCGTTAAAAATAGATGTCTTTTTATTATACTTTTAGGTGTCTAACGTTTCTGATGTTATAATTTTAGATCTATGGATTATAATGACCGTTAAGTGACTAATGTCAAACATATACAATTTTATTTTAAAATCTCAAAATTAAATTTTATTTTTAAAAAAGTTCAATATTTTTCTAAAATTAAAAAAAAAACTCTAAAATCCCAAAAAATTATAATTTCAACATTTTAGTATTGTCGGTCACCACCAACATCGTCAAATTGACAGAGTACCCAACTCTTTTTGACCGGCCAACCATCCAATAAGCAAAACCCCTTATTTTCACGATCAATCGAACTTTTAGTGGTCGTGTAAATACAAAATTTCACGATTGGCTGAAAATGAGTATCGATTATTATTCGCTACAATTAGATGTTGGAGCAAGTGTTTCAATCATTGCATGTTCAAGCAGTCTCACGTCGTTGAAATAGATGTCGATTGGCAAGGACGACAGTGACAGAGAATGAAATTAAATTTTGAAGAAAGTTTGATTTTATTAATTTCAATAATGATGATTTTTAAATATTTTTTAAAGCTTTTTTAAATAAATTTTTTAAAATTTTATAAAATCTATACATATCATTTAACAAATTTACGCACTTACTTTCAACCTGCTTTGAAGGCTTATTTTACATTAATCCTTTTTGTAAAGATGTTATATTCGACAAATAAATAAAAGAGGCTATATTTCGTTGGTTTTTTTCTCATCATTATATCAAATTTCGGGTTCATGGATCTTAATTTTCTTTCTCCCCTCCGACGAGTATTGATTTAGGGTTTCAGGTTTCTGCTTTGAATCGCTATATAGGCATGGCGGGTGCTGGAATCCACCCTTATCACCAGCAGTGGCCGCCGGCACCAGCTCCTCCGCCCCCTACAGCCACATCAGCTTCCGCTCCTCTTCCGCCGCCTCCTGTCCACCATCCTCCACTTTCTACTCACGACGAGGTTAATCTCACTTGATTTTCTCTACCTCCTTTTCTTTTTCTTTTTTCAAGCTTTAATTTTGAGCTTCGATTGTAAGATTTGATGGCAATAGAACTCTAATTATCTCTCCCTCGCTTTCAATCAATTTTCTTTATGAAACTGCCAATACAATAGTTTCTTTTCGCTCTGCTTAGTTTTACAGATTCCCTTGTTTATCTCTCTAATTCGTGGTTTTCCTTTTGTACTTGCTTTTTTCTTTCTCAAAAGTTAAAATGGTATTTTATAATTTAAAATTTAAAATTAAATTCCTTGACTAGCAACGTGTATCATTCCATGATTTTGTCAGTTCTGTTTGGATGTGCATTACAACAGTTTAATTATTTGGTCTTGTTTTGGTGACTTTTTTCTCATCTGTTTTAGCGGGTGGAATAAGAAGAAAATAAGATCATAAGATTTGTTTTATGTAGATATGGTTATTATATAGTTATAATTTTATTGCCTCTATGAGAGTTACTTGAAACAAGGTTCAATTTGGTTCGCTGATCAATAACTGAAACATAATACACTATTTATCAAAATTTTGATAAGGTAAAAGTGGTGTTCTTTGATTCATTTAGGAGGAATAAAGTTCAGTCCTTTTTTTTTATAGAATAAGGCCTCATTAAAACCCCCCCTTCATATCCTACATGTTACAAACATAACATGAAGGACATTGGAAGGAGGTAAAGAGCGCCTCTAACTTTTATTAATGAGAACAATAATACACCTCCACACCTCAACAACTAACAACTCCTTACATAACAAATTAACCATAATTCTGTAAACATAACACACCCTAATACTCCCTTAATAAAAATAACCAAGGCATAACACCTTTAAGCATTACACAAACCTAAAAATCAACCTATACCAGCTTTAGCTAATTCATCCGCTTCCCAATTTGCTGCTCTCGAAATATGCCTCATGATAATACCCTTCCTCTCCACAATGGTAGCTATATCCCTTACCAAGGATTGAAACAAAGTAGTACTAAGGTTCGGATTATTAATCCACTTCAGAGCATTAGAAGAATCCGATTCCAAAATGAACCTCTGACTTGGAAAGTACTCAACTTCATCAATAAGATCAACCCTCTATTGATCGGCAATAGCTCTGCGAGTAAAGGAGGGCCTCCCCCTACCTTCTCTGAAAACGTCCCAAGCACCAAACCACTGCCATCGCTAATCAAGCCACCTATTCCACCCTTATCTCAACCTTTGACCATTGCACCATCTACGTTAACTTTTAAGAACCCTTCTGGAGGAGGACTCCACCTAGAAGAAGGAAGAGACCTCTTTTCATATTACCATGCTGATCCGCTAATTTTAAATCCCCCATCAAGAATCAAAATGAATATGAACATCCTTAAATGAAGTTCAAACCAAGAAACAATTCTGAATCGTGTAATGAAGAACAACAGCGCAGAATCTATCTTCCCATTCTGAAAAATCACCAAAGTTCAGTCCTTTGAAGCATAGTATGTTACAATTATTTTTCTTTTTCATATAGTCATTATTGTTGTGTATTTAAAATAAACTTTAAAATTTAGAGAAATTATCAACTAATTTTTAAACTGACTTTTAGTACAGTAATCTTCCATATAATATCTAGGAAATTATAATCAACTTGGTTAAATTCCTTGATTTTACAAACATATCATTTCATTGCCACTTTTGATATCTATGAATCTAGTTTTCAATTTGAATGGTTTAACCAAACAGATGATTTGCAATGCATTATTTGTGATGCATGCATCTACAAGTTTATTTTTATTTACTTCTATATTCTAAAAATAATAGAGATACTTGTTCTGTATCCAGGTTCGAACCATCTTCATTACTGGTCTTCCTGAAGATGTCAAAGAGAGGGAGTTGCAAAATTTAATGAGATGGCTTCCGGGTTTTGAAGCTTCGCAAGTGAACTATAAGGGTGAAAAACCAATGGGTTTTGCTCTCTTTTCAACTGCACAACTTGCAGCTGCTGCCAAGGATGCTCTTCAGGTACCATAAATTTATATAATTGGTGGTTTTATTTAGTGATCTAAGATACGTCCTCCTTTTCAAAGCACTGATTTTGTTTGATTCTGGTGGTATTAGGATATGATTTTTGATGCCGAGTCAAAGTCGGTATTGCACATAGAGATGGCCAAGAAGAATCTATTTGTTAAAAGAGGTTAGTGATCTCTGTAACTACTTGTTTCATGCCAATTGAAAAAGACTTGTGTATTTATCAAGAGACAAAGGAAAAATGTTTTAATCTGGAGATAGAGTAATGCGAAATACATAATTTTGTTCTAAATGTTTTAAAGTATTTCTTATTTGCTTTTACCTAGAGAAGGATACTAGCCTTTGGTTATTTGCCACTTTATGGTTAGGATTTAGGAATGCGTTGTGTGGGTTGATTGTGAGCAGGGTATAAGTGAGTGAATAAGAGAGAGGCATGGTGATCTGATAATATTAAAGTAAATTGTGGCGGTAATAAAGATCTTTCTTTATTTTGTGATATTTAATCTGTAGGAATTGTAGCAGATTCTAATTCATATGATCAAAGTAAGCGTTTGCGCACTGGTGGCGATTATTCACACAGTGCTTATACAACATCGTCTCCATTTCACCCTCCACCGGTCCCTGTCTGGGGACCTCATGGGTAAGAAGCTATGTTGGATATTGAATACTGCTATGCTACTGTTTGCTTGGTCGTGAATAATTTAAGCTATAGTTACAGCATTGCTTGTTAAGTTCAAGGCTTTTTTTATTTGTCATAGGTATTTAGCTCCAACTCCTCCTTATGATCCGTATGGAGGCTATCCTGTACCTCCAGTCCCAATGCCTACCCCTACTCCTGTACCAGCTCCTAGCAGTTATGTGCCTGTTCAGGTAATTTCTATGCTCGGCATGTCTTTTTCCCCTGCAGCTTAGATTTTGTATAGTTTTTTGGCCATCAATTATTTTCTAAATTGTGGCCACTTTTGGCTATTTATTTAACAATTGACCTTGAAGCAACTAAACGTGTTGTCAGCTTATTCTATACCTGGATTTACTATGAACATTCACCGAAAAGTTGGCTTGTTGGACACTGGATATGACCCTTGTGCCCAATAATTTTGTGGATAAATCAGTGAATATATCTGAATTTGCTAAAGACCTTGCTATTCATCAAGTTTTTTTCTCATTCCTTCTTAGAATTCTTAGGATGCAACCTCCATTATGTGTCTTTTTTATGGCATTAAATCGAAACTATTTTTTGGCTGTCAGAATACCAAAAGATAACCCTCCTTGCAATACTTTATTTATTGGCAATCTTGGAGAGAACATTAATGAGGAAGAACTACGGGGCCTCTTTAGCGCGTGAGAACATCTCATACCTGTCTAGTTTTATGAACCATTTTATTTCTGATGTGAATTTGGGGTTAGTTTCTGATGACAACCTGGTTTTTGTTGCACTTATGCTTTATATGCAGTCAACCTGGTTTTAAGCAAATGAAGATCTTGAGACAAGAAAGGCATACCGTTTACTTTATAGAGTTTGAAGTAAGTTTCTTTCTTCTCTAACCTACTTGGATGCAATCAGTTATTCATGGAATGCAATTTCTTGGGTTTTATCCTTAAGCCAAAAGTTTGTTTCCCCAACTTGCAGGATGTGAATTCTGCAAGCAATGTGCACCACAGTTTACAGGGTGCTATGATCCCTAGTTCTGGTTCTGTTGGCATGCGAATACAGTATCATTTTTTGTATTTCATTGCGGCTTTACTGTTTTAAATTTTTTCATTGTCCTTTGTTTTTTCTTTGGCATAACAACTGTTGCATATATATATATGTGTGTGTGTGCTTCATAATTCATTCATCTGCGGTTTATGGGCATATGGATTGATTCTTGAATGTTACAGTCCAGATAGGTTACCCACATAAAAATACCCCTTCCACTGGGTTCCACTGCTTCTGTCATCTCAGTGTGGCTTAGAAGGCGATATTCCTACAAACATTTCCCCCCCATGAAGATCTGTTTTATATGTCAAATTTTGATTCTGAGAACTTAATCTCTAAAAAGAGTGGCCGGGGAGAGAATTCTTTATTTCTTTACGGTATATGCATAAGTGTGTGTGTGTGTATATCAAAATGCTCGAGAAGGCTATATAATCTTACAATGTTGAATGCCAAATGATGAAAGTAAAAAATCTAGGGGTGCCAAGTTAAGCTATATATGAACATAAGGAAGTTATGTTATTAGCTTTACATGTCTCATCCGTAACTTTACTATATAAATGCTTCTGTGAAACATGGTTTTCTTGACTTGAAAATAGATATTCCAAGAATCCCTTCGGCAGAAGGAAGGACTCCAATCATTCAGCTGCTTCACCTAGTGCAAATGGGGCTCCGCCGGTTCCGACTTACCAGTAGATGAGGGGATATTCTCTGTTTTCTATGCTCCAACAAATACAATTGCTACATGCTAGGATGCATATTGCATGCACCCATTTCATTGTCAACATCAGCATTATCATCGCTTGTCATGTGTTTGAATGCACATAGTGATATCATGAACGCAACATTTGTTCATGTTTCTATCAATTTACCTGAGACATGCATGTGTCTGCAGCATTTGTTACAATGGGTTAACTTTATAGGGTTTCGGATAACATTAATATTCTGTTGAAGTGGCACATTATCCACGGGTTTGGTTGATTTGTGTGCTGTACCACCTCATATTGACCATGCCATGATTCTGGATTAGTGATGCTCAATATCACGCAGCATACATACAGAATTGATCAATACACATTCATGACTAACATGACTTTATAGGCATTTTTCATATAAAAAAAAAGCGAAAACATGCCCGCGTGGATGTTTAGCTGACAGCTCTTAGGTACTGATTCCTTTATTTATTTATTTCCGGCCAAAACGGAATAAATGCTTGTTGGCGACACTCTAACTACCAGTTTCATTTTTGGCTCTCTATTTCTGGTTTCTCTTTTGTACTTTGTTTTTTATGCAGAAGTGTGACTCAGTGCAGTGTGGAAAGAAATGAAAAATGGTAACGATTATGGTTAATTTTACAGCGGAGTTCATTTTCCTAGGAAAGTAGGGTTTTTTTCACAGGCTATTTTGTGTCTTTGCAACGTTATAGTAAATGATTAAGCTTTGCATTGCGTTGAATTGAATACAACCTCATATAATACGATTTGGTTATCCATTCAGCAAGTTCCTTCATCCTTGAGGAAGAGGTTGGTGCTAACACATTACTGGATTACCAACCTGTATCTGGTTTCACTTTGACTCATCAATTTTGAATTGAACCGAGGCCAAAAACATGATTCGGTTTACTTTGACCGAAAATTAATCTAATTTGATTTGATCATAAAAAAGGTCGATGACTAGTCCTGTAACATTCCGAAATCCGGGACAATAACCAAAATAGAATTTTGGTAAATTTAGTGACCAAATTCAGAAAAGATAAAAAGTTCAGGGACTTAAATGAAAAGTTTTGATGATGGATTGAATAATAAAGTTTGAAAGTAATAAGAGTATTATGGTCATTTTTCAGGGAAAATTTTTATTTCCCTTTATAAGGGTAATAAGCACGTGGGAATGAGATAATTTTTCCAGAGTCTTCTTCAGTTTCTTCTTCCTCTCAACGTGAGCTCTTCATGGATAAGGTGAGTTTGATTTTCAATTGATTTTCTTGTAATTAAAAGAATGATTTTAATTGATGGAGCATTAGGAAAGATTAAGAGAACTTAAAAGGAGAAAGAAAACTAAAGATAAGGAAGTTATGGAAGATTTAATATAAGGGGTGATCAAGTGAAAATTCGAATAAGAGGGTTTAAATGAAATTGGAAGTTGAATTTGACTTGTCACCAACTTGATAAAGGGATATGAAGTGTTAGAATTATATTTAGAACATGTTGGAATTTGAGTGAGATTCTTAAATTCTATATGGAGGATTGAATTTTTAAGTTTTAGAGGTATTAAATGGATAATAATTAGTTTAAGAAGATGTATGCAAGTTAGGGACATAAAAAGAGGTGAAATATGAAGTATTAAGAGGATTATGAAGGGATTTTCGTGCTCAAAATAACATTTCTGGGTTGTGTGCATCGATACACATTTAATGTGTACCGATGCACTCTCAAATAAATGAATATCGAATACAATTAGTGCATCGATGTATAAGGAGTGCATCGATGCACCCCCTAAAATACAAACATCGAATGAGATTTGTGTACCGATGCATAGATAGTGCATCGATGCACACGTTAAGGGATGCATCGATACATTGTGTAGTGCATCGATACATACCTTCATTAAGAGATGAAAATAACGTTTCTTTTATACTAAGAAATGATAGTTTAGAATATATTAATTAGTATACTGATATGTATCAATGTATTAATATGTAGATACAAAAATGTAACATTGTTCCAGAACAATCGAAAGATTAGGATCAAGTCAAATCAAGTAAGGCTAAGGTGAGTGCATTTTAGTGATGTATGATGAATGGAAACAAGACTCGCGATGAGTCTATTTCCTATGGTAGTATGCATGAAATCATGAGCATGATCATGGGTGTAAGATGAGTATCTGTGCTATTTGTGATTATATGTATTACATGATTTGTATGTGTGAATGACTATATAATGGTGAAACGAACCTATAGGATAAGCACTATAGAAACTACGATATATGAGTTATAAAATGAAGAACTATAGAATCCCTATGAGAAGGATTATAGGAGTTATATGGAACTGAATTAAATAAATAGAATAATCTAGTATTTAAATATTGTGAGATAAGTGATATAATTCATATGTTATTTGTTGAGTTAATCGATTGACGAATATGGCCAAGAGGGGGGGTGAATTGGCAATTATAATTTTGGTGGAAGCTTTTGCAGAAAATTGAAAGAAATTTGCACAGCGATTTAGAGTGGTTCGTCTTTCTCAACCAAAGTCTACGTCCACTATCTTAGCTATCCAGACTAAGGATTTTCCACAAATTCACTAATTTGTCTTTCTTTTGAGGACAAAGAGTAACCTTACAAACCCTCAAGAATTATACCTCAAATTCTTGAGAACACTCTCTCCCAAAGAGAACAATACAAATTTGCAAACTTACAAGGAAATCCTCACAAGGTAGATTGTTTGCACAATTCTAGAACAAAGAAAAGAACACTCAAGAATGAATACAATTGAGCACAATAAGTGTTCTTGAAAGCAAAATGAATATTGAATGAAAAATAGGCTTGAAATGCTCAAACTTGAGGTTTGATGCTTTCTCTTTGATTCTCTCTTGATTCTAGTTGCTTGATGTTTCTTGTTGTTGATCAATGGCTTCTAAGCTTGCTTAAATACACCTTGAATCAATTCTGAACGTTGGGGATCATTAATGAAGTTTTTGGAGCCGTTTAAGTGTGAAAATAATTAATATTTCTGCTTGAAGCGTGGGGGGAATCGATACCCCTAATAGGGAATCGGTTCCCTAAGTGTAAAATTCAATTATTTCGACCGTTGAACAGTGGGGGAAATCGGTACCCCCTGGGGGGAATCAGTTCCCTCCTAGCATACTGGAATTCTTGGAGCCAAACCATTCAGGGGGAATCGGTACCCCCTTGGGGGGGAATCGGTTCCCTCTGAGCAATCTGGAATTTTTGGCTTTTGAAAATGGTTCGAAATATTTTGTAAAATCGTTTTGAAATTATTTTAAGATTAAAACTTAATTTTACACTTGATTAAGGATTTAAAATGAACTTTGAAATACTTTGAGTAATATTTTGTTATTCGATTTAATATATCGAATATGCTTTAGAAAAATCATTTTCAAAATTAAAATTCTTTTAATTTAATTTGTTATATCGAAACATCAAAATGTTTTCAACAATCTCCCCTTTTTTGATATAACAAAACATTTTAAGATTTTCTAATTTCAAAAAGAATTTTGATTTTGAAAATACTACTCCCCCTTACTTTAACACTACTCCTCTTTAAAACGCTTTTAATATTTCTCCCCCTTTTTGTTAAATCAAAAAGATCCGAAAAAGATTTTAAACAAGGATTAAAAATCATTTAGCCAATTGATTATATATATAGTGTAGGCTGCAAAGATCACAATCAAGAGAAATGTTAGCCATTAGTTTCATAATCAATATTCATAAACAATGTGACATGGTAAAATTGGTCATATATCTAACATGATGTAAATGATGCAATAATGAAGAAATTTAACCACACCAAACATATAAGTTCAAACATCCATAATCCATCAAACAACAAAAAGAAAACAATCTAAAAACATTCAAAATGTTTAAACAATAAGCTTTAAGTTCAAAGTACTAAAACAAAACACAGAATTAGGCATCCGTAGGAGGATCGGGAGGAGGAAAACGAGCTCGCATAGCGGCCATCTCATGAGTGAGTTCATTAATACGAGCGTTGGTTGCTTCATTGTTTGCACGCATCTCCTGAAGAATATTTAATTGTTGAGCTCCCATTGTGGATAAATGAGACTCTATAGAAGAAAAGCATGAATCTATAGTAGCATATCAGAAATCGAATGTCTCCATAAAAGATTGAAAATATGGAGGCATTTGATTCGTTTGTTGTGCTTGCTCCTCGGGCTGCTCAGGCTCATCTTCGGCTTCATCGATGTCTCGTATTAATTGTTCAATCTCGGGATCGTCGTCACCTTCTGGTGGAGCTCGTGAAGAACTAGCTCCCGAAGTATTTTCAGAAGATCGAACCTATTCACCGGTTTCCTTATCCTTTATCCATCCCGCTCTCGTTAAGAAAAGAAGATTGATTTGTTTCTTTAAAGGAAAGAGGACATCTAGACCTACTCTAAGCCCGGATTTAGAAAATAGATTACTTAGAATGCAACCATAAACTAGAGAGGAACAAAGTTTTTTATTTGGCACTAAGTTTACGGTTTCAACGATTTCAGCAAAAATAATCTCAGGAAGATTTATTTTAATATTGTTTTGGAAACAATGTAACCACCAAAGATCTAAAGCACGAAAAGTAGAGTAACGACCTCCGGATGGTCGAAACCACCAAGAAATCATTAGATGAAGAAAATGATCATGAAGGTCTAAGACACTCGCACTATCTCTTCTTTTATAATGAGAACCTAAAACCTGTTTTTTATTTGATATACCATCATTATCTAATCCTAATACTTTGGCTATGTAAGCTGAGTTAATATATAAGAATTGTCTTATGAGGTAGGAACGAACTTCTATGGTTTCAGTTTGAGCTCGGTTTTTGACACAAACGGCATTAGAATAAAAGATGTGAACAAATTGATGGTAAACTATAGGTTCAAGGTCACAAAGTTTATCAAATTTCCACTCTTGCAAAAGAGGAAGATATCTAAAATTGATATCTAACATAGCTTGATGAGAAGGGATACGTTTTTCTCTAATTTTTTAAGAGTCAAAATATTGATAATACCAAAAACGATGATTTCTAGGACCAGTATGATTAAAGCACGAGTTTTGGATAGTCATATTAGGATCAATAGGATTAGGATTAGGATTTGGAATTTCAGGAATAGGAGGAAGATTTGGAGATGGGTTGGATTGACGGTTTGAGCGACTAGATGATGACCTAGCACGTTTAGGATTGGACATGGTTTTGGAAATCAGAATAGAATGGATAACCTGCAATTTAGAAAACACATGTATGCAATTCAATCAATCCCAAAACTCAATTGAGTCCTCAATATTTCAAAGTTCTCTAAACCAATCCTAATGGGCAAAGTTTTTGAAAACTAATGAAAAATAAGGTTTTGAAAAGCAATATATGTATAGTTTTCATAACAACAACATAATTCAATAAAAACACAATAATTTGAAAACAATTTTTTTTATTTCAAAAATTTCAAAATTTTTGAAAAATTCTTGTGTTTTTGATGAAATTAGTTGTAATATCTAGTTTCTAATCATTAAACAATCAATGCCCGATCACTATTTCTATCTAGAACTAATTAAAACTAGTCCTATGTTTAAAATCAATGAAATAGAGAATTTAGAAAAATTTTACCTTGAAAGATGAGATTGAGTGAATTTTGATGTTGTTTGCACGATTTTAATGATGCTAGCAGGTTTAGAAGATGATATTTGAAGAGAATTCCGATTAAAAACGTTGTTTTGAGGCAAAGTGGAGATTTGAGAGAATGGAGGGGGAAAACGACGTGAAGAGAAGAGAGGATTTGAGGCAAAAATAAGGGTTCTGCCCGATAAAACCAGAACCCCAGGGGGGTATCGATTCCCCTAGGGGGAATCGGTTCCCCTTCAAAGGGGGAATCGGTTCCCCTTCAAAAGGGGAATCGGTTCCCTCATGGGGGTATCGATTCCCTCTGCACCAAAATGCTAAAATCCGATTTTAAACACACAAAATGCTAAATTAATTTTCTCTAGTGGTATTGGCAACTCATATATTGAAAATTAATCACGTTCAAACAATCAAATTAATCTTTAAACTATATTTGAACATAAAGTTAATTTTCATCAAGAATCATAAACTCCCCCTAACTAATAGCAATGAATGCAATCAAAAATTACTATTCTAAGCATTTTTTCATTTAGTCTTAAAAGTGCTAAAATTATTTTAAACACTAAGTGAAGATAGGTTGGTCAAACCTAATTCTCTCCTAAGTGTCCAAAATCTTTCCTTGTCTAAAGGTTTTGTAAAGATATCTGCTAATTGGTGCAAAGTATCAACAAATTCTAGAACTACATCTTCCTTAGTGACATGGTCTCTAATGAAGTGATGTCTTATTTCAATGTGCTTAGTTCTAGAGTGTTGGATGGGATTTTTAGTGAGACAAATAGCACTAGTATTGTCACGCTTGATAGGAATGGTACCTACTTCAATTCCATAATAAAAAAAGTTGTTGCTTCATCCATAAAACTTGTGCACAACAACTACCAGCTGAAATGTATTCGGCTTCAGTGGTAGATAATGCAACACAATTTTGTTTCTTTGAAAACCAAGAAATCAACATATTTCCAAGGAATTGGCAAGTACCGGAGGTGCTTTTCCTATCTAATTTGCATCCTCCATAATCCACATCAGAAAAGGCATGCAAGCTAAAGCTAGAGTCTCTAGGATACCAAAGTCTTAAACTAGGAGTGCCCTTAAGGTATCTAAAGATTCTCTTAACAGCTAGTAAATGTGATTCCTTAGGACATGATTGAAATCTAGCACATAAGCAAACACTAAACATAATGTCCGGTCTACTTGCAGTTAGATAAAGCAAAGAGCCAATCATTGACCTATATAATTTAACATCTACACATTTACCTCCTTAATTTAAGTCAAGCTTTGTTGAAGAGCTCATTGGAGTGTCGTGAGGTTTGTCATTTTCCAGTCCAAACTTTTTGAGCATATCTTTGACGTACTTAGCTTGATTGATGAAGATGCCATCTTTTCTTTGCTTGATTTGGAGTCCCAAGAAAAATGAGAGCTCCCCCATCATGCTTATCTCAAACTCACTTTGCATTAGCTTAGAAAATTCTTGGCAAAGAACATCATTAGTAGAACCAAATATTATATCATCAACATAAATTTGAACTACTAATAAATCTTTACCTTTATGCTTTAAAAACAATGTAGTGTCAACCTTCCCTTTTGAAAAACCTTTTTCAATTAAAAAATTTGACAATCTTTCATACCAAGCTCTAGGAGCTTATTTTAAACCATAAAGCGCTTTTGTCAATTTAAGAACATGATCCGAAAATTTTGAATCTTCAAAACCTGGAGGTTGTTCCACATACACTTTTTCCTTTATAAAACCATTTAAAAATGCACTTTTAACATCCATTTGATATAATTTAAATTCATGAAAACATGCAAATGCTAATAACATTCTAATTGCTTCCATCCTAGCTACGGGAGCGTATGTTTCATCATAGTCTATGCCCTATTCTTGAGTACACCCTTGAGCAACAAGTCTAGCCTTGTTTCTCACTATATTAGCACTCTCATCAAGCTTATTCCTAAATACCCATCTAGTACCTACAATAGATTTATTACTAGGCCTTTCAACTAATGTCCATACTTTACTTCTCTCAAATTGATTTAATTATTCTTGCATAGCCATAATCCAATGTTCATATTTTAATGCTTCTTTAATATTCTTAGGCTCTATGCATGAAATAAATGCAACATAATTACAAATATTTCTAAGAAAAGATCGAGTTGTTACCCCTTTGGATGGATCACCTATAATCTCACTATCCTTGACATAGTTGTACTCTCTTGGATAAGATACTTCCCTTTCTTCAATGGTTGGATTCGTAAGAGGATCATGAGTTACCTCATCTTTTGTTTCTTCCTTTGATGATGGTTCTTCAACGTCATGTCTAACTTCATTTGTATTTATAATACCTACATCATCATTCACACAAGAATCCTTCCTCGGAAGGGGATTATCATCGAAAACAACATGTATAGACTCTTCTACAACTAAAGTTCTTTTATTAAATACTCGATAAGCTTTAGAATTTAAGGAATAACCCAGAAAAATTCCTTCATCACTTTTAACATCAAATTTGCCAAGGTTTTCTTTACCGTTATTTAAAACAAAACATTTACATCTAAAAGGATGAAAATAGCTAATGATAGGCTTTTTATTTTTGAAAATTTCATATGGAGTTTTCTTTAAAATTGGCCTAATCATTACTTGATTTACAACATAACAAGCGGTATTTGTGGCTTCCGCCCAAAAATATTTTGGCAAATTATTTTCACAAAGCATGGTTCTAGCCATTTCTTCTAAAGTTCGATTTTTCCTCTCAACAACTCCATTTTGTTGAGGGGTTCTAGGTGCTGAAAAATTATGGCTAATACCATTAGAATTACAAAACTCATTAAATCCAAGATTTTCAAATTCAGTGCCATGATCACTTCTAACACTAGTGATAGAGTAACCTTTTTCGGTTTGGATTACTTTTGAAAATGTGATGAAATTTTCTAATGCTTCATCTTTAGTACTTAAGAATAGAACCCAAGTATATCTAGAATAGTCATCTACCAAGACAAATGCATATTGTTTTTCCACCCAAGCTAGTAGTCCTAGTTGGCCCAAAAAGATCTATATGGATCAATTGTAATACTCTACTAGTTGATACGTCATTAATGGATTTAAAAGAAACTTGCTTTTGTTTTCCTTTAGCACAAGCATCACAGATTTTATTATTATCAAATTTAAGCTTAGGCAACCCTCGAACTAAATCACCTTGAATTAGCTGTTGCAAAACACTCATACTAGCATGTCCTAGTCTCCTATGTCATAACGAACTATCATGTTCATCCTTAGCAACTAGGCACAAATTAGTCATATCAAAAGAATCTAAATGCACCATGTATATGTTTCCTATTCTATGACCAACAAGCATAATCTTATTAGATGCAATGTCAATGACTTTACAACCATTAATACCAAACATGACATTGAATCCCTTATCACAAAATTGACTAATACTCAATAGATTATGCTTTAATCCATTCACATATAAAACATTCTTAATTTGTATGGAAGAGGTATTACCAATAGTACCAATACCTTTAATGTGACCTTTTGAATCATCACCAAAAGCCACTTCTCCTTCATTTTTGGCATTAAGCTCAATGAACCGGTTTTTGTATCCGGTCATGTGTCTTGAGCATCCACTATCAAGGTACCATGAATTTGGATTTGTTTCCCGTGCCTTGTAGCAATGCTCCTTTTCCTACAAACATAGATTAATTTCTAATTTTTGGTACCCAAATTCTTTTGGGTCCATATTCATTAATTTCCAAAATCCTAGTCCCCTTAGGTATCCATTTGTGTAGTATATCCTTATCTTTAGTAGTAATGATCTCTTTAGGAACCCATATACTTCTAACAATTTTTCCATTAGAGGTTCTTTAGGGACCTCTATGATTGTAGTTTTAAAACTTTTTCTAACAAAGTTGGATTTTGAATTTCCTCCATTTTCAAAACGTTTTGTTCCAACTTTATCAAAAGAAGCTTTAAGATCATCAATTTTCTTTTGATGATCATCATTGACATTTGAAAGTAAATTTTGAAATCCAAATTTTTCTTTTCAAACTCTTCTAGTTTGATTTGCAAATCTTTGATTTTACTTTCAAGATCGTTATTGGTTTTGGATATGAGTTTATTTTCATTTTTCAATTTTGAAACATCATTTTTATATTTTAAAAACAATTTCTCATAATCCAAAGCCAACCCATTATATTCCTCTAATAGCTCATCATAGGATATATCATCAAAATCAGATGAGTTAGAGGTTACCTTAGAATCTTCCCCGAATGCCATCAAGCACAAGTTTGCTACTTCTTGTTCTTCTTCATCGGAACCTTCTTCATCGCTCCATGTAGCCACATGAGCCTTGTGCTTATTCTTTGATTGACCATTTCTCTTCAATTGTGGGCAATCATATTTGACATGCCCCGGCTTTTTGCATTCATAGCAAGGCCTTCATTTAGTTTGAATTTTCTCCCTCGGTAAGGTCTCATCATTTTTCTGAACCGTTTGGCAAACAATGTCATTTCCTCATCATCGTCATCTTCATCTGAATCACTCTCATCTTTTGTGGATTTGAGAGCAACTCCAATATTTTTCTTCTTCTCCTTCTCCTTTGGTGTCTCTTCAATCTTATCGAGGTTCACCTCATCTTCAAGCATCATTTCATGAGTGAGGAGTGAACCGATTAGTTCTTCAATAGTTAAGGACGTTAGATCCTTACTTAGACTCAATGATTGACGTCTTCTTTGATTGCCATGATTTTGGAAGGGAGTAAACTAACTTCCTCACAAACTTTTCATTTGAAATGATCTCTCCATATGATTTGAGACCATTGACAATCGTTGAGAATCTATCTGTTATAGCTTTGATATCTTCATTTGGTTTATCCTGAAATTTTCATAGCTATGCATTAGAATGCTAATTTTATATTTCTTTACCTCATCGGTACCTTCATGAGTGACTTGAAGTTTGTCCCATATTTCTTTGGCGGTTGTACAAGATGAAACTCTTACGTATTCATCTGGTCCAAGAGCACAAAATATAATATGGATAGCTTTGGAGTTTAGCTGGAACATTTTTATCTCTCCTTCACTCCATAATCTTGGATGAGTGAGAGGCTTGAAGTATCATTCTTCTATGACATTCCATGCTCCCATGTCACTTGCTTGAATGAAGTACATCATCCTATTTTTCCAATAGGCATAGTTAGCCCCATTGAAGAAAGGAGGCTTGTTGACGGGCATTGAATCGAGACCGGAGTCGAAGTTTGAAGTAGAGGCCATTGATGACTTTGATTATCGATGTAACTCTTCTCGAATCGAATCAAGAGGTGATTAAACCTTCAAATGAGTTAGGCTCTGATGCCAATTTTTGAGTTAATCGATTGACGAATATGGCCAAGAGGGGGGGTGAATTCGCAATTAAAATTTTGGTGGAAGCTTTTGCAGAAAATTGAAAGAAATTTGCACAGCGATTTAGAGTGGTTCGACTTTCTCAACCAAAGTCTACGTCCACTACCTTATGTTGAAAACATTTTGATATTTTGATATAACAAATTAAGATAAATGAATTTTAAGATTTGCCAAAAAGATTTTCTAAGTATATTCGATATAATTATTCGAATATCAAAATATTACTCCAAATCTTTCAAAAGTCATTTTTAATCCTTACTCAAAGTGTAAAATTAAGTTTTAATCTTAAAATTATTTCAAAATAATCTTACAAAGTATTTCGAACCGTTTCAAAGCCGAAAATTCTAGAATGTCCAGAGGGAACCGATTCCCCCTGAATGGTTTTGCCCTGAGAAATTCCAGTATGCTCAGAGGGAACAGATTCCCCCCAGGTGGTATCGATCCCCCCCACTATTCAACGGTCGAATATTTGAATTTTACACTTAGGGAACCGATTTCCCAGGAGGGGTATCGATTCCCCCCACGCTCTAAGCTGTTTTATTAAGGTTTTCACACTTAAACGACTCTATTGACTCCACTAATCATCCCCAACATTCATAATCAATTGAGGGAGTATTTAAACAAGTTTTGAAGCCTTTGATCAATAATAAATCATAGAGAAACAAGAAAGAAAGCATCAAACACCAAGTTTGTGCAAATCAAGCCAATTTTCCTTTCAATATTCATTTTGCTTTCAAGAACACCATTTGTGCTCATTTGTGATTATTTTTTAGTGTTCTTTTCTTGTTCTAGAATTGTGCAAACATCTTACCTTATGAGGTTTTCCTTGTAAGTTTCCAAATTTGTGTATTTCTTTTTGAAAAAAGTGTGCTCAAGA
Organism: Hibiscus syriacus; assembly: GCF_006381635.1. Taxonomy (NCBI): domain Eukaryota; kingdom Viridiplantae; phylum Streptophyta; class Magnoliopsida; order Malvales; family Malvaceae; genus Hibiscus; species Hibiscus syriacus. Next base: position 395,404 of record NW_024063259.1, on the reverse strand, counting down.
ATTTGGGGTATAATTCTTGAGGGAGTTGTAAGGTTACTCTTTGTCCTCAAAAGAAAGAACAAATTAGTGAATTTTTTGGAAAATCCTTAGTGTGGATAGCTAAGGTAGTGGACGTAGACTTTGGTTGAGAAAGTCGAACCACTCTAAATCGTTGTGTAAATATTTTCAATTTTCTGCAAAAGCTTCCACCAAAATTTTAATTGCCAATTCACCCCCCTCTTGGCCATTTCTATCAATCGATTAACTCAACAATTGATATCAGAGCCTCACTCATTTGAAGGTTTAATCACCTCTTGAGTCTATCCGGGAAGAGTTAAATCTATAAAGATTGCGTCTACTTCCTGTTCATTCTCCATGGAAGAATCCAGACCTATTAGCGTGCCTCCACACTTCAATGGAACAAATTATCGTCATTGGAAGAGGTGTATGATGATATTCATCAAAACATATGATATGGAAGCTTGGATGATAATCAAGAAAGGAGTTGTGCAATTGATCCTAATGTATATAAAGGTGTTTCTTCTTGTTCAAGTGCCAAGGAAATGTGGGATAAGCTTGAGGACATCTATAGAGACAAGGAAGAAGAAGAACCAATAAAAGTGATGTCTCTATTAGCTCTCACAGAGCCAAAGGTATCTTCTAACTCAAATATATCAAATTCAAATCTTTTAATGAGTTACAAGATGCTTATGAAATTATTTCGGAGTTTGAGACCATGAACTCCAAATACAATAAATTAATTTCTAAATTTATTCCTAAAAATGATCTTCTTTTGAAAGCTAAAACAAACTTGGAAAATCAAAATGAAATGTTGAGAAAGGAGTTAGAGCTTTCAAAAATAAAATCTGAAAACTTTGAAAAAGAAATTTTCAAATTAAACAAACTTCTTCTAGAAATGAAAATGGATTTTGAAAATCAAAATGAAATCTTGAAGAAGGATTTAGAACTCTCAAAATGAAATTTGAAAGTATTGAAAAAGAAAATTTCAATTTGAAAGATAATTGAATGTTTAACAAGAGAAAAAGAGATCATTCTAAATAATTCATCTAGTTCAATAATGACAATATGTTCACATTGTCATTATCATGGTCATAAGGAACATACTTGTCCTTTAAAGAAAGGAAAACGATTTAAAATTAGACAAGTATGGGTTCAAAAGGAACAAGAGGCATTGAAACTAATGTTCAAGGATCAAAAGCAATTTGGATACCAAAATCTACTTAAATGTCTCTTGTAGGTGTGTGAGAGCAATGGTGATAAAGATGATGATATTCAAGATGCTCTATGTAGACACCCGTTTTTGACCAGACTTAAATAATATATTATATTATTATTATTATTATTATTATTACTTATTATTATTATTATATTATTAATACTATTAATATTATTTTTGCAGGCTCCACTACCCCACTATTATCTCAACTACACACCTACTCACCTACTCCACTACCACATGCATCAGGGAGCAAATGGCATGGATTTGGAGTGTTTGAAATTAGCTTTAAATAAGGGGGGGAAACCAAAATCGAGGGGCGGATCAAAAAGAAAGAGAGAAAGAGGTGTTGTGGCCTCTCGGCCATAGCACGAAACCACCCAATCATATTTTCCCTTTGACTTCAACATTTCCAGGATCTTTTCTCTTCCTCCGAAACAAGCCAGCGTCAATTCCAAGCAATGCAAGCAGAAACTACAGGAATTACAAGGACGTAAAATTTATTAACATAAAGACAGGGATTGTGCATGGGTGTTTGTTTCCAGTGGATCCATGGACACCAAATATTGACTCACAAAGCATTGCCTCTCAACTCTTCGCAGTTTCTTTGTTTTCGTACATTGGGTTATTGTACTTCATCACCAAGTCTGAGTCTGCTCCCAAGCTCACACTTGTTGGATTCTACTTCTTGCTTGCCTTTGCGGGTGCCACCAGGGGAAATACATGTTCGGCATAATGATGTGGCGCATTTGGAAACAACGTTGTGCTCTAATCTTAATCAAGAGAGCTAGTCAACAATGGCGATCATCCAAAACGCACGAGCCTGGGCTACCTCCATCGCTGCTAGATCGTTGAACCACGACCCAGTATCGTGTCGGCAAAGGAGACGCAATACTTGGTGTCTTTCTTCCCCGGTGAGCTCAAGTTAAATTTTGATGGTGTTGTGAATCCAAGATCGAGGGAAGCTGCTGGTGGGAACATTCTTCGGGACCATGACGGTTATTGACATCGGAGGTGGACTTGGAATCGATTACGACGGTTCGAAATTTGGGAATATTCGAGGATTACTCTTTCATTTGTGCGCAAATGGGTCTGATCTTGTTAATGCTCGTAAGGTTCTGGGTTCCCATGCAAAGTAGATTCCAGATGCTTGAATCTATGACCAAGTCTCCAAGGCCAACCCGGTCATTACGACCACCATACACACGAGCCCGTCGCACACGACCAAAAACAATGGCGAACGGCGGCGCAATTTACTTACCGATGGAAGACTAACAAAGACTGCACGACCAAGCGAAGAACTAAATAACGCTAAACGTGATGGTGACTAACTCCGACGACCCCGATATGCTACGGAAGATGGAGGTGCGGCGAGAATGAGAGAAGAGATAAAAGGAAATGGCACTACGTGGAAAGAAAAAGAAAAACAAAAGCATTCTGTTCAATGATACAAGGCTGGAGCAAGGGTTTGTGTGTTTTAAAAAAGAAAAGGGTAAACCAAAACAGAAATCCTTATATTTGCTAGAGTTTTCGAAAATGGACAAAGGTTTGCGTCTTTTGCATTTTTTTCCTTTTCATTTTGATTTATTATTTTATTATTTTCATTTTTTTGTACGTTTTTTATTTATTTAATATATTTTTTTTTCTAACATTTTCGACTCTTTTATAAGAATTTCAACCAATCAAAGGTAAGTAATTTGAATCGAGTTTTTTTTTAATTTAAATTTAAATTTAAATTTTTTTTTCGCAATTAAAGACAACCGATAAATTAATTGGTACCGAAAGGGCGGTTCAAGGGTGCTAATCCTTCCTTGACCATAACCGACTCCCGAACCCGACACGTCTCTGGTACAATGCAGATCAGGTAAGATGGTGTCCGACCCACCTAAATTCGTTTTAAAGTGGTCGGTGGCGACTCCAATCCAATCACTCAAGTCGAAGCCCAATTCCGGGGCTCAAACCGAAAGACGGTTGCGACAGCTTGGCGACTCTGCTGGGGACCGGTAAGTGAGTCAGGCCAGAATTAATTTTCCGTTGTCTTTTTATGCGAAAATTGTAAATTTAAATTTTAATTTATCTATTCGATTCCAATTATTTACCTTTGATTATTTTGTTTCAAATAAATAGTTGTACTGATGTTTTTTAATGATTTCAGATTTTTTTCAAAATTGTCATCTCTAAGCTCTAAACCCGAGCTCCGAACCCTTTTAAGTGGGGGTGAAAGCGACGCATTCGTGTGAATTTATTCACCGCATATGCCTAGCAAGTAGCCTTCGGGATTCATATACCTTATGTCTTCGTGTGAATTTATTCTCCGTATGGGCATAAGGGAATGTGTCCTCTCGAGTTTAACTTAGTCCGCACAAGCCTGTGATGGGTTTAGGACTAAGGGTCTGGTAAGCCCAAGGGGGGCACCAGCAAGGAGAACTCGGGTACCGTGTTTTAGAACCTAAACTGGGAGACTTTGAAGGAGTTAGAGCCTACCCCAAAACCTCATTTCAAACCCTAGGATGCTGGAATTATTTCCTGCTTTACTTTCTGTTCAAAGCATGTGAACTAGAAATTTATGCGGTTAGGACTTGTTCAAAATCAACATGCGGGATAGAGATCATGTCCGGGTAGGAATAATAAGCATGTGGGGTAGATATCATGTGGGGTAGGACTTTTCATTTTCATTTTTTTATTATCCTTATCTCACTAACTTTTTTTTTCTCCTTTCATTTTCTGTTCTTTTGCATTTTTTTGATCATTCGCATCATTAAAACGAGGTGTTGATCCACCAAAAATGTGTTTGTTAAACGTAAATAGTCTACATTAATGGACAAAGGGATTATAATACAAAAAGATAAAAAGCTCAGAAGCCCAGCCGTGGTCAAAGAATACTCGGAGGCAAAGGGTGCAGGGGCAAGACGAGGAAAATGTTACTGACCCGGAGAGTCCTTTCGAAAACTACGAGATCAAGATGACGAAACTCTAGCTAAGCTGGAGATCATTATTGATAAATTCAAGAAACAAGTCGACAAACTTTGGATGGAGGGCTCCAATGACACTTTCGTTTGGAACGAGCTCGGCATAGAGTGAAGGCTGGAGATGCAGTCATTCGAGACCTTTTTTGGGGCAAGTAACTCGTCACCCGCACAAGTTTAGCCAAAGAAGCTGGAACGGTTCGACAGGATATTCAACCGGTGAAGAAGCGGAAGACGAATCAACTTGCCAGAGGCTGTGCGGGATCTATACCATCAAAAAGTTTTTTGTCTCTTCAGACGTAACATTTTTGTCCCCAATAAGGATTATTCAGAATAATAGGCACATTTTTCGGATCAATGCCTCGGACATTTCATGCTTCATGCATTTAAACATTTTGCATTTTGTTCATTTCTTTACATTCACATTAACTATCTTCACATGATTCATCAAAAAATGAGAACACTTCGACCCTATGACATATAAGGAGCTTTACCAACAGTTGTTCGACGCACATGTGGTGTCACCATATCCAGAGAAATCCATGAAGCCCCATACCCCAGGTAGTATGATGAGAACGCTCATTGCAGCGGAGTCCCAGGGCGCACTATCGAGAATTACGCCACAATCAAGAGAATCATACAGAAAATACGTAACAAGAATCGGATCGACTTCAACAACTTGGGGGCATCCAAGTGAGGAAGACCATTTCATCATTTGAGACATTTTGTTTGAATTTGTTTTTTCATTTTTTTCTCAAGTTTTTATAAGGACTTTTAAATAAATTTATGTTACTTTAATGATGACGAGCAATGAATCACATTTGTAAACTTGCAATTCTTTGAATATCATTTGAATTAAGAAACTCTGTGAATGGTTCAAAGTTTCGGATCTTGACAAAGTAACATGTTTTAAAACAAGGACCTTGACCTTACCCAGAATATACCCTCAAACACCGTACCCTGCTCTTACAATTAACCAATACAACCTTTTCTTTTCATAAGGTGCGGACAACACGGGGCATCATTTGCATATGACAATTACTATGTTTTTTATTTAAGACGTTCAATGACGATGAGAATCTTTACAAATGAAAGAGTCGGGTAGGTGAATCCGGTTTAGGTCAGTTGCTTGAAAATTGAACTCTAAAGATGAAATTTTTTACTTTCAACAACACCTAGACTATAACAAGTTCTTCTTAACAATCTTAAGAAATTAAATCTGTAAAGCTGAGCTATTCCACTAAGGCAATTGGTTATAGAGGAAACTCAAAAGCCCTGGCTTTATGAATAGATGTCATTCAAACCATGACATTGCTCGGACACTTGGCAATTCGGTGTTTGCTCCACTACTTTTGTCAGGCCGAAGACTTTGTGATGAGATGAACCCTTCAGTTAACTTGATAAAAATGATTATAATGATAAGTTGTCCCTCTAAAGCAATTGGTTAAGCGCCCCGGCTTTATGGATTCAGCTAGCCAGATAACGGCAAATTAAATCGAATTTATCTAAGCATGAAGTTTCGGTAAAATGGACTAAGGGAGTTAAGGAACACCTGTTATAGTCGACTACACACGAGCACTCAAGAATTTCATTTTTAGACCGATATTTTTCGCACTGCCTTTGTTGGAGGAGCCTACAAAGCTTGAACAAATGGAAGATTTCAGAGGACCGAAATAAAATGTCTAGTAATTGGTCATTCTAGTTGCGTCATTATGTCCGCACCCAAATGAAATGCCAAAGCATATTTCGATATTTAAAAAAATGACATTTTGGGTTACCAAAACCTTGGAAAGGAGGCTAACCTAAAGCCAACTCATCCATTTGAACATTTGTCAAAGATTTGTAACTCTGAAAGCATTAAAAGAGCTCTTGATTCCTTTGATATTTTTTGAACTCACATTTACAATTTGATTCAATTGCGAACAATATTTTACAACATTTTTATCATGTCTCTCTCCTTAAAACAAGAAAAGGAGAAAAACATTTTCAAGCAGAACAGTCTCAGATATGAAAGGTCTGTAAAGCCAAAGCTCAGGAAGCAAATGGGGCACGATCCATTCCAAGGACCTGATTGACAGACAAAGCACGAGACTCCATCCAGAAGATAACACATAATTCATTCATATTGCATGCATCTTAAACATACTTAGGTGCATCACATTCATCATTTTAGCATACACGTTTTTGCAGCTTTTAGAGTCAAGTTTTGACTTTAGGTTGAAGGATACTCGATTCTCAAGCGCCTTCAAAGAAGGATGGTGGTTGATTAACTCGGCAGTAAAAAGCTACACCTCAACCGACTTGACATCTTAGAACCAATTTCAGATAGGTTCGAGAACCAGTTCAAAACAAATCCAGTTCGACACAAACTCAACCATGAGCAGTATGTTTCTAGTTAACACTTTCAAGCCAGGTTTCAATTTCACAACGGAAGGGCCATCCGCGATTTCAACTCCACGACGGAGGATATCATGCCACTCGAGACAACACAAGTTCAACTTCACGAAGAAGGGACTACTGGTTGTCAAAAAAAATAACTGCCCAATTTCAGAGCCAATTTCAACTTCACAGCGAAGGATATTGGACTCCAGACAACGCAAGTTCAACTTCACGACGAAGGGACCGCTGGTTGTCAACAACAACTTCTCAATTTTAGAGCCAATTTCAACTTCACAACGAAGGATATTGGACTCCAGACAACGCAAGTTCAACTCACGACGAAGGGACCGCTGGTTGTCAACAAACAACTTCTCAATTTCAGAGCCAATTTCAACTTCACAGCGAAGGATATTGGACTCCAGACAACGTATGTTCAACTTCACGACGAAGGGACCGCTGGTTGTCAACAAACAATTTCCCAATATCAGAGCCAATTTAACTTCACAACGAAGGATATTGGACTCCAGACAACGTATGTTCAACTTCACAACGAAGGGACCGCTGGTTGTCAACAAACAATTTCCCAATATCAGAGCCAATTTCAACTTCACAACGAAGGATATTGGACTCTAGACAACGCAAGTTCAACTTCATGACGAAGGGACGCTGGTTGTCAACAAACAACTTCTCAATTTCAGAGCCAATTTCAACTTCACAGCAAAGGATATTGGACTCCAGACAACGCAAGTTCAACTTCACGACGAAGGGACCGCTGGTTGTCAATAAACAATTTCCCAATTTCAGAGTCAATTTCAACTTCATAGCAAAGGATATTGAACTCAAGACAACGCAAGTTCAACTTCACGACGAAGGGACCACTGGTTGTCAATAAACAACTTTCAACTTCACGACGAAGGATATCCAACTCGAGAAGGCTATCTGCCAAAGACCCCCGAGTTCGATTACGCTCAGCTCTAAGGCACATCATTTGCAGCATAACTTAAATCGAGAAGGGTTATCTTCCAACCAAAGACCTTTGAGTTCGACTACGCTCAGCTCCAAGGTACATCATTTGCAACATAGCTCAAGGCAAGAAGGGCTATTTGCCAACCAAAGACCTTCGAGTTTGACTACGCTCAGCTCCGAGGCACATCATTTGCAGCATAGCTTAAGTTGAGAAGGGCTATCTGCCAACCAAAGACCTGATGAGTTCGATTTCATTCAGCTCGATGACAGCGATAAATTGCTTTCTGGAAGAATTTTCAAGCCGAAATCTTTAAACCGAGAAGAATACAAAGGCCCAATTCCAGGAAGCTCAATCACATTTGAGAACACCAGACAAAAACTGGTTGTCTTTTTCGTCTTTGCCCTATTCTTGCTAACACAAGAATGTGCAAAGAGGGGCAGCTGTAGACACCCGTTTTTGACCAGACTTAAATAATATATATATATTATTATTATTATTATTATTACTTATTATTATTATATTATTAATACTATTAATATTATTTTTGCAGGCTCCACTACCCCACTATTATCTCAACTACACACCTACTCACCTACTCCACTACCACATGCATCAGGGAGCAAATGGCATGGATTTGGAGTGTTTGAAATTAGCTTTAAATAAGGGGGGGAAACCAAAATCGAGGGGCGGATCAAAAAGAAAGAGAGAAAGAGGTGTTGTGGCCTCTCGGCCATAGCACGAAACCACCCAATCATATTTTCCCTTTGACTTCAACATTTCCAGGATCTTTTCTCTTCCTCCGAAACAAGCCAGCGTCAATTCCAAGCAATGCAAGCAGAAACTACAGGAATTACAAGGACGTAAAATTTATTAACATGAAGACAGGGATTGTGCATGGGTGTTTGTTTCCAGTGGATCCATGGACACCAAATATTGACTCACAAAGCATTGCCTCTCAACTCTTCGCAGTTTCTTTGTTTTCGTACATTGGGTTATTGTACTTCATCACCAAGTCTGAGTCTGCTCCCAAGCTCACACTTGTTGGATTCTACTTCTTGCTTGCCTTTGCGGGTGCCACCAGGGGAAATACATGTTCGGCATAATGATGTGGCGCATTTGGAAACAACGTTGTGCTCTAATCTTAATCAAGAGAGCTAGTCAACAATGGCGATCATCCAAAACGCACGAGCCTGGGCTACCATCGCTGCTAGATCGTTGAACCACGACCCAGTATCGTGTCGGCAAAGGAGACGCAATACTTGGTGTCTTTCTTCCCCGGTGAGCTCAAGTTAAATTTTGATGGTGTTGTGAATCCAAGATCGAGGGAAGCTGCTGGTGGGAACATTCTTCGGGACCATGACGGTTATTGACATCGGAGGTGGACTTGGAATCGATTACGACGGTTCGAAATTTGGGAATATTCGAGGATTACTCTTTCATTTGTGCGCAAATGGGTCTGATCTTGTTAATGCTCGTAAGGTTCTGGGTTCCCATGCAAAGTAGATTCCAGATGCTTGAATCTATGACCAAGTCTCCAAGGCCAACCCGGTCATTACGACCACCATACACACGAGCCCGTCGCACACGACCAAAAACAATGGCGAACGGCGGCGCAATTTACTTACCGATGGAAGACTAACAAAGACTGCACGACCAAGCGAAGAACTAAATAACGCTAAACGTGATGGTGACTAACTCCGACGACCCCGATATGCTACGGAAGATGAGGTGCGGCGAGAATGAGAGAGATAAAAGGAAATGGCACTACGTGGAAAGAAAAAGAAAAACAAAAGCATTCTGTTCAATGATACAAGGCTGGAGCAAGGGTTTGTGTGTTTTAAAAAAGAAAAGGGTAAACCAAAACAGAAATCCTTATATTTGCTAGAGTTTTCGAAAATGGACAAAGGTTTGCGTCTTTTGCATTTTTTTCCTTTTCATTTTGATTTATTATTTTATTATTTTCATTTTTTGTACGTTTTTTATTTATTTAATATATTTTTTTTTCTAACATTTTCGACTCTTTTATAAGAATTTCAACCAATCAAAGGTAAGTAATTTGAATCGAGTTTTTTTTAATTTAAATTTAAATTTAAATTTTTTTTTCGCAATTAAAGACAACCGATAAATTAATTGGTACCGAAAGGGCGATTCAAGGGTGCTAATCCTTCCTTGACCATAACCGACTCCCGAACCCGACACGTCTCTGGTACAATGCAGATCAGGTAAGATGGTGTCCGACCCACCTAAATTCGTTTTAAAGTGGTCGGTGGCGACTCCAATCCATTCCCCTAAGTCGAAGCCCAATTCTGGGGCCCAACCGAAAGACGGTCGCGACACTCTAGCCACACATAAAAAGGGAATGGGTAATCTTTAAACTTAATGTTTTTATTATTTGGTTGCTCATTTAGTTTATGCATGCATGAGGTTTTAAAATGTTGAATTATGTTTTATCTCATGTATGTTAAAAAAATATTGTATGATGAACATGGTAATTTTTGGTAATGTTTTATAAACTCTAGTTCATCATATTATTTTTTGGTCAAAACTGTTTTTAAAATGTAATTGATATCTCTTTAACAATTGATATCGATTTTTCAAGAACTTTGGTTTTGCAAAATTTTGACCTGAAATTTTTCTTAATGTTTATGCATAGATTTTTGTTTAAATATTATAAAGTTTTAATGCATAACATTTTCAAAAACTTTATACTTGTGCTCTTAATCTCTATAATCAACATTGCATAATGTTTTATATGTGAATGGGTTAAAAGCATAATCTTTTGAAAAATAAATTTGATAAAAGATACAATGTTTTATTTTAAATGATTGCAAAATTGATTGATATTGCATCTATTTTTGATTATGCTTGTTGGTCATAAAATAGGGATATATACATGATGCATTTAGACTCTATAGAAATGACTAATTTATGCCTAGTTGCTAAGGATGAGCATGATAGTTGGTTATGGCATAGGAGACTAGGACATGCTAGCATGAGTGTTTTGCAACAGTTAGTTCAAGGAGAATTGGTTCGAGGCCTGCCTAAACTAAAATTTGATAATGATAAAATCTGTGATGCTTGTGCTAAAGGAAAACAAAAGATAGTTTCTTTTAAATCCATTAATGATGTATCAACTAGTAGAGTATTACAATTGATCCATATAGATCTTTTTGGGCCAACTAGGACTACTAGCTTGGGTGGAAAACAATATGCATTTGTCTTGGTAGATGACTATTCTAGATATACTTGGGTTCTATTATTAAGTACTAAAGATGAAGCATTAGAAAATGTCATCACATTTTCAAAACTAATCCAAAATGAAAAAGGTTACTCTATCACTAGTGTTAGAAGTGATCATGACACTGAATTTGAAAATCTTGGATTCAATGAGTTTTGTAATTCTAATGGTATTAGCCATAATTTTTCAGCACCTAGAACCCCTCAACAAAATGGAGTTGTTGAGAGGAAAAATCGAACTTTAGAAGAAATGGCTAGAACCATGCTTTGTGAAAATAATTTGCCAAAATATTTTTGGGCGGAAGCCACAAATACTGCTTGTTATGTTGTAAATCGAGTAATGATTAGGCCAATTTTAAAGAAAACTCCATATGAAATTTTCAAAAATAAAAAGCCTAACATTAGCTATTTTCATCCTTTTGGATGTAAATGTTTTGTTTTAAACAACGGTAAAGAAAACCTTGGCAAATTTGATGCTAAAAGTGATTAAGGAATTTTTCTGGGTTATTCCTTAAATTCTAAAGCTTATCGAGTATTTAATAAAATAACTTTGGTTGTAGAAGAGTCTATACATATTGTTTTCGATGATAATCTCCTTCCGAGGAAGGATTCTTGTTTGAATGATGATGTAGGTATTTTAAATACAAATGACGTTAGACATGACGATGGAGAATCATCATCACATGAAGAAACGAAAGATAAGGAAACTCATGATCCTCTCGAGAATCCAACCATTGAAGAAAGGGAATTATCTTATCCAAGAGAGTACAACTATGTCAAGGATGGTGAGATTATAGGTGATCCATCAAAAGGGGTAACAACTCGATCTTCTCTTAGAAATATTTCTAATTATGTTTTATTTATTTCATGCATAGAGCCTAAGAATATTAAAGAAGCATTAAATGATGAACATTGGATTATGGCTATGCAAGAAGAATTAAATCAATTTGAGAGAAGTAAAGTATGGATATTAGTTGAAAGGCCTAGTAATAAATCTACTATAGGTACTAGATGGGTATTTAGGAATAAGCTTGATGAGAGTGGTAATATAGCGAGAAACAAGGCTAGACTTGTTGCTCAAGGGTATACTCAAGAAGAGGGCATAGACTATGATGAAACATACGCTCCCGTAGCTAGGATGGAAGTAATTAGAATGTTATTAGCATTTGCCTGTTTTCATGAATTTAAACTATATCAAATGGATGTTAAAAGTGCATTTTTAAATGGTTTTATAAAAGAAGAAGTATATGTGGAACAACCTCCAGGTTTTGAAGATTCAAAATTTCCTGATCATGTTCTTAAATTGACAAAAGCACTTTATGGTTTAAAACAAGCTCCTAGAGCTTGGTACGAAAGATTGTCAAATTTTTTAATTGAAAAAGGTTTTTCAAAAGGGAAGGTTGACACTACATTGTTTTTAAAGCATAAAGGTAAAGATTTATTAGTAGTTCAAATGTATGTTGATGATATAATATTTGGTTCTACTAATGATGTTCTTTGCCAAGAATTTTCTAAGCTAATGCAAAGCGAATTCGAAATGAGCATGATGGGGGATCTCTCATTTTTCTTGGGACTCCAAATCAAGCAAAGAAAAGATGGCATATTCATCAATCAAGCTAAGTACGTCAAAGATATGCTCAAGAAGTTTGGACTGGAAAATGGGAAACCTCATGACACTCCAATGAGCTCTTCTACAAAGCTTGACTTGGATGAATGAGGTAAATGTGTGGATGTTAAATTATATAGGTCAATGATTGGTTCTTTGCTCTATCTAACTGCAAGTAGACCATACATTATGTTTAGTGTTTGCTTATGTGCTAGATTTCAATCATGCCCTAAGGAATCACATTTACTAGCTGTTAAGAGAATCTTTAGATACCTTAAGGACACTCCTAGTTTAGGACTTTGGTATCCTAGAGACTCTAACTTTAGCTTGCATGCCTTTTCTGGTGAGAATTATGGAGGATGCAAATTAGATAGGAAAAGCACCTCCGGTACTTGCCAATTCCTTGGAAATATGCTGATTTCTTGGTTTTCAAAGAAACAAAATTGTGTTGCATTATCTACCACTGAAGCCGAATACATTTCAGCCGGTAGTTGTTGTGCACAAGTTTTATGGATGAAACAACAACTTTTTGATTATGGAATTGAAGTAGGTACCATTCCTATCAAGTGTGACAATACTAGTGCTATTTGTCTCACTAAAAATCCCATCCAACACTCTAGAACTAAGCACATTGAAATTATACATCACTTCATTAGAGACCATGTTGCTAAGGAAGATGTAGTTCTAGAATATGTTGATACTTTGCACCAATTAGCGGATATTTTTACAAAACCCTTAGATAAGGAAAAATGTTGGACACTTAGGAGATAATTAGGTTTAACTGACCTATCTTCACTTAGTGTTTAAAAATAATTTTTAGCACTTTTAAGAATAAATGAAAAATGCTTAAAATAATATTTTTGATTGCATTCTTGTTATTAGTTAGGGGGAGTTTATGATTATTAGTGAAAATTAATTGTTTGTTCAAATAAAGTTTAATGACAAATTTGATTGTTTGAACATAGTTGATTTTTGAAATATGAGTTGCCAATACCACTAGGATTAATTAATTTAGCACTATTGGATGTTTAAAATACAATTTTTTTAAATATTTGGCAAAGGGAATCGATACCCCACAAGGGAACCGATTCCCCCTTTGAATGGGAACCGATTCCCCCTGTAGGGGAATCGATACCCCCATGGGGTTCTGGTTTTAACACGGGCAGAACCCAATATTTGCTCAAACCCTCTCTTCTTTCTTAAACGTCGTTCATCCTCTCTTTATCTCTAAATCTCTATTTTGCCAAAATCATCAAATACAAGTCGAAATTAGATCTTTCTTCAACTTCTAATCCTTGCAAACAACATCACATTCTCATAAAATCCAAATTTTCAAGGTAATATTTCAAAATCCTCTATTTCATTGATTTTTGAACTTAGGACTAGTTTTGATTAGTTTTAAGATTAACATTACATCGGGCATTGGTTATATGATGATTTTACAACCAATTTCGTTAAAAACACTCAATTTTTCAAAACTTTTTTTTCGAAATAAAAAAATAAAATATTGTTGTTTTAATTGATGTTTTTGATTCAATTATGTTTTTATAAAAACTATACGTAATATGATTTTCAAACATTATTTTCCAAATAGTTTTTTAAAACATTCCCCTTTAGGATTCGGTTTAGAGAACCTTGAAATATTGAGAACTCATTTGAGTTTTGGGTTTGATTATATTGCATACATGTGTTTAAATTTGTAGGTTACATATTCTTTTCTGATTCTTAAACCATGTCAAATCCTAAATGACCTAGGATATTGTCTAGTAGCTCAAGTCAAAATCAACCTCTTATTCCTCCACCCAATCCAAATAACCCAAATATGACCATTATGAACTCTTGTTTCAACGTACCTGGTTGTGGACAAGATCTATATCATAAGTACCATACTTGTTTTGAGTCATACAAAATCCGGGAAGAACGTATCCCTTCGATTCAAGCTATAGAAGATATGGACTTCCAATATCTTCCTACTCTTTAATCCTAGAAGTTTGATAAACTCTTTAAACTCAAACATTTGATTTATCATCAATTAGTCCGCATTTTCTATTCTAATGTGGTATGTTTCCAAAACGAGCGCCGATATAAAACTATAGGAATTCAATCCTATCTTTTAGGACAATTCATTTTTATTGACTCCGGCACAATCGCTGCCCATTTTGGACTAGATAACTCAGGTTTAATGAAAAGAGACTGTGGATTCACCCTATAAGTCTAAGGATAGTGAAAGTACCCTAAGAACTCATAGTGATAGATTCCTTCATTATTTGATCTCTTGGTGGTTTAGACCATCCGGAGGTAGGTACTCCTCCCTTAGGAACATAGATATATGGTGGATATATTGTATCCAACATAAAAAGAAAGATTAATCTGCCACAGATCATCTTTAGTGAGTTTCCATAAACATTGTTCCTTCCAAGAATATAGAAACCTTGGTTTATGGTTGTCTCCTTAGTAATTTGTTTATCAAACTCGGTCTTAGGGTCAATGGGTTTATCGTCCCGATCTCATAACTTTTAATTGTGAAACATTTTGATGTTCATGGATTGTTTTATTTTGGGTGTTTGAATTTATTGGATAATTGGATATTTGAACTTACATGCTTATATATTTGGTTTGATTTTCACTTTCATTTTGAGCTTAATGTTTATTTTTGTATCATTTACATATTAGTTGCATTATGACCAATTTTTGTCATTTCACATTGTTTATGAATATTGAATTACGGAACTAATTGCTAATCTTTCTCTTGATTATGATCTTAGCAGCTTACGCTATATTTAGTTATTAATTGGCTAATTGTTTTTAAAAAACTTGTTTAAAATATTTTAAAGGTCTTTTTGATTTAACAAAAAGGGGGAGAAATATTAAAGTGTTTTTAAAGGGGAGAAGTGTTAGAGTAAGGGGGAGTAATTTCAAAACTTGATTTCAAAATCTTAAAATTACTAAAATGTTTTGTTATATCAAAAAGGGGGATATTTTTGAAA
The DNA here is from genome assembly GCF_006381635.1 of Hibiscus syriacus. Lineage (NCBI taxonomy): Eukaryota > Viridiplantae > Streptophyta > Magnoliopsida > Malvales > Malvaceae > Hibiscus > Hibiscus syriacus. The sequence continues at coordinate 380,046 of NW_024063259.1, read as the reverse complement.
ACATTTTGATATTTTGATATAACAAATTAAGATAAATGAATTTTAAGATTTTCCAAAAAGATTTTCTAAGTATATTCGATATAATTATTCGAATATCAAAATATTACTCCAAATCTTTCAAAAGTCATTTTTTAATCCTTACTCAAAGTGTAAAATTGAGTTTTAATCTTAAAATAATTTCAAAATAATTTTACAAAGTATTTCGAACCGTTTCAAAGCCAAAAATTCCATAATGTCCAGAGGGAATCGATTCCCCCTCAAGGGGGTACCGATTCTCCTCTGAATGGTTTTGCTCTGAGAAATTCCAATATGCTCGGAGGGAACCGATTCCCCCCCAGGGGGTATCGATTCCCCCCATTGTTCAACGGTCGAATATTTGAATTTTACACTTAGGGAACCGATTCCCCCAGGAGGGGTACCGATTCCCCCACGCTCCAAGATGTTTTATTAAGGTTTTCACACTTAAACGACTCCATTGACTCCACTAATCATCCCCAACGTTCAGAATCAATTGAGGGAGTATTTAAACAAGTTCTGAAGCCTTTGATCAATAAGAAATCATAGAGAAACAAGAAAGAAAGCATCAAACACCAAGTTTGTGCAAATCAAGCCAATTTTCCTTTCAATATTCATTTTGCTTTCAAGAACACCATTTGTGCTCATTTGTAATTATTTTTGAGTGTTCTTTTCTTGTTCTAGAATTGTGCAAACATCTTACCTTGTGAGGTTTTCCTTGTAAGTTTGCAAATTTGTGTATTTCTCATTGAAAAATAGTGTGCTCAAGAATTTGAAGTATAATTCTTGAGGGAGTTGTAAGGTTACTATTTGTCCTCAAAAGAAAGAACAAATTAGTGAATTTGTTGGAAAATCCTTAGTGTGGATAGCTAAGGTAGTGGACGTAGACTTTGGTTGAGAAAGTCGAACCACTTTAAATCGTTGTGCAAATATTTTCAATTTTCTGCAAAAGCTTCCACCAAAATTTTAATTGCCAATTCACCCCCTCTTGGCCATTTCCATTAATCGATTAATACAACACCTTAGCTATCCATACTAAGGATTTTCCACAAATTCACTAATTTGTCTTTCTTTTGAGGACAAAGAGTAACCTTACAAACCCTCAAGAATTATACCCCAAATTCTTGAGAACACTCTCTCCCAAAGAGAGCAATACAAATTTGCAAACTTACAAGGAAATCCTCACAAGGTAGATTGTTTGCACAATTCTAGAACAAAGAAAAAAGAACACTCAAGAATAAATACAATTGAGCACAATAAGTGTTCTTGAAAGAAAAATGAATATTGAATGAAAATAGGCTTGAAATGCTCAAACTTGAGGTTTGATGCTTTCTCTTTGATTCTCTCTTGATTCTAGTTGCTTGATGTTTCTTGTTGTTGATCAATGGCTTCTAAGCTTGCTTAAATACACCTTGAATCACTTCTGAACGTTGGGGATCATTAATGAAGTTTTTGGAGCCGTTTAAGTGTGAAAACAATTAATATTTCTGCTTGGAGCGTGGGGGGAATCGGTACCCCTAATGGGGAATCGGTTCCCTAAGTGTAAAATTCAAATATTTCGACCGTTGAACAGTGGGAGGAATCGGTATCCCCTGGGGGGAATTGGTTCCCTCCGAGCATACTGGAATTCTCGGAGCCAAACCATTAAGGGGGAATCGGTACCCCTTTGGGGGGGAATCAGTTCCCTCTGAGCAATCTGGAATTTTTGGCTTTTAAAAATGGTTCGAAATATTTTGTAAAATCGTTTTGAAATTATTTAAAGATTAAAACTTAATTTTACACTTGAGTAAGGATTTAAAATGAACTTTGAAATACTTTGAGTAATATTTTGATATTTGATTTAATATATCGAATATGCTTTAGAAAAATCATTTTCAAAATTAAAATTTTTTTAATTTAATTTGCTATATCGAAACATCAAAATGTTTTCAACATTATTGTAAAGGTTAGTGTTATAAATCATGCAAATTGGTAAAAGGGAAATGAGATAAGATAAGTAGCAATTACCTATAAGATTCAAATAAGATTATTTGAATATGTAGCGTAAACTATATATATGGGTAAATTAGATATTATATGATTTAAGCATGAAATGAACATAAGATATAGTCAGATTAAATTATTATGTGATATGAGTATATGAATATGTCAGATAAGTAAATAGGAATGTCGATATGTTAAATGAAACTATGATCTAAACTGTTAGGTTTTTATATGATATGAAGTATAGTATCAAAGTACTTGAAATCATGTGAGGATGTTATAGGAATTAGAATTAGAAATATAAATTATATGACATTAATGTATCAATTATAAGAAAATGAGTACGTAATGTTGTAATAAATTATAGAAATTGGGGTAATGAAATTATATGAATAAGTGAAAGAGCAAAATAAGTTAAGCGACATTGACCTAAACTATATTATGAATTAGTGGTATAAGAATATGATATAAAATATGAAATAAGAATCTATGTGTTAAATGATAAATATGAACTTATTAGAACAAAAGATAAGATATGCGATTATGAGTATTGAATACGTATCTATGTGATATGACCTATGAGATCATATGAAATATTATATGACTATGTGATTATATGAAAAAGAATACAATTCTATGTGATAAGTTCTGTGATATGTGAATCATATGAAAATGTTCTACGCGTAAGTGAACCATGTGTCTATATGTATATGTGATATGAGATTTATATGACAATGAGCTATGTGAAAGAACTATGAGACTATGTGTATATGTGAATGTATGATAACATAAATATTAATGCCCATGTTGTGTGACATGAGAGCTAGAGGTATAGTTGGCATGCCAAGAGTCGAGGGTCTACGTGGTCCTTAGGGACATATATGTATTCTTTGGAACATGTGTGAGGTCTTTTGAGACACATACTTGATCCTTGGCATATGTATATGATTCTTAAGGAATTTTCTACGTGGTCCTTAGGGACAATCTTGTATGGCACTACGGTGCAATTCTACGCGGCACTACGGTGCAATTCTATGTGGCACTTCGGTGCATTTATACGAGCTGTGGTGACAACATTAGTGCACAACCTCTATAGACTCACATATCTATAGTTCTCACATGTGTACATGGGCTAATAAAGGGATAACTTTGAATACAACGTATGAAATATATATATATGATGTGTAATATGAATTGTATGATATGATATATGTGTGTTATGGTGATTGCATCTGTTACATGATATACATGAATGTATGTTAATGTATATGTGAATGAATATAAATGACTTATAGGATGATATAAGAATCTGTTATGAGATATAGAATATGAATGTAAGAGACTATAGGAGTAAAGAGATAAGAGATATAAAGGATAGTAATATAAGAGTATGATAAATATGTAAATGATGACATGTGTATATAAGTAAATGTTTTATAAAAGGATATATGAGATGATATGAAGTGTATATAAATATATATGTGTGTGTATTATGCTTGTATATAATATGTTAGTAGAAATTGTTCATGCATGATCACGCATTAGAGTTCTATTATATGTTTTATGCCTCACTAAGTCATCGACTTAGAGTGTGAGTTTTTCACACGCAGGTTACAGAAAGTGAATATAGAAGCTGAGAGGAGCAAGACAGGTCATTATCTTCCTTACAAAGTTCAGATCAGAAAAGAAATGTTTGATATGTATTTTATTTTTTTAGATGTAGTTGACATGTAATATAAACGATTTGAATTGTATATGCTCTGATAAGTGTGAAAACTTTTATTTTGAAACAATATGAAGTTTTCTTTAACGGGGATTTTTTTCATTATTTTGAACAAGTAAAGGTTTAAAAGTTGATGTGACACCTCGGACTCGGATCCGGGTCGGATACGGGTTGGGGGTATTACAAGTCCAATCTTGAGTTGAAATGGACTTGAATCAGAAACAATCCTATATAATCATGGACGAAGTTAGAATCTTAGGATTCATTTGGTTTGATAAAATATTTTTTATTTCTGTTATATGTTTTCATTTTCGGAAAATAGTTTTTATTTTCAGTTTTATGAAAATTAGAAAAATGTTCAGTTAATATAAATGAAATTTGCTTTTAAAAATAAAATAGTGGAAATGTACTTGATATCTAATTTTTAAAATAGAGATAAACAAATAATTATTAAATAGTTACATTAAAATATAACTATTAGAATATTTCATTACAAAAGTAGTAAAATGTATTTGATATTTAATTTTATAAAATAGAGATAAATAAATAATTAAATTAAATATAACTATTAAAAAATTTCATTAATAAATCTAACATGTGAGTTATGCAAATATAAAACAATAGTAGAGTTTATAAGAAATTTCATAACAAAAAAAATTTAGTTTATAATAAGAATATCATAGAATTAAATTGAGGTTGTGATCACATTTAGGGTTGCGTTGTGTTTATTGTAGTTGCGATAATAACGAGTGCTATTGCAGCCATAGAGGGTATCGCAATAATGGTTTCGGATAATATTTTTATCGATATAACAAACGCTATTCTGATAGTGGACCATTATTTGAATCCCTAAATAATATAATGCCAATACATATTGGACATCAATTAAGTTTGAAAAATACAAAAAAAAATATTGTTGTAAACAATTGCTCATAAAATTTTCATTAGAATAACAAATTATGTTTAGTGATATTTGAGGTCCTCAAACTTTTGAAAAAAAAATTAATGTAATTGTGAACTTCTTTTGCACTCAATGTGACTCTTAAACTGAGAAAAAAGTCAATATAACCCTTTGACCAATAGAATCAAACATTGACTGTCATGACGCTTACATGACAGTTAACGAAAGTTACATGAAAATCTACAATGTTGTTGTGACAATTCACTATTTTAATGTGAAAGTTCACGATATCATTGTGGTAGTACACGCTATACAATGAAGTGGTAGATGGGTTTAACTGATTTTTTGACTAAGTTTGAGGGCTTGTTTGATTTTTTTAGAAAGTTTGAGGGCTTGTTTAATTTTTTATAAAAAATAAGAAATTATTTCAATATAAAATATAAAAACTATTAAGGCAGTCAATACATTAAATGTAAAAATACTATAAAATTAAATTATTAATAAATTTCAATTTAAGGACCACATTGTGTGTACAAAAAGTTTAGAGACCACACTGATTTTCTTACAAAAGTTTGAGGGTTTCAAATACCACTAACTCAGAAAATTATTATTAAAAGGATTTAAACACATGTAACACATGTTTTTCTTCATTTTCTAAATTTCTAAAACAATTTTAATGAAAATACTAAAAACATATTTTTTTATGTTTTTATATTTTCCTTATTTTTGTTTTCACTTTTAAAAATCATTTTTTAATTTTATAACTAAACATGCTTTTTTCTTCATATTTTTTATTTTTTAAGAAAATAAAAATATATTTTCTAAAAAAAACGAACCTTAATTAACAATAGAAAAATAAGTGATAAAATTAAATTTTAAAGATTTAAATAGATATTTATCCCATATATTTTTAATTAAAATTTGGAGGATAAAGCACAACTTCACCTCTGTCTATAATGATTTGAACTCTAATCTATCTAAAATGGACAATTGATTTTGAATGACTTGAGTTCCTAAAGATGACTTATAACTAAATGTTATTTAAATTGAGTATTATAGAGATTTATTATAGAGTGATATTTTTAATTTATTTTGTTTTTTTCATATTCTAATTATTACTTAAGGGTACGAATCAAGCGATTTCGATGGTAAAGAAATTGTTATTATTCTTTAAGGTTTCATCGTGAACGTTTAATGTCAAATGCTTTGAGAGTTATAGTACGTAGAAATTATTTACCGTGATTCGTCTTGTGGCATTTAGTTTTTAAAATTTTCAAAACTTTGGTCGTTCAATCTTAGTAGGGATAGAGAACCCTTTAATGTCGTGACTGTGCTATCGAAGGCCATGGAGTCGTTGGAATAGGACAGCATATTTAGAGCACGTTAGATGATGTGGTTTGCGTACGTAAAGACTTCATGGTTTCATCTGTATGTCTTTCATGGGTTAAACTCTCCTTTTCATGGTTTGATCTTTAATCACGGGTTTATTTTTTAAAACGATATGTGTTAATTAGATGAACTTATTTATTTTGTTCAGCAATAACATTTTATTAAAATAAGGTTAATTAGATGAAATTATATATTCAAGCATACTCAGACTCACAATGAAAAAAAGAGCCCATAGGAAGATTATATATAGGCTAAAAGAGACCTTTCGTTTTATTTTAACCCACAACTAGCATTTTTTAACATTAGGCGGGCATGCATCCATGCACGGAAGTGAATGCGATAACTTGAAGACACACTTTTACATATCTACTGGCTGTCAAATTTATTGTACCATTATTTCTAGTAATGTGATGCACCAAGGCATCACATGACAGCCTCAGTCTGATGAGCAGCCTCTCATTTAGCCAAATTACTCACTGAGCCAGGCTCGATGCTTGCTGTCATATTGGGTGAATTACCGACAGCTTCAATTTTAACTTCTCCAGTTCTCCTATGTATCCAAGCTTATCATCAGTCTGATAAAAAGCACACCCTTCTGTATCAAGCTTGTCTTTCACATCACTCCACTTAACAGGTTGGTCCGTGATCTCAGTATAAACCTGCATGCAGATGCATGGTTTTAATTCATTGCATGTGTACGTTAAATTAAAGAAGAATACTGGGGTACATGATCATTACCGAGTTATTCCTATCTTTAAGGTTTTTCCAGGCAACCACCAACTTCTTGCTTTCATTCTGTATTTTGTATACAACAGCACCGTATGAACCGCCACCGGACCCGAGGTGCGTGAACTTACCCTTGTCGCCTCTCGCGATTGTTTTTGCATTGTAGATCAGACTGATCTCCTTTCCAAATCTTCTTGCCTTCAAGGGTTAAAGTGCATGTGATTTTGGTGCAGATCTCGGCCTGTGTTTGGATTTGGTCGCTAGATTGAACTTTTGGAGAGCTAGATTGAGGTGGCATTAGTTGACAGGAAGCCATGGTTATGGTAGCTTTGTGTGTTTTAGGTTTTGGTTGTGTTGTGCATTGAATGCACACCCCTCCTTATATACTAGTTTAAACCATGCAGTGTTCATTACAAGGTAAGTGAATGGAATCATAGTAGTGTACATCAATGTCAACCTTTTTCTTTTTTACCTTATTTTATTCTTTCCTACGCATTGTCTTTTCTTAAGGTTCTTATTTTGAATACGATGAGAGCATAAATTTATAATACGACCATTACCGAATTGTTAGGATCACAATTTTCTCAAGAAAAAAAAAATTCCTCAAACTAATGACAACTGCCAGCCTCCGTTGAGTTGAGATTAGGGTTATTAATGAGACGAGACAAATCACGAGTTGTTTGAAATTAATTTGGTCAAAACCCGATCAATTTTTGAATTAAATGGACTCAACTCGAGCTCAAATCAAATTCTTTACATGCCAGAACGAGTTACTTTATACCCAACTTGAAAAACATTAACTCAAAACTCAAAAGAATAATATATTAAATTTTTAGAAATTTTAAAATAAGTTATTAATAATATTAATATTTATATGTTATTTTTAAAAATATATATAATATAAGATTTTTATATATATAAAATTCAGTTTAAGCTTCAATCAAGTTAAGTCTAAGAATATTTTATGTTCAAAATTTTTCAAGCTCGAGTCGAGCTTCAATTTTTTATTTCAAGTCGAGTTTGATAGCTTTAACCTTGTGAGCTTTCGAGTCGAGTTGAGCTTCAATTTTTTATTTCGGGTTTGAGTCAAACTTGATTATTTTAAACTCTTGAATTTTCAACTCGAAATGAACTTAATTTTACACTTTTTGAACCGAGCTCAGTAATATTCGAGCTCGAGAGATCCTATTTGAGCCATCAGGGTCCAATGTTCAGCCGAGCAATTGTCGTATTAAACACAATATCCTATATACTCGAGAGTTTCATCATATTTTCATTTAAATATCAAATACAATCAAAATTTACCCACCATCCACGAATTCGTCTATACCTGAGCTTCAACATAAAAGATGTTTAGAGTTGTAATTCCAACTAAAAACAAATAATACCCTCCATCTCCATCATGCTTAAAATGATCATTGTTCGGCATTATTTCCACAATCCCCATATCCTTGTTCTTACATCTACACTAGTCTGTTGAACCCATAAGAATAAAGCGGCCCTAACTCACTATGGAAATCATAAATGTAAATGATAATGGGAACTGTATAATAAATTGATTATTGTTGAAATTGATAGTCATCTAATAATTGTCCAACTTTACTTATAAGATGATTATGAAAAACATTGTCAAAAGAACGATGTTGTAGAGGAAAATAACTCTCTGTCAGTATTTTTTTTAATTAATAACTAGCGGTAATGATCGTATTGAACAATGTGTAAACTGAAATTTACACCCCCCGGAATTGGAATATATATTTGTTATCGTCCTCTTAAAACTTTAGTGTTGGACTTGAAGTTTCCAACATAAATGAGTGACGTGTCTTTTGTATATGGATTCGGCCTCTATTATTGATGGAACTGAATATATGCTTTGTCACAATCTTCATAATTTTGGCTTTATTTATGGTATTTTGAGTACCATGTTCCCTTAAACTTCACTATCTTGTTCCTTTCTTCTTCAATAACCTCAACCGATTACACATTTAATGGGATTCCCGGTGTCTCAATATATTTAGTTGGATTATGTTCAAAGTTGAGTTAAATCAAATTTTTAAACGAGTAAAGCACATTTAATATTACCAACAACCAGTTGGTCTAGTGGGATGAGGCGTTAGGTCTCTTAAGTAAGGTCAGGGGTTCAAATCTTAGTGTTTGTGAATGGGGCAAACTGGGTTGGGAGGGTCGCCCTCGTCTCTGCAGTATCCAATCTGAATTAATCGGTAAATAGATCGGATACCAGTGATTAATTAAAAAAAACACATTTAATATTTGTTTTATATAAATTTAATAAGATAAAAGTCATTGTTCATAAACAAATATATATGCTTGATTTGACAGTTTACCCCGCTCAACCGAATATATTTGTTATCAACCTCTTTGGCATATAGTGTTGTCTTGAAATTTTCCAAAGAAATGGGTGATGTGTCTTTTTCGGCTTCTATTATTGATTGAATTGAATATATACTCTGTCACAATCCTTATAGTTTTGGTCTTTCTGTAGTTATATTTGTACCCTTAAAGAGTGAAAGTTCACTCTTAATATTATGTGTTTTATATTAAAATTGTATAAATATACCAATGTATTATTAATTTTGAAATTGTATGATATTTTTTCTTGGTTAATCTTTCATGGCTAAACTTGTTTTATAATTTAACATCGAGATAAGTGTTTACATTTTTAACAATATGTATTAATTAAATAAAATTACTCGTTCAGACATACTCAAACTCACATCTTTTATTATCAGTGGTAGATGTCAATTTTTTTATCAATGGAGAAAGATCCCCTGGCCACATTAGATGAGCTAAAAGAGGGCCTTTCGTTTTATTTGAATCCACATTTAGTATATGTAACAATAGCCACGCATGTATGCATGAATGTATGACAATGACATGATTTTAAAGGCCATGACTTGAAAACACATTATTATTAAGCTTCCACAGCCTCAACCTGATGAGCAGGGGAAAATCGCCCTACTTCTGCCTCTCATTGGGCCATATTAGACACAACGTCAGGCTCGATGGTTGCTGTCATTTTTGGTGAATCCCCCTTGGCATCAATTTTGATTTCAGCTTCGTATTCATGTTTGTCGGTGTCATAAGCTACGCTCCCTTCTGTATCAAGCATGTCTTTGACGTTATCCCAATCAACGGGTTCATCTATGATATCAGTATAAACCTGTATGCAAATACAATTGATGATTATATGCACTTCATGTGTGGTTTAACCTAGGATAAACGGCCAATTTTATCATTCAATTTCGATTTTATTTATATTTTGCTTATCAAACTTTAAGTATTTGACCGACTAATATTTTTTTAATAATAATGATCGCGACGAAAGTAAATTAAAAATTTAACATTAATTATAATGTAAATTTTATAAATTTGCTGACCAAAATAAAAAGATCCTAAAAATTCAAAGAGGGTAGTTTACCTTAATTGATTGTGTGTAATTACGTGGATGTAGAAAGATGAATAATGGAATATATACCTTGTTGCTTGTATCTTTAATGTTTTTCCAGGCAACAACCCACCATATACCCTCGTCCAGTACTTTGTAGGCAAGAGCAGCATAGGAACCATCATCATCGGAGCCTGCAAGGTGGGTAAACTCACCTGTTTTGTTTTTCTCGATTGTTTCCGGGTAATCCTTAAACGGAGCTCCTTTCCAGACCACTTTGTCCTCCAGGGATAAAGTGTGTTTAGAATTGTTCCAAAGCTCGCCTTTTGTTTCTATTTGGTCGCTAGGTTGAGGTTTCGCTGGTTGACAGGAAGCCATGGCTATGGTAGCTTTGTGTGTTCTGGTTTTGGCTGTGCTATGAATGTTGCAGGGCGCTCCTATCCTTATATACTGCCTAGCTTAAACCATGCACCGCTCATGAAAAAGGAATAATAGTAGTGTACCCAAAAGAAATGGGTGTATGTCTTTTGGCCATAGATTCCGCCTCTATTATAGATTGATTTGAATATATGCTCTCTCACAATCCTCTTACTTTTCACCTTATTCAAATTTCATGTTATATCAACTTTTATTTACAAATTTATTGAGTGGCATCAATGTCTCCATAGATAATCACTTACTCACATTTTGACAAAGCTCACCGGTTAATGTTAAACATGCCCACGTGGATGTTTAGCTGACAGCTCTTAGGTTCTGATTGCTTTATTTATATATTTATTTTTGGCCAAAAAGGAATAAATGCTTGTTAGTGACATCTCCAGCTACCTCTTCCTTTCGGCTCTATATTTCTGGTTTCTCTTGTTCTTTATAATTTTATTTTTTGAAGCATAAAAAACATATAGAACAGAACGTGTTAGCATTTCATGAAGATCCATGCATGACCATGCATCATGACGTGTCAAGGATCATTCCTTTGGTTTGAGCTCATGCAGTTTGTGTGAAGGATTTGTTGAACTGTTAGGTGGTTTGTGTGAACTGAAGTCAGCATTAGGTGGGGCTGATTTAAACCTATAAATGCGTGTAGTCTTCTCTTTACTGAGTACCTTTTTTCACTATTTAATAAGAAAATAAGTAAGAGAAACTTTGAAAAGTCAATATGATATCAGAGACAATTGATTGTGGGACAACAGTGGAGCGTGTCGGTGCTGCCGTGACTATTGGTTGTGCAATCAATGTAACTGGCTCCAGTATGGGTTATGCTGACTACCCAAATGATGTTTCATGTGGGCCAACTATGCCGTGTAATCCTGAGGTTACTGTGCCTCATACTTGTTCTCAAGATAACGTGCTGCCACCTGTTGCGTGTGGTGAGTCTGCTTCTAGTGTTGTGGGTAGTGAGTTAGATGCTTTAATTGGTAATACTCACAGTATGATGACCAAAAGTAAGCATGGTATCTTTAAACCCAAATTATTCCACGTGATAGAAGGATCTTGGTGAGAGTGAACCTGTTACAATTCGTCAGGCCCTTGCGTCGCCTAAATGGAAACATGCAGTATTTTCTGAGTACGAGGCTTTTCTTAATAATAGCACGTGGTCATTGGTTCCACTTCCTACAAACAAGGTTGCAATAGTATGTAAATGGCTTTTTCGAGTTAAACGTCACGTCGATTGTTCGGTAGCTAATTATAAGGCGAGACTTCTTACCAAGGGGTTTTCTCAAATTTTGGGACATGACTTCCATCATACATTTAGCCCGTGATCAAATCTTCTAGTGCAGGAGGTGCTTGTTGCAACCCATATAATGCATTTTCAGCCTTAAACAGTTATCTTCTTGCCCTTTGACTTTGTATCCAGTGGGCTACTCAATGTAAACCTCCCCTTCTAAGAAATCATGCAGCTTAGGGTGATCCTTTTCGGGTTGTGTTTCTGAATTGAGAACAGAGAAAAAGTTGGATCTTCTTGTTTGGTTTATTGGTGCTCGTTCGGTTCGGTGCTTTCTTGTTGGTGCAGTGTTTCTAATTCGTTTTTGCTTTTGACTTCGGACGTGTTTTTTTTCGGCCCCATGTTGGGGATAAACCAGTGGTGCAGTGTGGTGTTCCAGGGTGTAGTTTTTGCAGTGGGATGTCTTTCATTCTCTCTAGATTGCTTAGTTACATTGATAGGCATATGCTCAATTGTCTTATGTTTCGTAGATTGTAGTATGGTGTTTCTTTGTTTCAGATGTGTGTATTTCCTTTGTGAATTTCATTTAGGGGTAGTGTGAAGCTACATTGATGTAGTCTGTTTCGGGCGGTTATAGTGGTGTAGTTCCCGGCTGTTGTTCTCGGGTTCATGTTGGACCTTCTTCCATCCCAATTCACTTTTTTTTCCTCTATTTAGGATTAGAGAGGTTTTTTAATGAGAACCTCGAGGTGGTGTACTTTGTGAATTCGAATACAAAGTAACCATTTAAACAAAAAGAAATGATGATTTCACATCAAGTTAATAAATTTTCCACTTCTTTTGAGCTCTAAGGAGATAATCAATTGAATGGTTTCAATTCGAGCAACTGGTGCAAATACTTCATCATAATCGATCCTATGTTTTTTATTATAGCATTTAACAACAAGTCTTGCTTTGTATCTCATTACTTCTCCACTTGCATTCTTATTTTTCTTGAAAATCCACTTGATCCCGATAGCTTTATGACCTTTTGGAAGTTCCTATAATTCTGAAGTGTTCTTCTTCTTAATGGATTTTATTTCTTCATCCATTGCTAATCTCTATTTCTTGTCCTTCATAGCATATTCAAAATTAAGGAACTCACTATCTAATATTAGGCAAAACAAGTCATTAATATCTTCAGCGGAGCGATACAGATCCCTTATACTTATGAATTTCTTTGGTCTTTCATTGAACTTTCTCCGAAACTCGAGCTTTCACCAGAAGTTTCTTTATAGATTGGTACAGGTGAAGGTGGAGTCATATCCTATGGAGGGTTCACATCTTGCGGAGGAATCACATCTTGTTCTTCTTCAAAATACGAAAAGAAATCATAGGTTTCTTCTTGTGTGTCCCAATTCCAACTCTTTTTTTCATCAAACTCAACATCATGACTAATAAGAATTCTTTCATTGCTTGGATTATACAACTTATAGCCTTTGGAGTTTGAGTCATAACCAATAAAAACATATTTAGAACTTCGATCGTCAAGTTTAGATCTACCTTGGTCTGGTACATTTGCATAGGCAATGCTTCCAAACACTCAGAAATATCTCACACTTGGCTTTCTACCGCTCCAAGCTTCTCAAGGAGTTACATTATTCACTTTCTTTGTTGGCGAGCGATTGGACAAATAAACTGTACATAAATAGCTTCGGCCCAAAACTCTCTAGGCATGTTCTTCGCCTTCATCATACTCCTAGCTATGTTAAGAATGGTTATTTTCCTTTCTGCAACTCTATTTTGTTGTGGTGATTTGGACACTGTCAAAGGACGACGAATCCCATATGCTTTGCAAAAATCATTAAATTCATTGGAAATAAATTCACCTCCTCTGCCTTACCTTAAGGATTTTATCACATACCCATTTTCCTTTTCAACAAGAGCTTTAAAACTTTTAAAAAAACCAAAAGCCTCAGATTTATGCTTCAAGAAGTGCCAAGTCTTTCTACTATAATCATCAATAAAGAGTAGGAAGTATCTACTTTTACCGAATGATGGTGGGGTGATTGGTCCACATACAACAGTATGAACAAGTTGAAGAGACTTGGTTACTCTTGATGTTGCTTCTTGGAATACTTGTCCTTGCATGCTTGCCTAGAAGGCAAGCCTCACACAATTGGTTAGGGTGAGTAATGGTCGGAATTCCATTTACCATATTCTTTTCTCCAAGCATTTTGAGGGCTCCAAATTTAAGTGACCAAATCTCATGAGCCAACACCATGCATCATCTTCCACTCTAACCTTCAAGCATTTTGCATCAATCGTCTTGAGATTCAACAAGATCATTATATTCTTTGACATTGATCTCTTAGCCAAGGACAATGATCTTTCATGTGAACTTCATAATATCTTTCAAGGAGTTGTCCCAAACTCAAAATATTACTCTTTAGCGACCATGAACAGAGGCATGTTTGGTTTGTTTATGTTCACGGACAAGCTCGTTTATCAACTCGTTCGTTTATGTTAATAAACAAACACATTTAACGAGATATTATAAGCTCATTAAAAGCTCGTTACTTTCTATTTTTTACATTTTAAATACTGGTGAATGTAGCGACTAAACAAACTATGAAGTTTAAAGTGTTTAAGTACCAGTGACGTAATTTTACCATTTTTAGCTTACAAATTAACATATATTCATGAATATATAAACAAACATATTCACGAACGTAAAGAACATGTTCATGAATATATAACTAAATATCTTTGTGCACGAAACTTTTTGTAATGAAAGTCATATACCGAAACACACCATTAGAGCGACACACAAAAACACACCATTGACTAAATGAAAATATAATAAAATTATAAATGATCACCAAACTATGATAAAATAATCTTTTTAGTCACTCAACTTTCTAAAAATTATAAAATAAACATTAAAAATTATTTTTTTTAAAAAGAATATAAGCATCAAATATTATTAAAAGATGATATGACATTTTAAATTGATAAAAAAATATCTTCTTTGATCTCTCAATTGTGACTAAAATTTTCTTTTGATATTTTTCAATATTTTAAGTAAATATTGTTTAAAAAACTGTATTTACAAAATATATTGAATTTCATAAATTTATTTTTAAAATTATAAATATATTTTTAAATTATATTTAAATTTACTAAAAAAAGTTAAATAATTGAATCACATTGCTTAAGAAAAAATTAACATCGTTTTTCATAATTAAAATTATGTAATCTTAAAAATTAAAAATTAATTTTTTTTTATAAATTTAATCATAACTAAATAAAAAAATTGTTTATAAAATTATTTCATGAATCAACAAATTCATAAAGTTATAATTTTAAAAATAAATTATGAACTTTTATAATTTTTTAAAAAATATTTTTAAATTATTACTTAAAATATTAAAAAATTATCAATTTTTTATTTATAATTGACAAGGTTAATGAAGTTATTTTATTAATTTAATATATCACTTCACCACTCTAATGATAGTTAAAACTGCTGCATTTATTTTATAAAAAAAAGTAATTCTAATGATAGTTAAAGCTGCTGCATTTATTTTATAAAAAATTAATGTTTAATTTATATTATATAACTTTTGAAAGTTAATATCTAAAATAATTATTTTAACATAGTTTAGTTACTATTTAACAGTTTTATCCTATAAAATTAGTGGATTAATCTAGAACGGTTCTTGAATTTTTTAATTTTTTTAAAACGGTTAATTTAATTAGTTATGAGTTTCGCTGTGTTACATTAGTGGTGTGTTTTAGTATGCGACGTGCACTGTAGACTCATTCGTTCGTGCACATATAAATGAGTTTACTCATGAATGTTAAACTAATAAACACGAACACCCTAAAATATAAATAAACGAACCCGTTATTAAAAATTTAAACGTATAAAAACTAAAAATGAACAACTTAAAAAACAAACAAACACTAACATAATCTATTCGTTCAAGCTCAATTCATTATACTTATATTCAAATTATTTTTTAAGTAGCGTTTTGAGGGTTTAATTAAAATATTTTAAAGTTTAGAGTTTAATATAAAATCATAGTTATAACTTGGAGATGTCTACTGTTATTAGCCCAGATAATAAAAGCAATGGAATGAAAATTTTAAGTAGAGATTTAACTGCAAAACTGCTAGTGTTATCTGCGTTGGAATTGAGATAAGTATGACGGCTGCCGGTGGCTGCTGTATGATTCCTTTACCTTTTGCGACGCCTACTTGCTCGAAGTATAGGGGCGGAGGCCTGATTTCAATAAACCCAGCCTCGCCCTCGCCCTCTCCGTCTCCGTCTCCGTCTCCGCCTGCTCTTCGCCTTTCATCATTTCAAGGTCTGTTTCTGTTCTATTGATATTACTAAAATCATACACATTGTTATTGTTTTAGTGTGATGTAATTTTTGATTCCTGAGCTTTTTCAGGTCTAAGATTACACAGTGGAAGGGGGGTCGTTGTTGGTGCCGGGGATAGAGCTGGAGAAGGGGTGAATGGAGCTTCGGAGACGGCGTCGTTTGATCCTTACTCGGAAGAAATGGATATCGTCACATTTCTTGATCCTCCCAATGATTTGATTCCTTTGGACCCCAATTCTTATAATCCGGCTGCCTATCTCTGGTCTTTCATTTTACATTTTCTTGTCGTTTCTTTATTTGTTTAGACATACGAGTGTAAGATACAGCGAGTGACATCGAGTATAGTCCGATTTTCTAAGGTTTTTCATATATTTGGAGAATCTTTGTAGCTCATATATCCAAATTCCCGTGTTCAGTAGGAGACTCGGGTACAAGTACTTAAAGTAAACTATAATAAGAGCTCATATTCTCTTCTTTTCCAGGAAAAAAATTGGAGACATTCCGGAGGAAAGACGCCATCGATTGCTGCAATTACTCAATCCCAGGTTGCTTTTCTCATTTATTTATTTATTTGGATAAGTTTGTTACTTTTCTTATTTCTTCCCCTTCCAACTTCACATTTCTAAGTCTGCATAGCTAATACATTACTAGACGGGAGATGGAATAATAGAAACAAGTAGAGAACTGTACTAGTAGTTTAATTCAACTGCTTCCCAGAATCACTTTTACATATTAGCATGCAATGCAGGCTTATTTCGATAGCTTGGGAGATAGCTGGCACACGCTATCATGACTCCAAATTAGTGAACAAAACTGCTTCCAACATTCTATCTGATAAAGACACCACAATTCCCTTTCAAGTCTTTAACTGCAGAACCAGAGGAGGTAATTCATTTGAGTTATTGCCAACACCTTGGTAATTGGTATGACTTAAATACTTTTAGTTTTGAAAACAGATACAAATTCCTAAGTGACAAAGGAATTTTTAAATATCATATATGTTGAGTTTACCTGTGCATTGGGGCATTGTATATGCATAGATGCCTATGTACACACACATACACACACCTGTTGTATTGTATTTTATGAAATTGATGCTTTGTAATTTTCAATAGATAGAGTCTAAATGTTATGTGCTGCCTCTAATGTTGCATACATGTTTTTGTTTTATGCTAGATGATGATGTTTCTTGTGAACTTTACTTTTGAAAGATTTAATAACACGCTTCTCTCATCTAGGTCCATTTCTTATTGCTTGGATGAAATACTTTTTTAAGGTTAGTTCTACACTAATATGACGAAGCTCTTAAATTCCATATTAGTCATTCTTTTTTAATCATATTTTAACACTCTTTCTCTGGAATTAACTATCTGAGAGTTAATTGATTCTCTTTTAGACTATATTTTGTGGCAATAATGGGAAGACATATGGACGATTTATTGGTAAGTATGTGAAGACTCACTCTGAACTGTTAAGATGGTGTTTCCTCTTTGCTAGCATATATCCTCCACTTCGGGTTGATTAGAAAGGTTAAATCTAGTATAGTAGCTATTTCATATTTGTAATTTCACCCTCAACTACAATGGTTTTTGTTATGATTTATTTTATGCAAGGTGAAGAAGACTGGTTTAGATTCTTGATTCCTGCTTTGATGTTGAATGCTATGTTTGAGCTAATTTTGGTTAATACTTGACCATTTATATAGAAATAGAAGTAGACATAATGTGAGATATGGGACGTTCAAGTAGAGCCTTAATAAAAATTGTTGTTTGCTTTCTACCCTGTTTCACAGGAAATTGCAAAGGCTAAGCAACTGAGTGAACTCAGACTAATGAATAAAGACAGGGTATTACTAGCTAGTGAAGGTTTATATATGGGTTATCTCTAAATGGTTAGAAAGATCTTTTTTAAATAAATAAACAAGGAGAAATAATGAAATAGATTTCTTGATCTATGATGCTATCACATGGAAGAAATTTTAGTTTTGCTGCTCTTGTATACTCAAATGTGCTCCATGCGCTTTTTATTCTTTAAATAATGTGCTTATTGGTTCGTTTAATCTACAATTTCTACTATTGATGAACAAAATTTCTGGTGATGCATCTCTAAATTTGGATTCAGGCATTTCACGTAATAATTCATGTACTATAAAACTTTACTCCCTCTCTCTCTCTCTCTCTCTCTTCTGTATATACTTGTGTGTTTGTTCAAATGTGGCCGAGTTAAGCCTGTGGAGAAATTACTGATTTAATAAAAACGATATTGTTTCTTAGGTGGATCAATTGTGGGTCATTTTGCAAATCAGCTATGCCCGTTGTATTTTGAGGTGACTCAAACAAAAGAAGTAATGTCAACTGAACAGCCCTGTGATTTGGCCTACGAATTCGGGGATGGTCTCTTGGATCTCGATGAATATCCAAATCACTTTCCTAAACCAGGTGAAGATTATTAATTATTGCTAATTATCAGGTCGATTAGAGTGTTAAATTTGTACTACTAGTGATACTATTTTTAACAAAAAATATTAGTAATATGATTATTGTTTTGCAGTGAAACATCCGTATCCATTCAATGATGAGGTTGTGATATACATTCGGCATATAGGACCTGGTGTTTTGGTAGGGCAGGCATGGCAGGAAGGTAAAAATTTGACCAAGTGCCACAGAAGTTATGTGGGGAGATTTTGATGGTGAAAGAATATGCTCCATGAGAAAATTAGGTAAAAAGATCATGTGTTTTTGTTTTGTCGTTTGAAAAAGTTCATAAATCCTATGTGGAGTGTAGGCTGTTTAGGTATGAACTTTTAAAGTGGTCGCTTCCATGGTGATTGATGACCAATTTGAAAAAGATAAAGGGTAGGCATGGCCATCAATCATGTTAGGTGTAATGTGTTGCTTCATAGACTTTATTATGGTTGAAGACAACAAAATTGGCATTTCGTTGGACAAGAGCTTCTCATCAAGGTAGTGAGCAGTGTATTGGTGAGGGTACCGGTTTAGATTTAAGTTATTTGGTACCAATTTAGACTCGAAACACATTATGTGTATCAACCGTTATATAGTGTTCTTTTAATATTTCTATGATCGGATGTAATACAACTATTAGTTGGTCTAGCACGATGAGGTGTGAGGTCCTTCAAGTAATGTCATGAATTCGAATTTTTATGTTCCAAATATATCAATTTAAATTAAAATAATTGTTTTATGAAAATTTTGTAATATTATCTGGATTAATTAACTAATGAATTGACTTCATATGGTTATATAAAAAAAACAACTTACTAATTTAATGTCAGATGGTTATATAAAAAACAGCTTACTAATTTTATGTCATTGCCATATCCTAACATGTGGGGTTTCTCCCATAAGCCCTACCCTATTATTATGAGCAGATAGCCTACATGGCAATTGTTGTTTATGTGGATGCTTAGATTAACAGTGATGATGATAGTAATGATACTTATGAATGTAGAGATTTGACATTTAGTTTGAGAATTTTTAAGTACAGATCATAATTATTTTATAACAGTTTGATAAAGTTAATGACCATTTTATAAATTTTTAAAGTTAAGAGACCAGAAGAATCATATGAGCATAGTCTAATAGCATCATCTAGTGTACTAACCAAACATTATTGGGCTGGATCCATAAAAATGATTATTAGTAAATAGAAATTCAGTTTCTTTCCCGAAATTCGCTATACGGTAGGCCGCCACTGCCCACTGCTCACTGCATCTGCAACTCTTTCCCCTCCATAATCGAGGTTTAGGGTTTTTCTTTTAAATTCGGCTTAAAGGGACCATTCCCTGATTTTAAAATTTTTAAAACAAGCACGTATTGCTCTTTCCTCTTTCTGTAGATAATTTCATTCTCTTTCGATGTTTGTTTCATGAGAATTTACTGCAACAAGAAAAAAAAAATATCAATCCAGAAGGTATAGATGATTTCTTTTTATTTGTCGAAGTCTGATTAGTTTCGACTATTTTGCTAATCTGAAGTTTCTGGATGCTTTGGCAGCAATGGCGGAGGATGTTCCTGGCACCCCCGAGTCGAGTGTTGCGGACGCGCCAGTGGAGGATGTCCGAGTCTCAGCCTGCTGTCAAGTGGTATGATTTCAAATTAGAGAATCACATTTTAAAATGTTTCCATATCCCCCCTTAAATTATTCTTTTCTTTTTTCAGTGGAAAAATAAATATTCAAAGGCAGAAAGGGGGCGAGTTTGTCTAAAGCAAGCAGTTCGTATACTGGAAAAAGGATGTGATAATATTCAAGCCCAGAATTTGGCTCTGAAGCAAGGTATAAATAATGCGACTATATGTAACTTCCCTTTTGTTAATTTCTTTGTGTGTGTATGTGTGTGTTTTTTTTTTAGGATTTTAACTTTATATGGGATAAGTGATAGCATTTTACTATATGAAAACTGAAGGATTTAGCTGAAACATATGTTGGCTGAAGGGTGTCCGGTCATACATTTAGGGTAGTCCTTTATGTTGGTTTTTAGAACAAGAGGTTAGATGATCAATTTGAATTGTCCTGCAATATTTGTTCTAATTCGTAGCGTTACACTTTCAGCATATGAAGAAGAGCAGGCACGGACTAAGGTAGAAAAAGAGGGCAGAGAAAAAGAATCGGCTTTAAGAGTTTCATTAGAAAATGAAATATTTGTCCTGAAGTCTGAGATATCCAATTTAAAGCAAAAGGACTTTCGGACGCTGACGATAAAATTGAAGAAATAAAGCTTCTTAAAGCTTGTCTTTCTGACAGGGATAAGGAAATAAGTTGGCTCAAGGAGCTTGTTGAGAAAGAGAAGAAGAGGGCTGATATGGAGAAGAAAAAAGCTACTGATGCATCAGCGCATGCTACAACTGAGAAAGGTAAGGCTGGTGAAGAACATGGGCTAAAGCAATTGGAGGCACCAATGAAAGAGGTTAGTGAAGCAAAATCCAAGTTGGCTTCAGAGAAGTCAAAGCTGGATGAGGAAACTAAGCAGCTAGAAGAAGAGAAAAAAAAGGCAGGTGAAGAAAGAAAACTTGTCGATTTAGAAATGGCTAAAGCAAGGGAGTTGAGGAAGATTGCAGAAAAAACTAAGAAACAGGCTGTTGACGATAGAAAATGTGTTGATTCGGAGATGGCTAAAGCGGAGAAGCAGAGGAAGGTTGCTAAAGAAACTAAGAAGAAGGCTGCTGAAGAAGGAAAACGTGCTGATTTAGAGATGGCTGAAGCAGCAGAACAAAGGAAGATTGCTGAAGAAAACATGAAAAATGCTTTTGAAGTAAGAAAACAAGCTGAGTTTGAGATGGCTAAGGCAGAGGAGCAAAGGAAGATTGCAGAAGAAACTAAGAAAAAGGCTGTTGATGAAAGGAAATGTGCCGATTCAGAGATGGCTAAAGCAGAGAAGCAGAGGAGGGTTGCTAAAGAAACTAAGAAGAAGGCCGTTGAAGAAAGAAAACATGCTGATTTAGAGATGGCTGAAGCAGCGGAGCAAACTAAGATTGCTGAAGAAAACATGAAGAAGGCTGTTGAAGTAAGAAAACAAGCTGAGCTTGCAATGGCTAAGGCAGAGGAGCAAAAGAGGATTGCAGAAGAAACTAAGAAAGCTGTTGAAGAGGCCAAAGTAGATGAACGAAGGAAGGTTGTGGAAGCAACTAAGAAGAAAGCTGTCGAAGAGAATCTGGACAATAACAATTTGACCAAACAGCTAGATAAGGCCAGAAGAAGGAATAAAGAACTACACAAGCAGTTACATGAACTTTCTGGCTCGAGGAATATGGGGGGCAGTCCTTTTGACCAACCTGATCGAAATACAATCACTGCAAAAACTGAAAAGACAGCACAATTCAACGTGCTGAAGGAAGATGTTGAGAAGTTCAGGATAGTTTCTGGGTATCTGCAGTTGGATGATATTGAGAAAGAGAAGTCTACCAGTGAGAGAAAACAAGCAGATTCAAAGAGGAGGAAAGCAGAAAAGAAAAGAAAGTTTGTGGAAGAGAATACAAAGAAGACTATGAAAGGAGAACACTGTGGTGATCATTTATCAAAGCTGTTAGAAGATGCTAACCTGAAAATTAATGAATTGCAGAAGCAGATATATAAACTTTCATCCAATAGAAAAGTGGATGGTGCATTGGTTGTTTCATCTAACAATGGAATTAGTGCTGAAGTAGCAGAAGTAAAGCTTTTGAAAAAACAACTGAAGTTTGAGAAGGAAAGAGTAAAGCATGCAAAAGATGTCGCTAGGTTGGAAAGAAGTCATAGTAGTCTTTTGCAACAAGAATTAGGTTGCATGAAGCTCGAGTTAATTAAACTTTTGTACCGTTTGGATGCATTGGATAATTGTTTCTTAGTTCCAGCTGAAGATATATATGACATGGAAAAGGTTAGTTTCTCAATTACTATTCATATATCTGGTGTCCCTTTTTCTTCCATTTTAGATCCTTTTTCCCACAAAATTCAATCATTTTCCTGATTGATAATTGTAGTGTCATAATTCATTTAAAAAAAAATAGCATACAGGTTTTGGCGTTTGATACACTATACATTTCTACTTGTTGATTTTTCTCAGACTGAACTCTAAAGGTTACCTGATGATTCTTTAGTATTATTGAATTGGTGGGTAGAGTGTTGGTCTACTTTCTATGCTACTTCAATTTGTGAGAAGTTGTAATGTATATTAACATCACTGATTTTATTTATGATTCACTGGAATACTAATAAGCTCTTAGCAATTAACTTCTCCAGCTTGGGGAAAACTAAAAAAAGGAAAATAGAACATTCCCAAAGAAAAGATGGGAGAAAGAGGGATGGGGTTGTGGGGTGGGAGAGAGAGATTGCATCCTTTAGAAGTTTTCCTTTTCCTTTTTTTAATTACACGTATATCCTATGATTTTGCATAATCTGTACCTTTCTATAATTTTAACAAAAGAATTTAAATATGATTTTATCTCATCTTACTTTTCTTTTTTTTAGGCCAATTTGCAATTTTAATGTAGTATTATGGCATTCTGCATTTTTATTTTCTTCAATTTCTGCCTGTGATTCTGAGCATGGTTGTAAATGGGATTGTTTGATATACTTTGCAGGCTGGAGACTCTGCAAATATGCAATGGACAAAGTTGAAAAATAATTTGCACGGCTTAACATCATGTCAAACATGTCTTCAAGCTGAAAATCAACTTCTGAAGACTAGGTACATGGATACAACTGCTTCCAATCGTCTTGGGGAAACAATTCAACATGATGAGTGTTTGCTTCCCATACAGGGAGGGAACTGTTGTGAATCTATCACAGGTATTAATTCTAATTTGGAGCCACTAGTTGGAGGCTCTAATAAAAGAATGTTAGAGAGTTCTGGGATAAATTCCTGTACAGCATCTTTTTCTGATAGACAGTTGGTGGTCTCACAGGAAAGGGGTTTTCCTTCTGTTACCACGTCGGCAACACTGGCTGAAGAGAACTTAAATTTACAACCAACTATTAAAAGTACGTCTGGTGAAGTTACAAAAAAAAGTGTAATGAAAATCCTGCTGTGGTTGCTGAAAAGAGTGTCAAAAGTCCTCCTCTCGGAAGAGCTAAGGGCTGTGTTAGGAAAAGAAATATGATACTTGATACTGTGGAATGTATTGAAACTTTATGCCGTGAGAGGAAGAAGTTGCATCTACAGCTTAGGGACAAACTTTCTGTTTTGCAATATTCTGCACATGATAGATCTCATAAGAGGAGGAAAACATCTGATGAAAAGACACTAGATATGGCAAAATCTTGTGATGGCCTGCAGATGAAGCAGATGCAAGTTTGCACTTATCATTATTGCAACCCTGATACAATTGACCCTAAAACTATTGTTGGTTTTGAGGAGGTAGTAAGAAAAAACTATATGAAATTACTGGATTTGGATGATGCTGCAGAGGAGGAATGCTTTAGGATGGCAGTTGAAAGGCCTGTATCCCCTACACTTCCTGAAGTGGAATCTCCCTGTATCAAATCAGCTGAGGTGGATGAATTTAGACCATTACAGGATGCGATTTCTGAAAGATTCCCTCATGAAAATGAAAATCTTGCATCTTCTGACAAGTTTGATGTTATGAATGTGAACAGTTCCAATCAGTTGCTATAATAGGGTGGACACTTCACCTCAAGTGCAACATGAGAATGACTCTTTTGGTTCCTTTGACATTCTAAAGTGTAATGAAAATGATTTTTGCAGTACTTTGCCAGCAGAAAGAGCCTTATTAAACCACTCCCATAACTCTCGAGTGGGTGTGGAGATGTTAGTTGCTCCTAGTTCTGTGCATGGAGTGGTGAACATTCCATCTGGAACTGGAAGTGGCATTGGATCCACCAACGAAAGTATTCCGAAATTCTGTGTTATGTTCTCTAACATCAAGGATGATAGCAGTGTCTCTAGAATTTGTTGTGCCACTAAAACTTGTATGGTTCAGTGCTCTTTGCCTGCTCAGACAGAGTTTGTCATGCATAGAGTTTCACATGCTCTTAAACTGGAAAAACAGCTTTTACCGAAGTAAGTTCTTTATTGTCGTAAGATATGCTATAATGTCTGCTGTTGAAGACTGTCTATGAGTTCTTTACCTTTTGCTTAGTTTATTCTGATGCCTGCTTAGATTCCCTGAACTGTTAAATTAATGGATGAGAAGATGCCGAGTCTCATGGCTCTTTTTTATTGGTTGCAGGGAGAAGGTTTGTGTATTTTTTTCATTGGTTCTTCTCAACTTCTGTACAGCTACATCCAAGAACTGCTCTATGCTTGGGGATTTCATACTCTGTTTAAAGTTGTTTGCTGAACACATAAATGAAGGTACCTTCAAAACTTTTATCTGTGTCTAGATTTTTGATGGATTTATTGTATCTAATGTTGGTTCTTATAATTTCTTATTTGGTTGTTTCGGCTTAGTCTTTATTTAAATGTTCTTTTGGCACAGTGATGTCTGATGCCGAGGCAAGAAGTGTAGTGGCTGAATGTTTGGATGAATTGCTTAGTTTAATTCAAGATTTTCTTATAGAGGGGCGAGTTATGTTGTTTGCTGCTCTGTCTTCACAGACTTCTGTTGAATGTGATTCAAGAAGACATGTCTTTATTAATGGTTCAGATGTAGTATTTACACATGAAGCTGCTTCAGCTGATCTGTTGGTGGCCAGTAGCATTATATTGGGTTCGATTTGTGCAGCTGCTGGCCGTGCTGGCTTTCTGTGTGAAGCTGCATATAACATTTTCCGGATGCACAGATATGGTACCTCGGTGGTACTGGTTGTTCTTCATGTGTTTGCCTATGTGGGTGGCGATAAGATGTTTACCTTAAGAGATTATAGTTCAACAATGACTGTATTGAAATCGATCGTTGTGTTCCTTGAAAGTGAATGTGCACTGGTGGCTGTAAGGACTCATTCGCTGGTGGGTGATGTTCTGTCTCAGTTCCATGAACGTGTTGGCTGCCCATTTTCTAAGGATGCCCTTTCTGTAGATAATGTTGTCTTATTACTCTTTACAAAGTTTCAGAATTATGCCCAGTCGGGAATCATGCATCAAAATCTGACAGCAAATTCAAGTTCCGTGTCCATTGAGGATATGGATGTATACTGTTGTTTAGATAAGTGCAGTTTGGCTAGTGAACAGTTAGGATCAGTTGTCACTGGAACTGTGTGCGACATTATTGATGTCTTATCATTGATGGAGCTGCTTGCATGTAATATGGTATTTGCTTACTCTCTTTATGTTTGTTTTTGACTCTTTAAGCAGCTTTTAGTAAAACTATTTTTAACCTTTTTCTCCATTATATAAAATGTGGAAACGAAAATTAGCAAAATGGAAATGTTTGGTTATGAATTCCCCTGGCTGAACAAAAATTTTGAAATAAACAATTCTTAGAAGATTTTAAAGTACTTTTTAAATAAGAGCTCGTACTTGAGATTTTTAACCTGACTTTTCATGTTTTGATGGAAACAGAGCTGGAACTGGATATGCAATAAAATCATTGGCCAGCTGTGGAGTATGTTGGAGTCATCTGCTCATGAGAACATCACCGTTGCCGGCATTATTCTTCTTGGTCAACTTGGAAGGTATTCTTGCATTAAATTTTGAGTTTATATATTTTTCCTGCTTTCAGGCCTATTTGTTTGTTGGTTGAAACTGGGATGTAGGAAAATGGAATTACTTGAATTTAGCTTTTAGGTAGATAATTGGAATTTTAAAAGTTTGAGACAATTGCCACAGGTAAGAAAGGAACATTGGAAAATAGTATATAAAAGCATGTGCCATTAGTTCTTTTCCCTTGTGAAGGTGGAGCATGTCTGTTTTTAAGCTGAGAAAATTCGTATTACGTATAGAATTTCCATATAACTTACACATTCAATTGATGTCTGTTAAGGATCGGAGTTGATACTGTTGGATATGAAGATAAAGAGGTTGAAAACTTGAGAGCAAAGCTGCATGCTTTTCTGTTGCGGGAGACTACTATTAGAGCCGGTCTTCCCATCCAGCTCGCGACCGTTACTGCTTTGCTTGGACTTGTACCCATCGACTTTGAGAATGTTGAGCTTGCAGTCATGTCAGGTCAGTTTGTTCTTGCAGATGTTTTAAGAAAGTGGTTGCCTTTCTTGACAGAAGAACAGCGAGCAACATCGATTAGGCTTTTCAAGTCTATTGACTGAAATAGTTGCATCATGGAAAGTTTGATATGGAGCAAGCTGCAATAGTTTTGAAATCGGGGACACATTTTTGGTAAAAATGTATAATTTCTTTTTGCAGAAATCAATAGTTTCTCACGACCAATACATTTTTTGGGACGTGGAACCCTTTTTGTTTCGGTTTCATGTTCTGCCTCTGCCTGTACATTCCAAGTTTTTCATTTTGATTTGTTCAAAGAAATTGTCAAAAATCAACTTGGACACCTTTTTTGTTCGTTATGATTTCCTCATTTCAATTTCTTCCCTCGGTTGTTCTACAATGATCAGGGGTGTAAATGAATTGGGCTTTAACAGTAAAAACTGTTTGTTTTATTTTAAATGTATTCATGATTGGTTTGTGTTTGTTTAAATTTTTAATATCGTGCTCGTGTTCGATTGTTTAGTTTTAGAAGTGTATATTTTGGTTCATGTTCGTTTAAATTTTTAATATCATATTTGTGTCCCTTTATTTATTTTTGAATGTTTTTATGTTCGGTTGATTTAGGGTTCATAGATATATTCATTTAGTTTTGCCATGTTTGTTGCACACTTTTTTTTTATTTGTTTATTTGTAAACCAAAGAAAAATAGTAAAATTAGGCAATTAGTTCTTAAGTTCCTTAGACTTCATGGTTTGAATTAAAGTTCATCTTGTGTTCAATTTAATCCATATTGTCACTAATATTTAAAATGTAAAAAGACGAAGTAAAAAGGAAATTGAGTAAACAAGTTTATAAATGAGTTGATATGAGTTTTCAATTGAATTTTTTCGTGAACATAAACGAATAACTTTATTCATGTTTGTTTATTTATTAAATGAATATAAATTTTTTTATTTAAAATTTAAAAAGAAAAATACTATATCAACTGATCACGAATAATTCAACGTTTTGAACCTTTAATTATGATCTTGCTCCTCGTCGTGAGAACATAACTTTCATAGAAAATATCATAGAAAATAACAAGAAGAAAGAACAGAATCATCATTCACCGTTCATGTCTTTCTTACAAGCTACAACACACAAATGTTAAAAGAACATTGTATTAACTGAAACAACAATGATATGTTATTCCTTCATAAGCATCTAGGTTCAACCGGAAGTGGCGGAGTACTCTGTTCATGCCTGAAGAAATTATGTGGGTCGACTTTGGTCTTCACCTTCACCAACCTGTTGAAATTATCCCTAAAGTATCTCACCCCCAACCACTGGCTTCAATGAAACTTGTGCTCACATTCTTGTTGATCCCCAAATCAAGGTCCCTGTAATTCACATATGCAGTCCTGGGGAACATTGAGACATAAGGTGCCAGATAAAGATACCTCCTACGAATCAAATCGATGTGCTTGCTTGCAATTTTATCATTCCCGTCTAGCCATGCAGTCAAGTGCTGTATCGTGAATTTGTTGCCTTTCCGGTGCGGGAACGGGATTTCAGATTCGGATATCCTCTCCATCATTCCTCCGTACGGGTTCCATATCATCAGTGGGATGATTTCCTCCATTACTCTTTTCCATAGCCCTTCCAATGCTGTTTCTGGTATAGTTGTTTTCACGAAATCCGATTGGCTTTAAAATAGGCCTTAGATGTGGACTTACCCTGGAGAAGAATCTCCGGCGGGTGTTGCTCGAGTATCCAGCAACGTAAAGCACTGATTTGATCCAGCTGGTTTCGATACAGTCTTTTTGAGTTAGTCCCAATTCCGGGAAGCTTTGTTTCATGATCTGTAGGAGCCTACCAGCATCACCTGGGAATAGAGAATTGTACGATGTTGTCACTGTTTTCATACCATTGTTTGTCGCTGTTTGAATGATGACCCTAATGAAAAGATCCTCGTCGAGTTTGTCAGCGACTTGTGGCCACCGATGGAGGATCTTGGTAGCATTTTGTTGTAGGGGCTTTGTGACAGCGAAGACTGTCACGGTAGCCGGGACCGGAACAAGTTGTATCTTCCATTGAAGGATAATGCCAAAGCTTGCAGCTCCACCTTCTCGGATAGCCCAAAAATGATCTTCTCCCATGGCTGCACGGTCGAGGACTCGTCCGTTAGCATCGACGACATTATCAGTACCGAGGCCATATTTTCTCATCACGGTACCATATGCACCACCTGTGATGTGCCCACCAACGCCTAAGCTGGTATATAGCCATGCAGGGAATCCATGAATCATGAAAAAATGAAAAATTACTGGACATGACTTTGCACTAAACATGAATTGTATTTTTGATCCATATATTCTCAAAAAGAACAAAAAAAGTTCATGTATGTTAAAAAGTCGAGTAAAATGATAATTTTTATAATATAACTGGAAAATTATAAACTTTATGACACGAGCTTAATTAGAGGATAATATTAAAAATTTTTGTTTAAAAACTTTTATATTTAGCATTTCTTCAATAAATAATCTTAAAATTAATTAGATCAAATCTTAAAGAATAAGACCATCTCAATATTATTTTTATTTAATAAAAATATTATTTATATATTAGATAATGAGGGACGGGACATTATTAGTGGCTTTTGCTTTTAAAGTCTTTCATTTGTCACATTCAACCCTACTTTTTATGTGCACATTTTTATAAAATTATTATATACCCATTCCTTTCCCTTCCCATACAATCATATCCTTAATTAAATTTTCACTTATTATTAATCCAATATTCAAAATAATACTAATCTATTTTCTCCTTTACGCTTGTTTATGTGTTTTTTAATTAAAATAAATCACATTTAAGTGATCCATATATTTCATGAATAGAGTTATGTTCAAATATTGAGAGAAGCAACTTATCAAAATTTAAAATAATAAGAACTTATTAAATATTTATTTTTAAAAAATTGAAGAAATAAAAATCTAATTTTACTTAAACTTAAGTTAATGGTGACCTAAAATATTGTTAGACTACAAATTTTGAAGCGACTCTTTCTTCCATGCATATGTTATTTTTTTCTTCATAAACGAATAGATAACACTTATTTTTTTTCCCAAATATTAACTCTTTTAAATAAAGCTGATGACAGACAATGATCACAATAACATTTACTACGTTAACAAACATGATAAATAAATCACAACCATAAATTAATTATATGAAATTAGGTGTAAAATTGGAGTTGGTTAAAAATTTGGTTTGAGCTTAGATGTTAACATTTAAGGTATAAGTAGAGGTGTAAATGAATCGAGTTTGAATGAATAAAATTGTGTTCGTGTTCGTTTATTTATTATTCACGAACATGTTCATTTAATGTTCGCGAACATGTTTGTTTAGCGTTCGTTTAATGTTCACGAGCATGTTCGTTTATATGTTCACGAACGTGTTCACGAACATGTTCATTTAGTGTTCACTTAGCGTTGTTTTAGTGTTTGTTTATCGTTCATTTATATATCCAACTTTTAATTTCATTTGCAAGCTAAAGAAAAATGATAAAACTATGCTACTGGTGTTTAAACTCCTTAAAATTCATAGTTTAAAACGTAACTTTTATCATGTGTTCTATTTAATCATTATCTTTACCACTATTTAAATATAAAAAAACAAAAGGAAAATGAGAATCGGGTAAACGAGTTTGTTCATGAACATAAATGAACGAGTTGATAAATGAACTCATAAACAAGCTTACAAACGAGCTCATAAATGAACTTGTTTGCGAACTTAAACGAACCGACCACACCTCTATTCGTGTTCGTTCGTTTATTAAATGAACATAATTTTTTTTGTTCATGTTCGTTTATTTAACTTCAAATGAACATAAAGGACGTTATACAAACGGTTTACGACCAATTCACTAAACCCTCTGTTGATTTACACCCCTAGGTATAAGGCAGAGGCGCTATTCTATCATCTCGTCCTCACACACAAGCATTAGCTTTTTGATGGTCTTCTCCTTCAAGAGCTTCTTTTCCGTATCCAGTTTCCTGTCTTATTTAACGAGCTGCTTTTATGATTGCTTTCCTAGTTCATGTTGTTTCAATGTTTTCCTTCCTTCTTAAAAAAGAACAGATTTCTTTTGAGTTTCGTTTAAGCATCGAGCTTCAACTGGAAGTGGTGGAATACTCTGTTCATGCCTGAAGAAATTATCAGGGTCAACTTTGGTCTTCACCTTCACCAATTTGTTGAAATTGTCCTTAAAGTACCTCACACCCCAACCACTGGCTTCAATGAAACTTGTGCTTGCATTCTTGTTGGTCCCCAGATCGAGGTCCCTGTAATTCACATATGCAGTCCTGGGGAACATTGAAACATAAGGCGCCATGCAATTATACATCCTTCGAATCCAGTCCACGTGCTTCCCTGCATTCTTATCATCCCCGTCTTGCCATAGTGTCAAGTGCTGGATCATGAATTTGTTGCCTTTCCGGTGCGGGAACGGTGTTTCGGATTCCGATATCCTCGCCATCATCCCTCCGTACGGGTTCCATGTCATCGATGGACTGTCTATAAGTCTTTTCCATGGTGCTTCCAATGCTGTTTCTGGTATGGTTGTTTTCACGAAATCTGATTTGGCTTTGAAATAATTCTTGAATGTGGACTTACCTTGGAGAAGAATCTCCGGGGGCGTGTTGCTGGGGTATCCGGCTCCATTTTTTCTGCACGTTTTGATAATAAAATTACTATAACCCATCCCATTTCATCCTTAATTAAACTGTCTTACTTACTAATATATTATTAATTACAATACTAATCAACCTTTATCCCTTTATATTTATGTTTGTTTATCAAAAAGCTACCTAATCTCAATTGAAGTCTGACCATGATGGATGGGTCTGGAACTTAAGTATCATTGTACTGTGGAATGTTGATGCATGGGAAAATTCAATAAATATTATTTTCATTTCATTTATTATAGCTTAGTTATGCATAACGTCAACCTAACCTGATAATATTCTCTTAAATTAATTAAATCCTTCTTTAGTAATATAATCACAAAGTTATTATATGTTAGTGTTGGATTTACTTGAAAAAAATACCTATCTAAATTATACCATCTTTTTATTAGAGTAAATATTTAATATTTTAAAGTTAACTATAAAATATTATATATTAGAGTCTAAAATGATGTTGCATAAAACTATAAAATATAAAATTTAAATTTAACTTTTTAAATTAAAATCTACGTTCGGATTCGAATATCCGAATGTATGATCTAAAAAATCGAATATTTAATTATCCGGATCACAATTTTAAAAATTTGAATTTTTGAATATCTAACATTTCAGACGGAATAATGTTTAATATAAAAAAAACACTCGTATTTTAAACATATCTAAAATTTAACATTAGTGTCTTCATTCGACACCTAACTGCAGATCATGTTTTTATAATTATCAAGTTTGATTTGAACTAGAAAGTTCGTGAGCCTATAATTGTCAAACTTGACTTAGGGGCTGTTTGTTTGGCTCTGAATGAAACCATTTAGCGTTTAATGCTGAACCGTTCAACATTCAGTGCGTTTGTTTCGCACATCTGAATGATTCAGTGCTGACTGATTCAGCAAAACAGTGTTGAATGATTCAACATCAAAGTACATTCTGAATGATTCAGAGTCATTATCAAACAGCTTGTCACATTCAAAGCTAATTCATACAGAGCCTCTGAATCATTCAGCATTTGAATCATTCAACGCTTAATCATTCTGAAGTAAACAAACATCCCCTTAAACTCGAAAGCTCATGAGCTTATAATTTTTAAGCTTCAAAACTCGCGAGTTTATAATTATCAAGCTTGACTCAAACTCAAAATCAAAATAAAAAAAATTAAGCTCAAATCGAGTTCAAAAAAAAATTAAATTCGAAACATTTTCATATTTAACTCGATTGAAGCTCAAATAACTTGATTAAAGTTCAAACATGAACAATTAAATACATAAATTTTTTTATATTATATTTTTTATTTTAAATAACATATAAATGTTAAGCAAATAGAGAAGAGTTTGTGGATTACTGATTATGTAGTGAAAATAATTGACGTGCTATAAAACTGTTAGTGTTAGCGTTAGCGTATGAGTCGTTCTATGTATGGATATCACTACGGTGCATAATCTTTGCTTTGACCTCAGGATGTGTGGATTGGAGGCATTCGGTGACATTTCAAGATATGAAGGTTGGGGTGTTTTCGAGTCCTTAGATGTACATATGTTCGATCCATATAATCGTATAATTACTAAGCGATTAAGAGACTAAATCTATTTAATTATGTGTTATATAATTTTACATGTTCGATCCATATGTTCGAGTCATTAGATGTACATCGGTTAAAATATTTGTTCCATTGATAAGATATTTATTATCATACTCTGGGTTAGTTAATATATTTGATTATGTGTTATATAATTTTACATTGTAAACTCTTATAAGTTAATATTCGTTCATATTTGTCAATAAATGTTCAAACATTCTTACAAATAACGTAAATGAACTTGATATCTCTAGAGATAACAACCATCCTCTTAATAATTGAAGTCGTTTGATTCATACCTCAAATTTAACTCTTCAAAGATGGGTATATTTTCTTTTTGGTTGCCCTTCAATTTCAAGATTTCACATTGATTAATCTAGATTGACCCGGGTCGTACACTTGGTTTTGGTAGGTGAGTCTCCCAAAGGAGATTTTCTACATACACAAGGACTCGAACCTGAAACCATGCTTAAACGATATCAAGTCCTAACTGACCTGGACTCTTCAAAGATGAATATTAGTAATGGTTTCTTAGTATATTATAGCTGAGATTGTTTTTCATTTTATTATACTTATTGTAGGACTTATGATACATGTCATAATGTTCTTTAATCTCGATTGTTTTTTACGATTTTTTCGTGAACTTTTCAAGTAGGATATCAACTTGATTTATTAAAAACTCGAGCATTATCCGATCTTTAATGAAAAAAAGGGGTTGTGGATTATTCAAAAACTATGAAAGGTATCAAACAAGTGAAATTGAATTCCGAGAATTTTTGTTCGGGCTTGCAAAAAGAAAAGGATATTTCTTTTAATCCTTGAGAACAAAGATTATTGCCGAACTAGAAGAGTATTAACACACATAATTTTAAAAATCAGATGCAAATATATTCAAATTCGATTTGAATTGGATTGAAATCTCATATATTATTTAAAAGTCAGTATTATTATTTTATTAAATGAAAAAACTTACAAACCATGCATCATGCAAGTAAAATCCAAGAGTTAATTACCAAGCATATGCAATACGTGAATTAATTTTCAGCTAAGTTTGAATCTTATTTGGAACGAGGAGGAATGCTTTGCTCATTCCTGAAAAAATTATTGGGATCAACTTTGGTCTTGACAGTAGTTAGCAGCGTAATAGCTCAAACCATATGATTTGCCATCCTCGTAGGTCCAAGTTTTACCGGTACCGATATCCACGACCCTGTAATTCAAGAAAGCCCTCCTGGGATTCTTGGACACGAACGGAGTCAAGAAGGCGTGAAGTGCTCTCGCTTGTTTCAAGTGAGTGGCATCCGCTTCATTTCCAGGATCGCTACAGGTCAACTAGTACTGAATCTTATATAAATTCCCAGCAAGATGAGCGAATGCAGTTTCCGTTGGTTTAATTTCGTCCATTTTCCCACCGTATGAGTTGCAAGTCAATCCCACTTTTGGATTTTCAGCCATCTTTTCCCATAGAGATTCCAGGCCTGAAATGGGAATCAGTGTTTGAACATAATCTGATTTTCTCTTAACGAACTTGGCGCTCTGATAGCTTCTATCGAGCAGAACCTTTGGTTCCGTTCCGGGTTCGAAATTTGCCCATCAAAGATCTGACTCGATCCAACTCATTTCGGTACAATTCCCTTTATTCAAACCGAGTTCCGGGAAATCTTTGGCTAATAAAGCTACAAAGGCATTGGCATCCCCCAAGAACAATCCCATGATCGTTACTCTCACCGACGTTATCTTCTTACTCGTATCGGGTTGCAACTTGCAACAGCATTCTCGTGAAGAGATTGCTATCAGTTTTCGCTGCAACTGTTTGCCATTTGAATGCCATGCCGGTGCCTTTCTCGGCTATTGATTGTTGGACTCTGAAAACGGTGACTTTCTCCGGTACACGGACGAGCTTTATCTTATAGGATGTGATAACGCCGAAGCTGCCTCCACCTCCGCCTCTTATGGCCCAAAATAGATCTTCTCCCATGGCTTTTCGGTCTAGTATTTTGCCGCTGGCATCCACTATGGTGGCATCCACAACATGGTCTATCGACAAACCGTATTTCCTTATCATGGTACCATACCCGCCACTGGCAATGTGCCCGCCGGCGCCGACCGTTGGACACACCCCGGCAGGGAATCCATGAACTTTGCTCTGTTTCCAGATGCCATGGTAAACTTCACCGAGCGCCGCGCCGGCTTGAACCCAGGCCGATTCATCTTTCACGTCGACAGTTCCGAACGTAGGTTAACCATGTCAAGCATGAAAAAGGGCGTGTCGGAAACGTAAGAAAAGCCCTCGTAATCATGGCCGCCGCTACGGGTTTTGAGATGGAAACCGACCTTCTGGGCGTAGAGTACGACGGCAGAAACATGGGTGGGGTCCATTGGAGTGATGATGATGATGACCGGTTTAGGCGTGGAAGATCTGTTGAAACGAGCATTGCGAATGCGCGCATTCAATACGGATGTAAAATTGGGATTGGTGGGAGGGATGACAATGGAGGAAGCTTTCGGGGATCCGATGGACTGACTCATGCATTGCAGAAGCTTTTGATAGGCGGGATCAGGGGCTGCACTCGATAATGGTAAACCCACGACAACAACAACAAGAGAACAAAATCCACAACTTCCCAATTCCCATTGTTTCTTTGTATGGCCCAAGTTGAATTTGAATGCAAATTTAAAGCATTTCACTCATCTTATTATAGACTTCTGTTTTATTTCAATGGAAGAAGCTAATTTTGTAAAACTTTATATTAGGATTTTACACCATACATTCCTTGACCAGCCTCTCACCAATGCTATTTTTGCTCATTATACATTTCTCCTTTTCTGGAATGCAAGACCACGTTTAAATATACATGACAAACTTGACATGAATCCGATTATCCGAACTGATTTATTCAACTCAATATCTAATATTAATTCAAACATGATAATGAAATTCGATATGATACTGACTCATACCCGACCTGATGCATACCTGATCCAAAATTTAGCGAAACTGAAAGCAATCCGAATTGAAAATAATCCGAACCGAGAGCAACTCAAACAGAAATTAACCTGAACCAAAAGCATCCCGAACCGAAATTAACCCGAACCGAAAGCAACCCAAACTAAAATTAACCCGATCTGAAAGCAGCCCGAACCAAATTTAATCTGACCCAAAAGCAATCCGAACTAAAAGTAAGAATCTTATTGTAAGATTGAAAACAGTACCAAATAAAATTTACTTATCTTAATTGTAATAAAAATATTAGATTTATAATAAAAATAATAAAAAGTTTACTCATGTTACATAAGATGAATATAAAAGTAAGAATCTCATTGTAAGATTAAAAACATTAATAAATAAAATTTATTTTTCTTACTTGTAATATAAATATTAAATTTATAATAAAAATAATAGTAAACAACTAAAACAAATGAAATAATATTAGATTTATAATAAAAATAATATAATGTTTACTTATGTTACGACTAAAACTAAACAAATAAAATTATGTATTATTTTTTAAAATTTAATAAAAATACTAAATTTATAATCGGAAATAAAATTTTTAATAAAAAATTATTTTTTTATCATATAGATAAACTTTCCATACAAGATCAATATAAAACTTTGATAACAAGCTTTAATATGCATTATAGGATTATATTTGTGTCAAATTATTGATTTATCATCTCTAAATGATGGTTTAATTCAAAATGTTGAACGATTGAAAATTGAAATTAGACCTAAATGATAAGATTAAAAAACAAGAAAACATTTTTTACAAGAATATATCAATAATTATATATATAGCTGATTACACTCATAAGCAATTCAACCTGAATTGACATGATCTAAAGATTGACCAAAATAAAAAATTAACCGATCTAATATTGGTCGGACCCGAAATCTAACCGATCCGATATTAATTCGACCCAAAAATCAATTAATTCGATATTAACCTGACCCAAAAAATAACAGATCTGATATTGATTCGAATCGAAAAACAATCGATCCGATAATCACCTAACCCGTACTAGATCCGAATCAGATTCGATCTGACCCAAAAAAATTATACTAAATATAATCTAGATCTAAAATAACCTGACGCAAACCCGATTGAAATGACCCGTTTGTCACCTCTACGTTTCGAAAGATGATCACGATCGTGATCATGACATGACATGACGAGCTAAAAACTACATAAATAATTACGGGTGTTCGAATTCAGATTGATTGAAAAAAATATTTTGTTTTGTACTTTGAGTTACTCCAATTGCCTCAATTAAGTTAGAATTTAAATTTGAATTTAAATAAAAAAAATTTAAATCACCCATAAAACCGAAAATTTAATTAAATTATTTGACAGTTGTACCTGTTGAAAAACATGCAATTCCAATATAATCAAAAGTTAATTGAAAATAAAGAAAAACCAAATAAATAATCAAATTATTTAATTAAACATCAAAATATGAATTATTTTAATATTTATCTTTTTAATTATTTAATCTTTATAAATTTAAACTTACCCTAACTAAAAATTTGAATTAATTTAAATATAATAATTATTTGTTCAGTCGAATTGAATTTTACTTTGATAACTAACAAATGCATCAAACTTGATTTAAAAAGCATAGACTATAGGAGTAGATATTTTTAAAAACAAAATTACTTATATTTTCATAATAAAAACAGTCCATTTCGGCCTACCAAAGATGACTGAACTTTCGTGATGTTTCGGGAAGAAAATTTTCATCCTCATAAAATGAGTGAACTGCAAAATTTTTAGTCAATCAAATTGACCAAATGCACTAATCATACAAGACTGTGAATCCTTAAGAAACATCTAGAGGATTGATTCTCTCTGGACGTCGATGGCATCGTGTCCACAAGACGATGCTCTGAAGAAACTCGAATATCTCTCTCTTGTCTCCAAAGTCAGT
This sequence comes from Hibiscus syriacus, assembly GCF_006381635.1. Lineage (NCBI taxonomy): Eukaryota > Viridiplantae > Streptophyta > Magnoliopsida > Malvales > Malvaceae > Hibiscus > Hibiscus syriacus. Next base: position 342,087 of record NW_024063259.1, on the reverse strand, counting down.
TCCGAACTGCAGAGCCATGTCGGGTTTTCCGACAAGACTTTGGCCGAATTCATCACTGAAATGGGCCGCAACTCCAACACTGTCGAAGAGTTCGATGCCAAGCTCAAAGAAAACGGCGCCGAGTTACCCGATTACTTCGTCCGCACGCTTCTCACTATTATCCACGCGATTCTGCCTCCAAAACCCAAAGCCTCCGACAAGGAATCCATGGCGGAAAACGCCGGTGACGGTAAGAAGTCTAAATTTAATGCTTTAGCGATTGCAGATGATAAGAATAGGGCTAAAGAACTAGAGAAGAAAATTGAGATGGAAATGCGAGATAAGATGGATAGGGATAGGGGTAGGCATAGAGATCAATCTAAGGAAGATGATGATGATGACGATAGGAGGGGTTATGGCAGACGGGGAAAAAATAGGGATCGAATCCGAGATAATGTGGATGACAAAGAATATAGGAATAGGGAAAGGAACAGGACCGGGATAATGTGGAAGGTGATGAAGATGGGGGGAGGAGTAATGGGAAGTATAGGGATAATGAGCCTGAATTGTATAAGGTATACAAGGGTAGGGTTTCGAGAGTGATGGATTCGGGTTGTTTTGTGCAATTGAATGATTTAAGGGGGAAAGAGGGTTTGGTTCATGTTTCTCAGATGGCTAGTAGAAGGATTCCCAATGCTAAAGATGTTGTAAAACGGGATCAAGAGGTTTTTGTGAAGGTAATTTCTATTTCAGGTCAGAAGTTGAGTTTGTCCATGAGAGATGTTGATCAGAATACTGGTAAGGATTTGCTTCCGTTGAAGGAGAGTTTGGATGATGATGTGTTTAGAACTAATCCTTCAGGGGGGAAAGAAGGGCCTGTGATGAGAACTGGTATTTCAGGGATTAAGATTTCAGAGGATGAGGATGCTGTTCCATCACGTAGACCACTGAAGAGAATGAGTTCACCGGAGAGATGGGAAGCCAAACAGTTGATTGCTTCTGGTGTTTTGAGACTAGATGAGTATCCCATGTATGATGAGAACGGTGATGGAGTGCTTTATCAAGAAGAGGGTGCTGAGGAAGAGCTTGAGATTGAGATAAATGAGGATGAACCTGCCTTTTTGCAAGGGCAGACTAGGTACTCCGTAGATATGTCACCGGTAAAGATATTTAAGAATCCAGAAGGCTCCTTGAGTCGTGCTGCTGCTCTTCAGTCTGCACTTATTAAGGAAAGAAGAGAAGTACGAGAGCAGCAGCAGAGGACAATGCTTGATTCAATTCCAAAGGATCTAAACCGTCCTTGGGAAGACCCAATGCCGGAGACTGGTGAGAGGCATCTCGCACAGGAGCTTAGAGGTGTTGGATTGTTGGCATATGATATTCCTGAATGGAAAAAGGATGCCTATGGAAAAGCTTTGACTTTTGGGCAGAGGTCTAAACTTTCAATCCAAGAGCAGAGGCAGAGCCTGCCCATTTATAAACTGAAAAAGGAACTGATTCAGGCTGTGCTTGATAATCAGGTACTGGTGGTCATTGGTGAGACTGGCTCAGGTAAGACAACGCAGGTAACCCAGTACCTTGCTGAGGCTGGGTACACTACAAGGGGTAAGATCGGTTGTACTCAACCCCGCAGAGTGGCTGCAATGTCTGTGGCGAAGAGGGTAGCCGAGGAATTTGGTTGTCGATTAGGTGAGGAAGTTGGTTATGCCATTCGTTTTGAAGATTGTACTGGACCAGATACTGTCATAAAGTACATGACTGATGGTATGCTTCTAAAGGAGATACTGAATGATGATAATCTTTCACAATACTCGGTCATCATGCTTGATGAAGCACATGAGCGCACAATTTATACCGATGTCCTTTTTGGGTTACTGAAGCTTCTTGTGAAACGGAGACCTGATCTTCGTCTGATTGTCACATCTGCTACACTGGATGCAGAGAAGTTTTCAGGGTATTTTTTCAACTGTAATATATTCACAATTCCTGGGAGAACGTTCCCTGTGGAGATACTCTATACAAAACAGCCTGAGAGTGACTACCTTGATGCTGCTTTGATAACAGTCCTACAGATACACTTGACTGAACCTGAAGGTGACATTCTCCTCTTTTTGACTGGTCAGGAGGAAATTGATTTTGCATGCCAGTCTCTTTATGAAAGGATGAAAGGACTTGGTCAAAATGTACCTGAGTTGATTATTTTACCAGTTTATAGTGCCCTTCCTAGTGAAATGCAGTCTAGGATTTTTGATCCTGCACCTCCAGGGAAAAGGAAGGTGGTGGTTGCAACAAATATCGCTGAGGCTTCTTTAACTATAGATGGCATATATTATGTGGTTGATCCTGGTTTTGCAAAACAAAATGTTTATAATCCAAAGCTAGGGCTTGATTCCCTGGTCATAACACCAATCTCGCAAGCATCAGCAAAGCAACGTGCTGGGCGTGCGGGACGTACTGGACCTGGAAAATGCTACCGTTTGTACACTGAAAGTGCATACCGAAATGAGATGTCACCTACCACAATTCCAGAAATCCAGAGGATTAATCTTGGTACGGTAACACTACAACTGAAGGCCATGGGCATAATTGATCTCCTTTCTTTTGATTTTATGGATCCCCCTGCACACCAAGCTCTCATTTCTGCCATGGAGCAGTTGTACAGTCTAGGAGCTCTAGATGAGGAGGGACTTTTGACTAAGTTGGGTAGAAAAATGGCAGAATTTCCTCTTGATCCTCCATTATGCAAGATGTTACTGGCCAGTGTGGACCTTGGGTGTAGCGATGAGATATTAACAATTATTGCAATGATCCAAACAGGTAACATCTTCTACAGACCAAGGGAAAAGCAAGCTCAGGCTGATCAGAAGAGGGCCAAATTTTTCCAGCCCGAGGGAGATCATTTGACTCTACTTGCTGTATATGAAGCTTGGAAAGCAAAGAACTTTTCAGGGCCTTGGTGTTTCGAAAATTTTGTTCAGTCTAGATCCTTGAGGAGGGCACAGGATGTCAGAAAACAGCTTCTCAGCATCATGGACAAGTATGTTCATCTAGTTTTTGCTTTTGCAAATTGCCTCTGGTTTTGATATTTCCATTCATGATTTACATTATGGTTCTATGATTGTAACGGTGTCCTGATGTCTGATAGGTTACTTTCTTGCATAGTTTAGGGTTTTTTTACACTTTTCAACATTTTTTGTCACCCCTAGTTGTACAAATCTTACATTTGACATGATTATTACTACAAGGATAAGCACATAACACCAACTGCAGTTTCGTAATATACACAGAATGATTGAGCTTAATTAACCGCCAAAATTCCTAAGCTACATGCTTTCTAAGTTTCTTACTTTTGGGTGTTATATGCTAGGAACTGTGGATTGCCCTTAGGAGAATGCAAATTCAATTGTGAATGTCTTCTTTGAACTTGCTTTATTGCTCTTTTATGAATCATGGTAGCCTCCGACTAGTAATAATCTGGACACACTCTGTGTTAGCAATGACCAATCATATTCTCTTTCACTTGATTCATTCCTCTGTTCGAATCTGTTAGGTTCACTAGTATGATTATTGATCTATCTTTTAAGTCGTTAAAAGTTATTACTCGTGTTTGAGGTTGTAACGGAAAGCTGATGTTTTTTTTTTTAAATTTACAGGTACAAATTGGATGTAGTGAGTGCCGGAAAGAACTTTACAAAGATCAGGAAAGCAATCGCGGGAGGATTCTTTTTCCATGCTGCGAGGAAAGACCCGCAGGAAGGATATAGAACACTGGTGGAGAATCAAGCTGTTTATATACACCCAAGCAGTGCCCTTTTTCAGAGACAACCGGACTGGGTGATATACCACGAACTGGTAATGACTACAAAGGAGTACATGCGAGAGGTATCAGTGGTAGATCCTAAGTGGCTGGTTGAACTTGCACCTAGGTTCTTCAAAGTTGCAGATCCCACGAAAATGAGCAAGCGGAAGCGTCAAGAACGTATTGAACCACTTTATGATAGATATCATGAACCTAATTCTTGGCGGCTTAGTAAACGACGAGCTTGATATGTTTCACTTCTTCTCTGCCTCTATCACCTTGTAATTCTCCGTTATTTTTTTTTCTCAGAGGCTTGCTGTCAGTTGCCACTAGATCATTAGCATGTTTGCAATTATGTTATTTCTCACAATTTGTATAAAGTGTACTTTATTGCTAACTCAGTTGCTGCTACTCCCATGTATTGCTGAAATAAAACCCATCGCTCCTTACCGACCAAAAGCAAGTGTCTTGATGCTCTAAGCACCGGTCTTCGTCTCTGGTGGCCTTGAAAAGATCGAAAGTTCCATTCTTGAGAAAATTCTCCCACCGTGCGTAGCAGAAAAACAGGGTGGTTCGGAAAAAGTTTATTTTCGTATCCCAGGTGTAAACCTCGCCGTTCAACATGGCTTTGGGCCCGATATCTCGGTCACTGGACTTGCAATGCACAAAAAGCTGTGGCGCGTTTGGTGAAGATAAATGAAATATATCTTTAGGCAAATCATTGGTGATGCGGATATGGTTGTTTTTTAACATCATATCTTGCCTCACTGCAACTGCCCATGAATACGCCGTCAAGAGCACCAATAGCGAGAAGACAATGTTCTCGTGGTTGGCCATTGTCGGTGATGAGAAATGGTATGTTCTGACTAATTATGGGTATCTAATAGATCTACTTTTGAATTATGGACTAATATAACAACCAACCAATCCAGTTACAAGAACATTAGCATTGTGGGTGAAGATCTGTTTTGGCCTCTTAAAGGAGGAGGTGGCGTGAGTTTTGCTATCATCGTTTCGTTGAAGATCAACCTTGTTTGGGTCACGGAGACAGTGACCGTATTCAACGTATTGTTCGTTCACCCTCGAGCAAGCTGATTTGGTTTACAAGTGGCAGCAAATTTCACCAAACGTAAACGGAGGCCTCAAGGCTAATGCTATTGATCAACGGAACCCGCTATGGAAACAAGACGTTAAAGGCGTGTTTCGTAGGTTTCTTGCTCCTCTGACGATTGCCATGCACGAAATGAGATGGGTGGAATCAACACTTTTCTATGCCATTTTCCCACTAGGAACTCCGGTTGATGTTTTACTCAACAGGACTGCATGGGAGCGGGTGTTTTTCAAGAACAAATCGGATTATGTTCAAGAACATGATCCCCAAACAGGGTCTAAACAAGATATGGGAGATGATGATCGATGCCCGAAGCTGTACTACGTGGGAAGTTCTACATGGAATGGAATCCGTACGGTGGGAAAAATGAATGAAATCCCAGAATCAACCATTCCATTTCCTCATAGATTTGTTCTTGATTCAGCATGCACTTTCATTGCTTGAAAATGAAAACAATGTGATAAGCTTCCACAACAATGATTAACCTGAGAAAATTTTATGCTGCAATGCCACCATATGTGTCCAAGGTAAAGTTTTCTGAATTACAGAGATCTCTGCATCAGAAAAAATCTTAGCAAAACTAAAATTTTGAATAGACTCTAATAATTAAACTGAAATAATTCGAAATTAATATATATATATATATATATATATATATATATATATATTTTTAAATCAAATCAAAATTTACTCCTACGATCTATTATATTGGATAACAAGATATAAAACTCTTCGCATATAGCTCACCGTCAACCATCAATCAAGCTCATGTTGTATCAACGCCTAATGACGAGGCATGAACAGCACTCTTGAAAGTTACGTATTAAAAATAGATAATTGGCGGATCGTTTATAATTTTCCTTGCAACTAATGATATGCTCATTTCGGAAGATATTCAAGAGGATTTTGTTTATTTTTTTAATTAAACAAAAAAATTAATTTTAAACAATTAACATTATTGATCGTACCTACAAATATATATGAGCCTTGGACCAACCTGATAAGCAGCGTAAGGGTGAAATTCATATAATTGTATCAAATCTATATAATAAATTATGAGTATAGAGTTGAATTATTATCTTGCGTGGTCATAGTTTCGTATTGTTAACACGGAAGGCAAAAGTTCAAGCAAGAGAACAAAATCTTGACTAGTGTGTTGGAAACTTATTCTCGGAAAGATTTGAACTAATTAATAATATTATAAAAATATTACCACGATGTGTATATACTCTTATTTACTATACATGGATTAACACGATGTGTTTAAAGTTTGAACTACGAGCAATAACAATAAATAATAAAAGGCAAGAGAAATTAAAATCTAGGAGATATTTCGCTTTCATTTTGTTGTTTTGTGTCATAGAAGACAACGGTTCAATGACTTCGTTGTAAACCCAATTCGGGAAAGCTTGTGTTCATCAATTGCAGGAGTCCATCCGTTTGCCCTAGAAAATGGCCGATGAATGAAACCCTAACCGTTTTATTGTTGCCACCATTGTTAATAGGCTGAGGCTGGAGTCTAATAAAGTCATCTTTTGGCAGTTTTGGTGCAACTTGTTGCCAACGATAAGCGAGCTCCGTTGCGCCTCGTTCCAATGTCATTTCTGCGTAAGGGTACCCCAAACAGCCAAGTCCAAAGGAAAGATTGGTCTTCTACGTAAGGCCATGAAATTCTATTAGATGTTCCTTCAGGTTGCATGGCTTTGAAGGTTGCAGGATTCCACCATCGAATTGTGAAAAAAGCAATACCTGAAAGCAGAAATGGTTACATTCGGCATCAAGAATATTCAAAATAACAAGAAAGAAACATAAGCTTCGCCCCTCTTTCTATGAATGGTGGTCTTTTCCAGAAACACCTGCTCCAAAATTGTGCAACACATTCCTGCCATATTTCCCCGAATGTACTACCAACATAGCCATCAAAGGCACATAGCATCTACACTTGTTACAGGTCAAGTAAGATTTCTTAGGCCACAAGCAAAGAAAAATGATCCACCCACGGGGGTTTGCAGATGTCTTTCAATCTCTACAGAGAAACTGATGTTATATCTTATTATTTTTCTTCCAATATGTGCAGAAACATGACAAGTACGGTATTGTATGGTAGTTCAATCTCTACAGAGATATTTAGATAGATTGAGGGGAGTGGCGGCCGCATTAGGATTAACTCAGGCTACGGGTTTTTAATGAGTTGATCAATTAGTGAACAGTTCAAACTTGATTCGGTCGAAATTTAATAAAATTTTGATTCAGGTTGATTCGACTCAAATTCCAGTTAGACTCGAGATTTTAACGAGTTGAGTCGAACAAAGTCCAACTGGACTTGATAAGTTCGTGAGCAGGTCGCTAATTTTTTTAATAATTTTTTAGTATTTATCTTAAAAAATATTTCATTCAAAAAATTATTAATTTATTAATAGATAATAAAAAGATGATAAATTACTAATATTTTAATTTTCTAATAAACAACAAAAAAAATACTAAATTATTAATTTATAAATATTATTTAACTACACCAAAAAAATTTTAAACCTTAATTATTATCTTAATATATTTATAGATGCTTATTTTGGAGTTTAAATTTGAAATCGTTTCATACATTCTTTTGATAAATTTTTGGTTAAATTATTAATTTATGTTTATGTTAAATTCTATGTAGTATTAGTAGATTTTACCTATAGTTAGAAAAAGATAAAATTTTCAGTCAGCTTAATGAGCAACATGTTAAGCAACAAGTATTTTTAACGAGCATGAATCGAATAAAATTTTAACAAATTTAACGAGAAATGAATCGAATCAAATAACAAAAATTTTAAACGAACACGAATCTAACATTATCTAATTCGCTATCGAGCCCAACTCAAGCTATCTCTAACTGAACCAAAATTCTCTGCCCCTTTTAACTACATCCATGCATGCCCCATTATTTTCATTAGTCCACGTGTAAGACTAAATTTAATCAATATAATGTTTTTACTTTTCTTGATTAAACAATTAATTCAATATTTCATTGATATCTTTGATCGTATTCACACGTAAAAGATATGACGTTCGGTCTTTTAGGGTTGTCGAAAGTCCACTAATTAGATCTCTTAATCAATGTCAGGAGTTCGAATCCTGACGTTTGCGAATGAATCAAACTGGGTTGGGAGGGTCGCCCTCACCTCTGCAGTACCCGATCTGAATTAGTCGGTCAATAAATCGGATATCAGAGATTAATTCAAAAAAGAAAAAAGAAAAAAGAAAAAAAGAAAATACAAGGCAAGGAACTAAACTAAGAGGTACATAGCGTAGAAGGCAAAATCATATAACTTGTATTAATTTATAGGGTAAAGCAGATAAATGATCTCTTGATTTCAAGACACTTTTTTGTTAAATCTCTCAGCTATTAAAAATTATAAGTTGATTTCCAATTATAAGGTGTTACTTTGTTGAGTCTTCTGACTATTAAAAGTTATAATATAATTATTCGACTATTCATATGTTCCAAACTTATTTTTATGTTAAAAAATTATTGTCAATCTCAACTAAACGTTAACCTACTGATTTAGTAGACGTGATGCCCTTGAGTTATTCTTTCGTTTGTGTAAACGATAATATACTTCACACAACATTATTATGACAAGAATTTTAGTTCTCATTGGTATTTCCTTAAAGCCTTGAACATCACCTAGTTCTGCAAGAGTTTGAAAGAACTATGCCCGATAGTCTCCTTGAAGTGACCCTACTTCACTCTCACATAGATGACTTATGTTGCTCGGCTCACCGAAGCACACAATGATTATTAAAAGATTTGCTTAGCCTATACCAATTTGATCGTTGTTTACATAATAGGAACATACTTAGGATGAGAGACTTCATATTGACTTTAAATCTCATAGGCTTTAGTCTCATTTCTTTAGATGTTTTCTTAACTTAATCTCGATTTAACCATTTGGTTAGTGGATCCACGATGTTATCATTTGATATTACAAAATCAATAAAAATAACTCCATTTGAGATCAATTACCTAACGGTATTATGTCGACAACACATATGTCTCGATTTACCATTATACTTGAAATTCTATGAGTCACAGTATATGTGCATATTGTGGGCACATGTTTCATCAATTAAAGAATATCCTCCAAGAAATTCTAAAGGCATTTAACTTATTCTTTAGACTTATTTATAGCTACAAACTCATATCCCCTTATGAATATGATTATAATCATTTTCTTCAAGGATTTTCATGACTCGACTTCTCCTCTCTATGTAAAAATATATTCACTTTGTACAGTTGATATCTCGAATATCAAATTTCAACTAGCACCAGTCTATCCTTCTAACTATTTTTATTTTCTTTGGTAATATGATCATTACCTTTGCAAGACACCCCCACATTTTTCAAGTATTTGTTAGAAGGTTTTTGACATTTTCATAACTTACTCGGTGTCTTTTTTTCTTCTTCATGGGAACCTTATTTAAAAAGTAATTAGTTGACAGAACAATTTCTCCTCTCTCTCACATGTTCTTTGACAACTCAAAACTTCATAATATTACGTTCATAATTTCTTTTAGTCTGATTTTTCTATCGACTATTCCATTTGATTGAGGATGGTATAATGGTGTTATTTTGTGAATAATATTCATCAAATGGTTTTCAACTTCATGTTTATAGAAAATAAATTTATCTATAATTGTGATTTTGCTCTTTTGGCAAATACACATAACAATACTTTTTCTATCATCAATGGAGGTAATAAAATATTTATTTTCTCTCACCTATGACATTATTATAAATTTTAAGAACTTGGTCACTAACAATTTATTAGTATCATCATCTTCTGTTTCATATCTATGATCCAATGTTATCCATAATTCTTTTATCCACCTTATGGATACTATACATCTTATATAGTGAATCCAACAATCGTGATTTCATTTAACACGAAATTAGAATAAATTTTAGTTTATTCTACCAATAAAATTTAGTTAGAAACCAAATTAATAACAAAGTTGTTACTTTCAAGAGATTTTTATAATAAATAGTAATAAAAAAATTATGTTAAACTACAAAATTAAAATCCAATTGATTTCAAATGCGAAATCAAAAATTTTCAATAAATAGAAAATTAATTCTCGTTTATTTTTTTTATTTTTATTTGTTAAAATCAATGTTCTGAAACAAAATCATCAACCAAAGTTACTTTCATAAAAATTTCTATTAAACATATTTGTCCACTTTGAAATTTTAGCAAACCCGTTAAGATGGTAGGATAAATCTCAAAACAAATTTATTTTCTATCTCGATTTTCTCACAAATTTCGAATCATCTCGAATAAAGAAAGGTAGAAGAATGAGATAATAATTTAACTTAAAATTGTTAGAAAAACCACGTTAATTTGAGAATAATAATAATAATAATAATAATAATAATATATTATTATTATAAAATAAATTATAAGGAACAAAATTATTGTCTTAGGATTGTTAGAAGTATAACAATCTGATACTATAATCACACCTAAGAAGATAAAACAAACAAACTTAAATTTCTTAAGTAATAAATAAAAAATATATAGAAAGAAAAATATTCTTTTGTTTTTTATTGATCGGTTGATCAAAATTATTAACAGTTGAGGTATGTTGCTACATAATTTTTTTAATACATTTTTTTGTCACTCATTTGCTGCTTGAGTTCGTTGGTCGTATTTTGGCCACTCTTTTGTTGCTTGAGTTCGATTATCAACTACATCAACACAACTACAGAGATCACAAACTAACATTATCTTTGTTTATCACCGCTAAATTAATGGAGAAAAATTGTTCTACTTTTGAACTTGTGAGATATAAACTTTTCTGATGTTTTGAACATGTATTTAACCTATCAGGTTAGCATAATATTTATATATAATTCTCAAAAAGAAATTTACTCCAATCAGATATGTTTCAATATTTTTTTTTGCTCAACAAATAATGATTTATTAAAGATTTAAGGAAATAAATCCAAGACCTAAATTATGTGTTTCATTAAAAACTTCTCTACAACTAGATGGAGGAAACGAATATGACACAACTACGCAACAAAAACAACTCCACAACTGATTTAGCAAACTATCTCCAGAAAAAAAAAAATCAGCCGAAGAATATGACAATTCAACATATCTCAATTCCTTAACATCATACTAAAAAATCTCACTCCTTCCCAACCCATCATTGGCTCGAAGAACCGTCATTCCACCGAGGCTTCTAGGTGCAAAATCGAATTTTACTCAATCATTTGACCAACCCAATACCATCTCATACCATTGTTAAAATGACGAGATATTCAAAACCAATGACCTTCATCACGATCATCTGAATACTATGAAACTCCCTCCCGCTTTGCACATTTAACATCAAAGACCCGATACACAGCCGACTGAACCACTTTTCACAGTCTCAAATAACCTTGGCTTCCACAGAATCAGCTCTAACACCCCTCACTCAAACCTCTAGAACGTTAAAATATACATAGCTAGCTGTGGAACATATCTATCAGCAGATACCACCAACATTAAGGCACTATTCCCCTGAAAATGGCCAAAATAACACACGCCTCACTACGGACTAATCATTATAAACCGGATGGAGAGAAACTACTACGAAAGATACACCCAGGCGAACTCAGAACAAATCTACAATCTGCATATATTCAAAATAATAAAGCACCCTCACTTAGCCTAACATTTGTACAACCCACTGAAAGACCATATAATTTCTACCACCACGGATCCAAGGCAGAAGAAAATAATCTCCCAAAATGCATCCTTTGATCGAATCCACCTCTGCAGAAAATTCACAAGGCACAAAATAAACAAACACTTGAAGAAGCAAACCTCACCATAGAGCCTATAAACCTCCCAGGCGTTTTTCCTGAAATATCACCTTTTAACATTAATTTTCCCTGTCAGGCACCCTTCAGACTATTTTTCCAGATCTAACACCCTTTGCAGTAAGGCGTCCCCTGTAGCGCGCTTTATGTTGATCTGGCGCCACGTGGGGTAAGGCGCGCCCCCTTTCAGCGCGCCTTATGATGACATGGGCAAACGTGTCTAAAGCGCACCCCCTGGGGCACGCCTTACGCCATGTAGGGCTATAGCACGGGGCAAGGGCCACGCTTTTCAATTATCACATGCCCAATTATCATGCATGCATAATGCAAGACGCGGTGCAGTGGCCACGCCTTGCATAATTTACCCCCACTTCTCGGCTTTAAAGCATTCTCTCTCGGCTATAAATAACCCTGTAACATCCCAAACTATGGGTTAGTGACTAAATGGTAAACTTTCAGAATTTGGTGATTAAAGTAGAAGAATGAATTAGTTCAATGATTTATCTGTAAATAAATCCTAAAAGATGTTAGTAATTATAAAAGGTATTAAAGGGCAAAAGGGTCATTTGACCAAGAGATGAATTAAATAATGATATATATGGATAAGGATGAGAGATTTTCTAGAAATCTCTTCTCTCTTTTCTTCTTCATTTTCTTCTTCCTGCCGTGAAAGCTCCAAGGCAAAGGTAAGATTCCTTGTTAGCTGATGATTTGTTGATTTTAAGAGTGGGTTTTGATCCTTAGGTAATACTTAAGATTATGGAAAGCTTAGGTTGTCCTAAAATCAAAAGATAAAGGAGATAGAGAAGATTAAAGATTAGTGGTTCTTGAATGAAATCTTGAAATAGAGTTTATAATAAGAATTGAAAGTTGGATTTGACTTGTCATCAATCTAAGTAAGAGATATGAAGTAATATAATTGGATTTGAAACATGTTGCAAAATTGATATAATTATTGAATTACATATGGAAGATAGGATTTTGAGGTTTAAGATGAAATAAATGAATATAGATTGGTTTAAGTATGTGTACTAGAGTTAAGAATGAAAAAGGGGATGAAACATGAAGGATTTAATCCAAAATGAATGATTTTCGGGTTCAAAAATAGGATTATGGGTAGAGTGCATCGATGCATATTCATAGTGCATCGATGCATCAAGGTTAAAACCCAGAAATTGTTTGAAGGTGTATCGATGCATTGCTAGTGCATCGATGCACTCTTTTAATAATGAAACATCGAATACAATTAGTGCATCGATGCATAAGGCATGCATCGATGCATCCCAATAATAATACAACATCGAATACCTTTTATGCACCGATGCATCAGTAGTGCATCGATGCATACCTTCATTAAAAGATGAAATTGACTTTTCTCTTAATCTAAATAGTGAACCATTAGAGTTTATTAGTTATAATACTAATATAGATCTATGTATGATTATGTAAATATAGAACGTGATCCCGTTCTGAATCAATTGAAGGACTAGAATCGAATCAAAGCAAAGCTAAGGTGAGTGCACATTATTTAGTATATGATGTTAAATGGAAAATAAGACTTATGATAAGTCTATTTCTAATAGTAAAATGCATGAATTCATAGAGGTATGTGTTTGTTATGATTTATATGTGTGTATGAGTACATGATTACATGTATATGTGATATGTGATATTGAACTATATGAAATTATAATATATGAGAATACATGCCTATGTGACAAGCTATATGAAAATGAATTAAGTAAATACATGAGAATATGACATGAGATAGATAATATGAGTTATGTGATCATATTAGAAAATATGTTAAGTGATATGTGAAAGTGGATTACATGTTTATGTGAATATGTGATACGATATGAGATTCATAAATATATGTTTATGAGATATATGTTTACACATACATAATGTATGTGACAGAAGAGAAGGAACATGAGATTATAAGATCAATGATTACACGTATATGTGATACGTGACAGAAAAGAAGAGATATGTGTTTATAAGAGAAATGATATGATATAAGTTATGTGATTACATGTATGTATTAATACATCTTGCTTGCATTACATGTTAGTGTGATTGTGAATAGGTAGGAAGGAAACAAATGATGATATAAGAATCTATTATAAGATATATGATATGAAATACATGGTTACACATACATGTGGTGTTTGACAGAAGAGAAATAACAAGTGATATGAAATGTTATAAATGATAATACCCATGTTATATGATATGAGAGCTAGGGGTATAGTTGGCATGCCAAGAGTCGAGGGTATACCTATGTTCTACGGAACATATGGACAGAATTACCTATGTCTTTCGAGACATATGGATAGTATACCTATGTTCTAAGGAATATATGGACAATTTACCTAGGTTCTTCGGAACCTATGGACAGTTGCCGATGATCTTTATGACCTCTGGATAGTTACCGAGGATCTTTATGACCTCTAGATAGGTCCTTCGGACATTGATCGAGCTGTGATGACAGCATATGTGTGCACAACCTCAATGTACTCACATACCTTAAGTTCTCACTAGTGTACATGGGCTAATAAAGAGATTAAACAAACATACTGAATGTGATATGTATACGATGGGTTTATAAATGGTTATCAAAAGTAAGTGGTTTGAAATGTGTTACATGAACCATATGATGTTATATGTGTTTCTTAATGATAATGATAGAGATTATGATAATGATGGTATATGTTTATGTATGCTTTATGTTATATGAAATATTATATGTTTTATATGCCTCACTAAGTCATCGACTTAGCGTGTGATTGTTTCACACGTAGGTTTGGAAAATGAAAAGAGAAGTAAAGAGGAACAAGACAGGTCAGTTCTCCTTACCGAATGTCAGATCAGAAGAGAGGTGAATAATATGTATTTTTGTATATAAAGTTCTAGTTGGCATGTAATCAAAAGAATATATTGTATAAGCTCTGAATAGTTTTGTAAATATTTTGAATAAGTTAAATGTTATAAAAGTTTTTAAAATTACTCAATATTTTATACAAATAAATGTTTGAAAAGTCAATTTGACACTTCGGACTCGTATCTGGGTTGGATACGGGTTGGGGGTGTATATGTAATGGTATCAGAGCTATGGTTTAGCCGATTCTAGGCTAAAAACGAAGTCAAATTTGTTTTAAAAAATATACATGTCGACATAAAGTAGAAAATTTTCTGATCTGATAGAGTAAGGAGTGTATTGTCTTGTTAATAGAGTTCAATTATTATGTTAAATAAGATATGTGAATACCAGAGAATGATTTATGAAATATATATATATGTTTATATGATATGATGGATGATATGTGAACATATGCAATTGACATATGTTATACAATATGAATTGGATGAGCATATGCACACGTGATATGTGATAGAAGAAATGATATGAGCACATGAAAATATGAGAGTTTCCAAAGTGAAATACAAGGCTATAGACCTGAAGGTAATAGCATTCACCTGCCCTGGCCAGGCAGGGAGAAGAGTGAAAACCTCAGGGAATGCCTGTATAAGATTAGAGAATGATTCATGATGTTGAATGATATTTCGATGTGTTTACAATGTTATATTTTGTTAACTCATAGAATGAATGTATCAAATTAGTTGATAAAGTTGTGAGCACCCAAGTTCAAGGGTGGATTTGAGGAAGGTTCTATTGTTATAGACCTTTGGTTGAATGATATGATAGAAGGTTTTCATTTCTTCAAAGTGGAGATGTTGAATTGAGTAGTTTTGTTACTACTTTGGCAAGTTAGAGTATGGTGGACAATTGTCACCATAAGAACGTTAAAAGATTAAATGATGTGATTAGAATTGTATAAGAGTTCAAGAATAAGTTCATTGATGACCAGTTTATAAGACAGATGAAACTGGAATACACGAGCTTGAAACAAGGGAATTATACCTTGTATGAGTATGATTATAAGTTTAATAAGTTAAGCAGAATTGCTGCTGAGTTAATTCCGATTGAAAATGATACATGTGATTTGTTGTTTAGGACTTGCGCCTTAAATTAAAAGAGTGTTACTGGTTTGAATTTGTTATCATTTCAAGAAATAGTTAATTGTGTTAAAGCTTTAAAGAGAAAGAGCTCAGAATGAAAAGTTTGGAGAATAAAAATCTCATATGATTAAGAGAATTGGTGCTTCATAGAGTTCAGTACCATCAAAGAGAGGTAGAGATTCTGGTTTTTAACTTCAGATAAGGTATGAATTAGTTGTATTCTCTGCCAGAGAATCAAATCTGATGAGAGTCAGACAGACTCAATTAGTATGGTATGGTACTGAAAGATTAAATATGATAAAGGGTTATAAGGAAGTGCAGATTATAAGTTTGATTAGAAGTAAGAAAAGTATGTAAGGTTATATGATGAAATTTTGTGTATCGTAATACAGACAAGGATGAAAGAATGAGTAAAAGTTTGGATTGTGGTGAATTAATTAGAAAATGAGGAAAGAAATCAATTGATTGATTTTTGATTTTGAGTGATAAGAATTGATGTTACTGTCTACAGGATAAGTAACATTATATGAATGAAATCAGAGTTATGAATTTGAAACAAAGGGATAGTATTGTGTATAAGAAAGAGTGTGGAGATGATAAGGATTTGTACTTTAGAATGAAAGAGTTAGCGTTGACTAACAAGATTTTGTGATGAAATTGTATTGGATATAGTTGTATATTTTGATTACGTAAATGTGATATAGTGAATGAAGTGAGGATTCGTATGGAAGTGCAAATGATAAGTTCGATATAGAAACACGAAAAGTGTGCAAGGTGATGTGAAAATATTGTTTGACTCCTTAAAGTATATGTTTAATCACAATTGAAGAAGATTTAAAGTTGTATTTTGGTCAAATGATGAAGAAATACAAGTTTGGTATGTTTATAAGGTAATTAGAGAGTTATGAAGAAATAGATGGATTTATGATATAGAGTGATGAGATGGATGTTACTGTCAACGTAATGAGTGACATTATATGGAATTTTAGAAAGGTCAAAGGAAAAATGCATAATCGAATGAGAGAAAAGACAACGATGGATTGGTATTACTGGTTATTGTTTATATGATAAGCAACATAAGATGAATGTATAAACGAAAAAGATAGTTGGAAAACTAAATGATTGAAAAGTAAGTTTCTGATGATGACAAGAAAGAATAAGTCAGGGAAGCAATATAAGAACATTAGAAGATATGTTCTTATTAAGATGTGCAGTGAAAATTCGAGGACGAATTTTCTTATAAGGAGGGGAGAGTTGTAACATCTCAAACTATGGGTTAGTGACTAAATGGTAAACTTTCAGAATTTGGTGATTAAAGTAGAAGAATGAATTAGTTCAATGATTTATCTGTAAATAAATCCTAAAAGATGTTAGTAATTATAAAAGGTATTAAATGGCAAAAGGGTTTGACCAAGAGATGAATTAAATAATGATATATATATATATGGATAAGGATGAGAGATTTTCCAGAAATCTCTTCTCTCTTTTCTTCTTCATTTTGTTCTTCCTCCCGTGAAAGCTCCAAGGCAAAGGTAAGATTCCTTGTTAGCTGATGATTTGTTGATTTTAAGAGTGGGTTTTGATCCTTAGGTAATACTTAAGATTATGGAAAGCTTAGGTTGTCCTAAAATCAAAAGATAAAGGAGATAGAGAAGATTAAAGATTAGTGGTTCTTGAATGAAATCTTGAAATAGAGTTTATAATAAGAATTGAAAGTTGGATTTGACTTGTCATCAATCTAAGTAAGAGATGTGAAGTAATATAATTGGATTTTAAACATGTTGCAAAATTGATGTAATTATTGAATTACATATGGAAGATAGGATTTTGAGGATTAAGATGAAATAAAAGAATATAGATTGGTTTAAGTATGTGTACTAGAGTTAAGAATGAAAAGGGGGATGAAACATGAAGGATTTAATCCAAAATGAATGATTTTCGGGTTCAAAAAGAGGATTATGGGTAAAGTGCATCGATGCATATTCATAGTGCATCGATGCATCAAGGTTAAAACCCAGAAATTGTTTGAAGGTGTATCGATGCATTGGTAGTGCATCGATGCACTCTTTTAATAATGAAACATCGAATGCAATTAGTTCATCGATGCATAAGGCATGCATCGATGCATCCAGTAATAATACAACATCGAATACCTTTTATGCACCGATGCATCAGTAGTGCATCGATGCATACCTTCATTAAAAGATGAAATTGACTTTTCTCTTAATCTAAAGAGTGAACCATTAGAGTATATTAGTTATAATACTAATATAGATCTATGTATGATTATGTAGATATAGAACGTGATCCCGTTCTGAATCAATTGAAGGATTAGAATCGAATCAAAGCAAAGCTAAGGTGAGTGCACATTATTTAGTATATGGTGTTAAATGGAAAATAAGACTTATGATAAGTCTATTTCCAATAGTAAAATGCATGAATTCATAGAGGTATGTGTTTGTTATGATTTATATGTGTGTATGAGTACATGATTACATGTATATGTGATATGTGATATTGAACTATATGAAATTATAATATATGAGAATACATGCCTATGTGACAAGCTATGTGAAACTGAATTAAGTAAATAAATGAGAATATGACATGAGATAGATAATATGAGTTATGTGATCATATTAGAAAATATGTTAAGTGATATGTGAAAGTGGATTACATGTTTATGTGAATATGTGATACGATATGAGATTCATAAATATATGTTTATGAGATATATGTTTACACATACATAGGGTATGTGACAGAAGAGAAGGAACATGAGATTATAAGATCAATGATTACACGTATATGTGATACGTGACAGAAAAGAAGAGATATGTGTTTATAAGAGAAATGATATGATATAAGTTATGTGATTACATGTATGTATTAATACATCTTGCTTGCATTACATGTTAGTGTGATTGTGAATAGGTAGGAAGGAAACAAATGATGATATAAGAATCTATTATAAGATATATGATATGAAATACATGGTTACACATACATGTGGTGTTTGACAGAAGAGAAATAACAAGTGATATGAAATGTTATAAATGATAATGCCCATGTTATGTGATATGGGAGCTAGGGGTATAGTTGGCATGCCAAGAGTCGAGGGTATACCTATGTTCTACGGAACATATGGACAGAATTACCTATGTCTTTCGAGACATATGGACAGTATACCTATGTTCTAAGGAACATATGGACAATTTACCTAGGTTCTTCGGAACCTATGGACAGTTGCCGAGGATCTTTATGACCTCTGGATAGTTACCGAGGATCTTTATAACCTCTAGATAGGTCCTTCGGGACATTGATCGAGCTGTGGTGATAGCATATGTGTGCACAACCTCAATGTACTCACATACCTTAAGTTCTCACTAGTGTACATGGGCTAATAAAGAGATTAAACAAACATACTGAATGTGATATGTATACGATGGGTTTATAAATGGTTATCAAAAGTAAGTGGTTTGAAATGTGTTACATGAACCATATGATGTTATATGTGTTTCTTAATGATAATGATGGTATATGTTTATGTATGCTTTATGTTATATAAAATATTATATGTTTTATATGCCTCACTAAGTCATCGACTTAGCGTGTGATTGTTTCACACGTAGGTTTGGAAAGCGAAAAGAGAAGTAAAGAGGAACAAGACAAGTCAGTTCTCCTTACCGAATGTCAGATCAGAAGAGAGGTGAATAATATGTATTTTTGTATATAAAGTTCTAGTTGACATGTAATCAAAAGAATATATTGTATAAGCTCTGAATAGTTTTGTAAATGTTTTGAATAAGTTAAATGTTATAAAAGTTTTTAAAATTACTCACTATTTTATACGAATAAATGTTTGAAAAGTCATTGTGACACTTCGGACTCGTATCCGGGTTGGATACGGGTTGAGGGTGTTACAAGCCCTCTCCCCCGTAAACTCTCTCACAATTCCCTCTCAACCGAGAAATTAGTATAACAATTCTTTCAACCAGTAAATAACACCCGACAATCCTCTTATATTTGATTCATAAGTTCGTTCGATCTTTCGTTATAAGGTAATTTTGTTATAATATTTTTTATTATACTTATTGTTTATTATGATTATTTGAAAAAATATTATAGTAATTGTTTTCAATTAATTTCTGTGTCAGTTCAAGGGGAAAGCGGGAGGATACGTCGAAATATTTTTGCGGTGCAGGTAATAATATAAAATTATATTATTTAAATTGTTTATGTGTAAAAATTTTATTGTGTTATATTTTTCGTTCATATGTTATTTATTTAATCAGGTTTTTTTCAGTTGTTTTTTTCATATATAATATTGTCGCACTTTTAAACTCTAAGAATGACGCGACTTTCAGCTATTGTTTATTATGATGGAGAAATTCGAGAATATGAAACCGACGTTGTTTTCATATCAAATGAGCGTGTTAAAATATCATTCAAGAGAAACATAACTCTTGAGGAGCTGATAACGAAGATTTCGAGGAAGGTTCATGTTGGAAGTAGTAGAAGAATGTTGTCGCTGCAGTACAGATTTCCGACATCATTGTTGTCATTAACTTATACAGCGTTCGAACTATCGAACAATGATGATGTTGAAATGATGGTTGATTCTCAAAGTAATTATCCAGACGAAGATGTTGAGATGTATGCAAAGTTTGTTCAAGTGCGTGTTGTTCGGGGTTAGTCATTAAGCTCCCACTATGGGCTGGCTGAACAAGCTGATCAAGTTGACAGTCCGACTACAATAATGTGTAATGATTTTAATGCCATAATGAGAAATCTGCATCATGGTTCCGTCACATCAACCTCAATGGGGAGACATTCATCCGCAACTCCTTACGATGTGTACCGAGGTGGGTCCATGAACAATCCGTATGGCAACATCGTGTCCAGTTCAAGAGGAAGGCATTCATCTGCAAATTTCTTTAACCTTAATATGGAGATGACATCGACACAACAATATGTGCAGTTTCCATTTGACACGATGGTTTCAAGCTCCAGGGGGAGGCATTCAGCTGCGAGTTTTTTCGATCTCAATGTCGATATGCCTTCTAGTTCAAGGGGAAGACGTGCAAGTAGTAGGTTCTTTGAACTAAATGTGGATAGAATGGATGAACCATCATCTCCACCAGAAGAACCGCTTCGTGAGCCTGGTGCGGATGGTGCTGAGACTGGACTATTTATTCACCTAGAATCACCGCAATTCAACTCCGATGATG
Source organism: Hibiscus syriacus (assembly GCF_006381635.1). Classification (NCBI taxonomy): domain Eukaryota; kingdom Viridiplantae; phylum Streptophyta; class Magnoliopsida; order Malvales; family Malvaceae; genus Hibiscus; species Hibiscus syriacus. The sequence continues at coordinate 321,088 of NW_024063259.1, read as the reverse complement.
ATGATAATGCATATGAAGTCCATGAAATGTGCGTCATCCCCGATATCATATCTCTATTCACCGAAAGCCCCAGGTGCATAGAAACATCCTCAAGTGTAATCGTGCACTCTCTGCACGGAAGATGGAATGTGTGGGTCTCCGGCCTCCACTGCTCCACTAAGACAGCAATAAGGTTTGGTTCTATCTTACAGTGACCCTAATATCTACCTATGTGACCGAATCTAGCCTCTACTAAATACGGCAAGACACGACTAGGTATCACTAACTTAAGGTTCCTAATAAAAGGATCTAATACACGGTCCCTCTCCTAAAATTAAATAATTACAAAAATTAATTTTTAAACTAATAATCATGCATTAAATAAATAAATAAATTATGACTAATAATTTAAATTAAATTAAAACGTTAAAATGTTACCGTATCAGCAAAATGACGCGATATATGATTTCCATCCAAGCGAAGTAGACAGCCTTCCATTTTATATCTGCAAAAAAAATTAATTAAATAAAATAATAAAAAATTTTAAAACTTAAATAAATCAAAAACAAAATATTAAATATAATAAAATATACCTTAAACAGTTATAAGAGAATATAAGAGTATTTGAGAGAAGTTGAGAGGATTTGGTGTGATGAAAGTAATTGAGAATGGGGGTATTCATAGGGAGGGGGTGTGGGTGTGAACGGTCGGGGTAGGTGGGTAATTAAACCTAAGGCACGCCGCAGGGGGCACGCCTTTCTGACGCGTGTTAGATTTAAAGGTAAGACGCGTCGCAGGGACCGCGCTTTAGACACGTGTATCCATGTCAGCATAAGGCGCGCTGCAGGGGGTGCGCCTTACCCCACGTGGCGTCAGATCAGTGTAAAGCGCGCTGCAGGGGACACGCCTTACTGCAAAGGGTGTTAGATCGAGAAAAATAGTGTGAATGGTGCCTGACAGGGAAAATTAATGTTAAAATGTGATATTTCGGGAAAAACGCCAACCTCCCGGCCCTTGCAAACACTTTTAATGTTATTATTTTAATTTGAAATATTCGAAAGGATATAATTATATCTAATTTTCAAAGTTAAATAGATAATAAAAATATTTTAATTTGATATTTTAAAAGAATGCTTATACTACTAATATTTATATTAAAATATCTTTTTAATTTATAATTTTAAAAAATAATATGAATTTAATTTAAATATTAAATTTATCAATAAAATTCACTCTTTTTCCAACTAATTTCCAACTAATATATAGAGTGGAATCCATACTACTCATCTCTAAACAATCACTACGCTGTAAACTCAATTCGGGAAGGTTTGCGTTCATCAATCATATCAGTCCCTCTGTTTGTCCTAAAAAATGGTCGATAAATGAAACCCTAAGAGTTTTATTGTTGCCGTCATTGTTAATAGGCTCAGGCTGGAGTCTAATATAGAGATCTTTGGGTAGTCTAGGTGCAACTTGTTGCCAACGATAAGTGAGCTCCGTTCCACCATGTTCCAATATATGTCTTTTGCACAGTGAATACTGTAACCCTAGGCGGAACACGAACCAACTTGACCTTCCATGAAAGGATGATCCCAAAGCTGGTTGTTTTCCCTCCTCTTATTGCTCAAAACACATATTCTCCCATTGATTCATGGTTAAGGATCCTTTCATTGTCGTCGATCAACTGTGCGTCGATAACATTATCAATGGAAAGCCCGTATGAAACCCATAGCCACCTACACTGAAGTGTCCACCAATGTCGAGAGTGATGCAAGTACCAGATGGGAATCCATGGACTTTACTTTTCTCAGCTATCCTATAATAAAGTTCGCCGTTAGTGGCACCCGCCTGAACCCAGGCCGTCTAGCTCGCCATATCAACATCGATAGACCGGAGATTGAACATGTCAAGAATGACAAACAGAATGTCGGAAGTGTACGAAAGTCCTTCGAAATCATGGCCGCCACTTGGAATCCTTATTTGTAAACCGTGGCGCTTGGCACAAATAACGGTGGCTTGAGCATGGGATGGATGCAAGGGCCAAGGCAGTTATAATGGCCTCCGGTCTTTAGGTTGCAGATAAGAAGATTCGAAGATTATTTGCACGTAATTGATAAGTAAATTGAAAAGATGAACTATTGGGAGTTAATACAGTGTTAGCTATAGAGGTAGAATGGTCGAAATGTATAGAAAGACATCGTAGAAAATTGTCGACATCGATTGAATCAGAAGATGTTACCAATGAAATTGATACCAAAACAAATAGTGAAGCTGTGGGAATGATGAAGCTCAAAACTTTCATTTTATTTTGTGCATAAATGTAGAGAAATTTAGATGATATTGGTGCATTCATGTTCAATGGAGTACTATATATGGATATAGAGGGGAGAGGCCGTTGCACATTAGTATTTAATATATTTGGTGAAAAATATTTTTTAAAATAATAATAATATTTGAATAATGTAAAGTAACATTTTAAATTAATTTAAAAATTAACTACTTAATACCATTTAGATATCACTTAATGAATACACATAGTAAAGAATAAATAGTCTCTAAACTCACCATTTTATAACACAAGTTGCATTAATAGTCAACCTGTGTTTATGGTTTTGACTATTTTATCCTAAAAGAAAGGTAAAATAAATTATTATTATTGTTATATATCTTAGATCATGTGTTCCACAAGTATAATGTTTCAAGAATTACGCAATTACGCGGTTGAGAAAATTAAACAAATTAGGAAACAAATGGGAAGTGCATGTGTTTCTAGAACTACATGATTTTTAATTTATTCATGTTTTATAGTGATAGAAAAAATTATAGATAAATATTATATTTTTATTTAAAATCATATTTTAAATTTATTCAGTGGCCTCTTTGATAAAATTAAATATTATTCTTTTTATATATCTGAACAGATATTAAAATATATTTTTAATTGAGACACTTTATCCGAATCTGAGTTTTCATAAGAAAAAGAAATCAAACGTTATCAATTGGATACAATTGAAATCCAAAATTGGAAGAAAGCCCTAACACTAATTCATATATTTTTGTGCGTTGGTAAAAGATGTAACAAGTGATAAATGTGGGAAGAAGTCATGTGTTGGGCCGAGAAACTAAAATCACGAGGATATTTTGGTTTCAAATTTATTGAAGGTGGTAGAAGACGATTGTTCAATGAATTGGTCGCTTTGGAAATGGCGGAATGCTTTGCTCATTCTTGAAGAAATTGTCAGGGTCTATCATGGCTTTCACACCCGCCAGCCTCAAGAAATTGTGCCCGAAATACTTAGTCCCGTATTCCTTGGTGACCTCGAAATCAGTCTCTCCGCTTTCGTTGCTGCCGACGTCGAGATCCCGGTAGTTGATGAACGCTTCTCTGGGGTTCCTTGATGCGTATGGCGCCATCGCACTGTACAGCCCTCTTGATAGCTCCACGTAACGCCCAGCAGCGTGAATACCTCCGTCGGACTGAGTCCAGTACACCATGTATTGGGCCATGAAGAGGTTCCCGCCACGGTGAGCAAACGAGGTTTCCTTCTCCGAAATCTCTTCCATCCTCCCACCGTAAGGGTTCAGTTGTACAATTATGTGTTCGATGTCGATCATCGCTTCCCACAACGTCTCCAGCCCTCGTTTAGGAATCACTGCTTTGTAATAGTCAGACTTTGTCTTGTAGTATACTCGGTTCACCTGCACTCTATCGAGCAACGCATCAATGGAGGTTCCATTAGGCAAACCGGCCCAATATAGGATCGATTCGACCCAACTCATCTCTAAACAATCATCTCGAGTCAAACCCAATTCCGGAAACTTTACGTTCATCAATCTTACAAGTTTACTAGTTTTTCCTAGAAAATGGCCGATGAATGAAACCCTAATGGTTTTATTGTTGCCGCCATTGTTAACAGGCACGGATTGAAGTCTAACAAAGAGATTTTTAGGGAGCTTTGGTGCAACTTGTTGCCAACGAAAAGCGAGTTCCGTTGCGCCTTGGTCCAATGTCCTTTGCACCGTGAAAACGGTAACCTTTGGTGGGACACGAACCAGCTTGACCCTCCATGCAAGGATGATACCAAAGCTAGTTGTTCCACCTCCTCTTATTGCCCAAAACACGTCTTCTCCCATGGATCTACGGTTATGGATTCTACCGTCCGCATCGATCAATTGTGCGTCAATGACATGATCGATGGAGAGGCCGTATTTTCTCATAAGAACCCCATAGCCACCTCCACTAAAATGTCCACCGATGCCAAGAGCGGTGCAAACACCAGATGGGAACCCATGGACTTTGCTTTGCTCGGCTATTCTATAATAAAGTTCGCCGGTTGTGGCCCCGGCTTGAATCCATGCCGTCTTGGTTTTCATATCGATATCGATAGAGTTAAGGTTGAACATATCTAGAATAACAAATGGGACACTAGAGGTGTAGGAAAGTCCCTCGTAATCATGGCCACCACTTCGGATCCGAACTTGCAAACCATGGCGCTTGGCGCAAATGACGGTGGCTTGAGCGTGGGATGGATGCAAGGCGGTTATAATGGCCACCGGTCTCGAGGTTGCAGACGATAAAATTCGAAGGTTATTCGCACGTAGCTGGTAAATAGATTGGAAAGAGGAATTGCTGGGAACCAATATGGCATCGGCAATCGGAAAGGAACGATGAGAATGAGTAGAAAGACATCGGAGGAAATGATCGATATCGATTTGATCGTGAGATGTCACCAATGAGATGGACAACAAAACGATGAGAATAGCAGAGCTTAAAGCTTTCATGTTTCCGAATGAATGAGGTGCATTGTTCTCATGGTTCGATGGTGTATATATAGGAGTGGAGGGCTGCTGCCGCCATTTGAATCACACTTCTAAAACTGTTTCAAATAAATTATATATTTGATGGAAAAACAATATAAGAGAATGGGGATTGAGACACGTAAATCTAAAAAAAATTAAAAATAATTATAAATTTACCTATTGATAGTAAGTTACTATCATCGTGTCTGCGTCCGTTTCCTTCCACTTTATGTTAAATTTTTTAAGAAATTGATTTGTATGTTACTTAGTTGGTTTCATTGAATACATAATTAATTCATTGATTCAAACGTATAAATTTGTTCAAAATTAATATTATTTTTCTTAAATAAATAATTTTTATTTTAGTTACATAAAATTTAGGTTAGGGTGGCTCCCCTAATCAAGGGTCAGGGCATAACCTAAGACCTAGTTAGGATTTATATAAAAATTTACAGATTGTTCGTCAGCAGTAACGGTGATAGGATTCGAACTTGATCTTACAAGCTCAAATTCCTAAATCTTAACCACTAACACCTATTGGCTTAAATACATAGTTTCAATACTTTGATACCTTCTCTTATGTCTCTCATAGTATCAACATTATTATTATATTTTAATAAAAATAAAAGAAAATTGTAATTTAACATGAATTTTCTTGTATATTTGACGAAATGTCATCACAACCATCGATCGACACTCAAAAGTCCTGTCCCTTAGCCCACTCTAACAGGGCAAAAAAAACTATGGTAACTTGTAATTAAACTACCATTAACTGCTCCAAAATTTCGACGGTTAAAACTTCATTTTCAACATCTAACCTAAGAAAAAACAAAGACAAAATTAAGTGCGTCCATGGCTTCCATATGGATTTTTCTCATGTTCATCTCTTCCTTGGAAACAGTCGTAAAGAACCTTGCGAATTTGCACCCACCTCCAGATTTCAACACCAGTCACTTCAAACTGTTTGAAAATTCCATCACTAAGGTACTGTGGTTCATCTCCTATGGACCTCGATACCATCTTTAAGTTCACCATTGTCGCCAGTCACCTCTGCAACGAGTCGAAGAACCCAAACTGCATTGAAACATTCCCGAAAATCGACCTTCGAAACCATCCCAAGATCTCCCCGCTCTACTTATCGATCACTTTTTTCTGGAAATATTGTCCCAGCACCGTTTTTTTCATTGATCTCTCCAACAATTCTCTAAAGGGTATTTTTCCCATTGATGTCCTGTTCTGCACGCAAATACAGTCTCTTCATTTAAGCCACATTGGCCTTACAGGGGATGTCCCAATAGAAAACTTATCCCGTTTGACAAACCTTACGGTTCTTAATATTTTATACAACCGTTTCTCTGAGGCTAAGATATCAGATTCTCGATTCTTCAAACAGTTTGATCCTTCGTGTTTTTTCCAGTCCGGGATCATCCCGAGTCACCAAAAGTATAAGATAAAGGCAGTGATGATACTTATCAGTTTCGTTGGTCGTCATTTTCATGGTTGGTTGCTTGTGGCGGCTGTGCTTTCGTAGGCTGGATTACTTACCGTGACTGCTTCGGAATAACAAGTTCACGCCTGCAATGCTGAAAGCAGCCACCAATGGATTCTCAAAGAAGAATATAGTGGGAAAAGGTGAGGGTTTTGTTGTTTATAGAGGGGTCTTAAGGGATGGTACTCAAGTGAGAGTCGAAACCTACTAGGATAGCAACACATCAAGGGAAAAGTGTCATAGGGAGTATGTTGAGGAATGCAAAATTTTGGTTCAGTTGCGCCATAAGAACTTGGTACTAGTTTATTGTTGGTGTAGCGATCGACACATGAGGGCCCTTGTCACCGAATGGATAGGCCAAGTGAGCGTTGACATGTGGCTATCAGAAACAGGTCCATCTTGGAAACATAGATTCAAAGTGTCGGTGGGTGATTTGAAAGCACTGTGGTATTTTCAAGACCAATGGCCTGAGATCGGTTGTGATGTTAAAACTAGCAGCGTTTTGCTCCATGAAAATGGTGAGCCTTTGATTGCAAGGTTTAGGGTTGGCGAAATCAGCATCACAAAGAGTGCTCGCTCGTGCTCGAGATGATAACGGACAGGACACTGCAAGATGAATTTGAAGGGGACGAAGCAGGACTCATCGAGTATGTTAAAATGGTTTACCCTGGAAAGTTGCAGAAGGTGATTGATGAGAAAATGAAACTGACTGAGAATACACTTGATCAAACCAGACAGACAATATGCATTGGCTTAATGTGGGCAGATCATCAATCATGCGGGCAACTTAGCTTGGGTAAGATTTACAACATGATCGCTGAAGTCCACTCTCGTACATAGTGAAAGAAACAAATGCGTCAACATATTTTAGTGGCAATTTACATAAACTCAACTAGTTGTTCATGTATATATCATTTATCCAACAGTTGTTCTTATCAAGGAAAAAGCATTTTCTTACACTCGAAGATGAAAAAACACGAAAAACAACCAGGGGGAAGCAAATATATGATCATTCAAAGCAAATGATAAAAAATTTCCCCATCATAAGATACAGTGATATGCATGCAGGACGCGAAAAGCTGAAAACTAAGCGCTTCTACACTAGAACATAGCAACAAATCATTTAATGATGGTGGGTCTGTCGGCTTGCACCTTAGATCGGGTCTTACGAACTTTCTTTGGTGCTTCAGTTGTTAAAGCATACATCTTCACAGCAAACAATTCCTCAGGCAATCCTTTCTGGTCCTGTTTTCAAGAATAATAACACTAAATATAAATAATAAGAGGATAAATTATGCCGCCGGAGAAGCGGAATTGCGTTCAAGGTAATTCAGAAAGATCAGCTTTTGAAACGGACGTCCTCGTCAACTCTACTCGGCAGCATAAAGTATAAGCTAGAACTAAGTCTCGTAAAGCAACAACTGTTGATTAAATGAGAATACTTTAACGGATTATTCCGTTTAAAAAGCATTATAATTTATCAACTGTTACTAAGTGCAGGGTTTATAAAAGAAGGAACCTTCATTTTATACAGGTACAATCCACATTGACGAAATAGATCTTTGAAATCTCATGATGGTTCGGTCTTCTTTATCCAAAACAAATCCTGCTAATGAGTAACAATAATAGCGCAGTGAAACTCATTTTGCCACGGGAAGAATTCCAGAACTCCTTAAAGACCGACGAAGATTTATAGTTCCTATAGAGTTGACTCCGGTTACAGAAATACAACCATTTTGCCAAGTTCACTAGTTTGGTATTGCATATCACTTTATGGCCAAGGGCGAATAACAGGAGTGGGAAAATAAGAACCTTTTTACATTTTACTCCTTTTTAAGGGACAAGATTCTTTTATTCAAGGGAAGGCGCAGATGAATAAAAAAATGAACAGTAGTTACCAAAAACCAACTTCATGAAAATTTACCAAAATATAGGAAAGTTTTAGGAATGCAAAAAAACAAATACTGGAGAATTTCTCGAGGAAAAAAAGGGGGGACAATGAAGCATACTATGGAAATCAAATCATAAATATAATACCATTTCTCGCAATGTTCTCTTGCTATATAAAGAATCCACCAGGTTTAAGGCCTACCTGGAATCAACATTAATCAGCGTATTAAATTCAATTACGAAAAATAGAATCTTTCAACTCATATAACCAAGAATAGTCGATAACCTCGAGGTATAAATAGAAAGCACTGCGATAATCTGACAATTATTCAGATAATCTCGTTGAGAGATTCACCCATCAAAATCAGATGTGTAATACGAATTCATTCGAATTAATTAAGACAAAACCTTGAATTAAGAAGAGCAAACAAAAAAATTATCTGACAATTAGTCATTCAAAAATCACAAAGCAAGGCACTTCAAGAATACAGTAGAGAACAACCCGGAAGTTGTCCCGATAAGAAGATTGATTCACCTTTGCTCTCTTAAAAAATGAGATAAAGTCGTCATCCGTCAGACGCCCAATGCACCACTGTCAAGTTTCTAATTTATATGCAAAAATTAACATAATCAACTCGCATTGACGATGAACAAAATCACCATAAATAGCTGAGGGCTCATTCACAACTCAATCCACTGCAACCCACCCAAGCCCTGAACTCCCTAAACCCCGAACCACCCCCGCCTCCCACACACACACACAAACCACAACCATAAAATAGAGTAGAATATTTGCAAAAAGAATTTACTTGAATCCATATCTGTTCTGATAATCTAGGTTTCATATTGAGCAGTACAAGACACATGATTGAAGCCCATCCCAGATTCAAGTGTCAGATCGAAAACCATATTTGAAATGTTAATATTCAATTTTATATGTTTTTTCTAGTATTATATCTTAACAGAATTCCTGATTGAGGTGAATGCTACATGTCTGAAATCCATAATTTTGGCTTAAGTGAAAAGTTGAAAATATATAGCTTAGATGGACTCGACCGTAGTTATGAATACTTCAACATATCAATAAGCATGTAGAGTCTTCAAATACATTACTTGAAGCGGGACACAGTAGAAATTAGTAGCCTTGTGCACGTCAGAGGCAACAAAATGTTCCTGAGACAAACTTGAGTTCAACTCGGTTAATACTCGAATCAAATGGATTCAACTTGAGCTCTTAACGAGCCGGAGCGAGTTACTTGATGCCTGACTCAAAAAGCTTATGAGCAACTCTATAAACAATATATTAAATTTTTTAATTTTTTAATTTATTTTATTTTGAGTTCAAGTCGGGTTTGACAATTTTAAGCTTGCAAGCTTTCCAGTCAATTCGAGGTCAGCTATGAACAGTTTGAGTCGAGTCGAGCTCAACAATACCCGAGCTCGACTCTTATTTACAACCCTACTCGGAGCAATATTTTAGTTAGGATTTAGAGCCATTAGCAGGTATTAGTACTGATTCCATGGACTTAAAATGTACATGTTTGTAAAAACAGTTGTGCCTCTATTCTGACTCAACAACATTAATACTGATGCTTTATAAAGTAATTTTTCAACTGTAACATAGAAATTTAATTCTCTCTATTCCGCTCAAAATAGAGCCTCAATATTGGACTAGTTGTGCCTCATTGCCACTCTCCTAAAAACAGACAACCTTGAGAGAAAGAGAGGGAATTCTCAGCAAGTTTCTTCCCAAATCTAAAAGGGAAAAATGGAAAAATAATGCTAGCAAAATAGCACGTGAGAAAGCTTCTTCAAGCAACTAAAATCAAATTCTCAGTCAAAATAAAGCTTCATCAAACACACGGCATGTTTATTGCACTAAACTAAGGCTCTTTTAGGTGATTATGCGAATAACCATGCCTTTTGCCTTAATTAATTATTTTCTTCTCCTTTTTTTTTTCTTTTAAGTGGAGGGGTATGAGAATGGGATATAAGTTTCACGATTGTCCTCTCAAGTCATCTTGCTATCCAGTTTCAGCCACAAATGGCAGATTTTGAACTTGACATTGCATTCAATACATTCTCCCATTAATTCATAGTACAAGGTTTTTCCACCTATGGCTAACACACAAAGAATCTCAATGGAAACTTTTCACTTGCACAATTAATGGCATATTTACTTTCACTGAATCACTGAATATGTACATTTACAAGCCAAACTACCTCAACAGCACAAACACTGGGTATCTAAATTCACAAGACGTTAAAGAAAAAACACAAAGGTAAGCAGAGAAAAGGAAGTACAAAGAGCAACAAGGTGCTGATTTCTTTCAGCACCGCCTAATCTTTCATGCAAAAGGGTATTGAGAAAAGCCTCGCTACCCTCAATATCAGCATCGTGTCCAAATCCACCCAATACCCCATCTACGAAAGCATCCACACACTTCTCTCACAATAACAAAGGAAACCAAGCATTTAAACAGTTTGTTAGCCCACATACAAAAGAAAAAAGTGAGACCCAAAGTTAAATTTCGACTTACTTCCCAGTAAGCAACGCCTTGACGGTACCACTGAATCTTCTTATCGTAATCTCCAATTTGTTCCCTCCACATATCTTATGCGCTCTTGAATTCTCTGCCGTCGGAGTCCGGCTGCCTCCATTGCGCTTTAACTCGTCGCGTTGGAGATGGTCTCCACTCTCCACACAGTTGCGTAGGAATGATGGCTACAACGTTATTATGGGAAATTGTTAAGAACGGTTTTGGGTATGGGCCGAATCCACATCCATGTGCCTTTGTGTTTAGATAAACAACCTTGTTCGCCTCAAATGTCATGGTAATATTTCACACGGTCTCGTAGGTTTGTTTCACTTAGGGATGGTAATTTAATCGGAACCGACGAGTTTCGAATTGACCCAATCGGATTTTTTTTTATAAAAATAACAATTTCGTATCGGGTCAGGTCAAATTTTTTTATAGGGTAAAATGGGATTGAAATCGAGTTAGAGGGTGAAAAAATATGATCCGACTAGAGGATAATAATGTAATTTCTTTTAAAAAATTATTATTTTTAGTTAAATTCTTATTTTATAGGGGTTCAAATTTATATTCAAAAAATTCAGATTGGGTTGAAGTCGGTGGAGAATATATTTCAGATCGGATAAAAGATATATAATTTTTAGGTTGGATTGAATTGAGTTCGAGTAGAGGATATACTTTCGGATTAGGTCGAATTGACCAAAAATTCGACTCACCCGTTATCATCCCTAATTACACTTGGGTCATTTTTCACTAAAATTAATCAAATAAATCCACAACTAATTTTATCATAATTTAAATATAATTTATTTGAAGTCAATATAAAAGTTTGAATAGAGATTTAGACATAGAAATAGTGAAAATATTTTTTTCTTGAAAAAAAATTGGTTTTCGTCCTGATTTTTTTAAGTCCTGATTAATCTAGACTAACCTATGTTGCACACATAATTTTGGTGAGTGAGTCTCACAATGAGAATTTTTTACAAACACAAAATCTCGAACTCGAGACTTATTTAAGCATATCAAATTGCTTACCTCTTAAATCAACCCGCTTAGTATCATTCTGAAAATTTTTAATCTAATAACATTTTAAATTTTTATGAATTTAAATTATAATAACTTTTGTCCTCCATTTTTTTAATTAGTCTTTAATAGATCTTATTTTTTATGAATATAAAAAAGTCAATTCGAAAGTTTAAAATAAAATAAAAATATTAAACATAATTAAAATTGATATTAATAAATTTAACATAAAGAAAGAAGAAAGTTGACATATCCAAAAGGAGCAAAACTTCAATTAAAATAATTAAATACAAGAAAGATGGCGATGATATAAGCAAGGGTTTTACTAAATGACTATTGGTGTTTCATGGTGTAAGGTAGGTTATGGACGGATGACTTTAAGATACCATTTATCAGCCCCTAACAAGGGGTTGGCAATTCTAATTAGAATTAAAGTATATATATATTGATTTCTTTAATGCCATATAATAAAATAATAATAAATATAAAAGAATGTGATTAGATTCCGGGCTTGCTTCACATGGCAAGATTAGGATGCTGGTGGGCTATAAACTATGAATACAATAAAATAATAAACCTGCGTGTTGAATAGTCTTACCGACAAAATGGGTTTAACTCTGATTTTAGTCCCTTTACTATGTTGATACTACGTTTCTGTCATGGGAATTTTTGAATGATTAGAACTAGGATAGCGGAGTAATGTTGCATTAGTTTAGGTTTTAACCCATTTGACATTATTCTTTTATCGTAGCTTGCAACCACTGACTTCTGTATATCCTTCTCATGTTTCGTCTTTTAAATTTATTCGGGACTTACGTTTTTTTGGTCTATATTCAGATATTTGTACGCAGGGATTTATTTGCAGGGATAACTTCCCATTACAGACGCGCATATGAAAACTGTTCAACTAAGTATTTATTTCTTTCTTTCTTTATTTATACATGCATTGTATTTTATCTCTATTTTTAAATTTTTCTGACTGTCGGAGGTCTTCCACGGAAGCTGCTCTCAACCTGGCGTTGGGGACAGCTTACTACCCTACCTCTCCCTAATCCCATTACATATGGGAATAGGGTTTTATTGTTGTTGTTGTTGTATGTTGATACTTATAATTTAATCTCTCTAATATGGTAAAATTTGTTCACTTTATAATGTTATATTAGTAGTTTCAAATAAGAGAAAATACAGTTAATTACCATCGCTGAATTGATATTGGCAATTATCAATGTTATAAGAGTTGAGTAAAAGATTTAAATCCAAAATTTTAATAAGATAGAGGGACCAAAAGTGGAATTTGGCCTAAGAAATCCATTAATTTGTTGTCATATGCCGTGCTGGAACATGAGATAAGTATTTTATAAATTCCACGTCGCTGTCAGTGATTCGTAATAATAAAAGAAAATGGATAATTATACGATTGATTAGTTATGTTGAGTTTTGTTTTTTTTACTCGTCTCAAAAAGTATAATTTATTATCATTTTCGTTAGTATTTTTTTAAGATATGATCACTTTATTTTATTTAATTAACATATGTTTATTATAAGTTAATTGTCATTCATAGTTAATATATTAAGTGATGCGATATTTTGATATAATAATATATTTGGTCTCTATTATTTATATATATTTTTTAATTTAGTCATACTTTAATATTTTATTTTAAAATATTTTTGAATTTAAAATAAGAATAAAATTTAATATTTTAAAATAATAATATAATATATTTAGTAAATTAAGATAAAATACTTGCTTCAAAAAGTTAAAATGATAATAAAATATATTTTTTAAAAGTTTAGACAAGAATAAAAATAAAATATTTTAACGTGACACAGTGACACGTGACATTATTCGTTAGAGGATTAAATTTATTTGAATTTATTAAAGTATGACTAAATTGAGAGAATATGTAAATAGTAAGAATCAAATATGTGATTATATCAAAATATTTAATTATTGTTAACGACAGTTAACTCGTGATGATCACATCTTAATTAAATAAAAACGAAAATGATCATACATACATACACACATACATACATATATTGAAATCAGTGAAGAAAAGTGAATATAACACAAACATATGTGATCATATCGTTAACCCAAGAAGGATTTATAGGTGTATTAAGCTCCTAAAATGTTTTTGGGTGGTGGGATTAAATTTTTAAATAATTTTTATATCTAATTAAATTTTAAATTAAAAAGTTATTAAATTTTAATAGAAATTCTGAGATATTAATTTCATGTGATATTTATTAATTTTTAAAAAGAAATATAAAGATAATAATTTTTTAAAAATACTACAGGAAAATATCGTGATAGAAACAATCTAAGAAACGTTATATTTAACTAACTACTGTTAATTGATAAATTTTCACAGTACAAAAGTTTAATTTAATGAAATAATAATAATTGATTTTTCCCCAAAAACTGAAAGACTTCTGATACCCTTAAACTGAAAATAAAAGAAAATTATCAAACAACTGGGGTTTCAAAATTTGTTTGAAAGGCAACATAGGATGAAAAGTCCTAGTCAAACATCAATTTATATATTATGATTAAACTTACAACTGCTTCTCCTCTCCAGGAAAGAAACAAGAAGAGAAGCTTAAACATTATTAATTTACGTGTCCGATGTCTTAATGGTAGCTTCATACCCACGTGAAGAATTCATTACAATGGAGTTTGAGGTTTGTTTATTTATTACAACCAGTAATTTCAAACCAGGATAATGTTCGAAAGAATCGGACATGCACAGAGAAGCGTCTAACTTCAACGTCGAAATAAGTCTCCGAACAAGAGCATTGATATTCTTGTTACATCGATCCGTCCTCTGCTTAACGAACCATAGAATTCAAGTCGTAGCCACGAACCAGTAAAACCTGAATCAACACCCTAATTATCTTGACCTGACATATAAACTAAGAATATTTGACTCGAACTCAGAAACAAGTAATCACCTTTTTCTAAACATTGATTACTTCATTATTGGGAAAGATGATCTCTTAAAATTTACTTTTTACTTTACTATTTACTTTACTTTCCCATCACAAACCTAAACCCTTTTTACCCTCCTTAGACTCCACTTCCCTCCCTCCTTCCCCACTTTGAACCCTCTTTCCATAGAAAAAGTGATCATACAAATATTAGTAAAATAAAAATGAAAACATTTCCTCAAATACAATCTATTAAAATATTAGCATTTTTTCTCATTAAATTTCTAATTACTTATAACAAAAACACTTTCAGTCAAAGATGCCATGTATCAATAATGGTAAAAAAAACTTAGCAGTCTAATTATTATTTTTTGTTGAAATTATGATAATCTGAGTAAAAAGGTTATCTTAATTGAAATACTATAAGGACTTAAATGATAAAAGTATAAATATTAAGGAGTGAATCTATTATTATATCAATTATAAAGTTAAGTCAATTTTTTATTATTGTAATCTTAAATAAATAAACAAAAGGCATTAAACTATACATTCCTCCATCCCACGACCTCATTACTTTATTGTTTTCTTACAGTTCTATTAATTATCAGTATCATTTTGCAGTTTAAAACCGATTTTCTTTATGTTCTTTCGATATCTTCTTCAACTTGTTCTAGCTTGCGTACAGAGAAAAAGCAGTTTCTTATGAAAAGTCAGCGTCTCTCTCTCTCGTTCTTCCAAAAAAACACCCTTCTTGTCTTGTTTCTTGTAATAACCAAAACCCGTCTGCGTTCTTACATCAAGAACCAAAATTATTGACAGAAATCTGCATGTTTTATACGTATGTTAGCTTATTTGGTGCAATTTTGAGCTCAGATGGGAACTAGAGAGAAGTAAAAAAAATGGTGGAATCAGCTGTTAATCTTTTGTGTTCGTGTTAGCATGAGCGGTGTTTTTGGTCTAGAAATGGAGAATTATCAAGGTGACTTAAACGACATAGTTCGAGCCTCTGCTGCTCAACAATCAGACATGGTTCCATGGCACCAACAATTCATCTCCGATCCTCTGAGTTTTTCGTCGTCGGCTGCTAGCATGGAAGATCATAGAGTAAACGCCTTCGGCGACCCTTTCTCTACCATGAGAGATTCGCTTCTTCTTAACGAGTTTAACGGTTCGAGTCCTCCCTACTTTAGCAGCCCTATTTCATCCAACGATCATTGTATGATCAATATCGAGGATTCTTCAAGCTTCTCTGCTGGTGGTCTTGATGATATGACTAGTCCTTGTAATATCTTTTCACGGATTCAGATCTCTCATGGTCATAGCTCCAGTCGTGGACTAGTGCCGCCGCCGCCGCCGTGTGATCCACCGGTGATGGCTGCTTCCAGTGTTACCCTGAGGGGACATAAGGCGCCTGTTATGCTTCCAAGCGACATGCTTAGTGTAAATACCTCAAGAAATTGCTTGATTGATAACACCACTGCATCAGTTCCAGTGCAGATCTCATCTCCGGGGAATCTGGGTATCAAGAGAAGGTTAGGGTAATATTTAATTCTCTAATTAAACTGAAATCCGAAGATCTGATATCAAATTTTTGTCACTTTACTCCATTGTTCTTCTTTCATAAACTCATATGAAGTCATAAATTAGGGTTTATATATCGTTACTAATGAGTAATTAACATTATATACATGATAATTCATCATATATATAGATGACAGGCTTTGAATAAAACCAGAAATCTTGTCTCGGGACTGATAGCCCTGCCTGAAACTGTACAACACGAACAAACAAACAAAAATCTTGTCTCGGGAGGAGATAGTTAACTAGGGATGCACTATAGTTCAAGTGCTCAAGAGTTGGAACCCTGATGCTTTACTTGTGTTGTTTACAATTTACATTTGTTTGGGCCAACATGATTATGTATATTATGCAGAAAGAGCCAGGCCAAGAAGGTGGTTTGCATACCAGCACCAGCAGCTGCAAACAGCAGGTCTTGTGGAGAAGTAGTTCCCTCTGATCTGTGGGCATGGAGAAAATACGGCCAGAAACCTATCAAAGGTTCCCCTTATCCAAGGTATACTTATATATTTATGTATCGGACACAAATATTTCAAGTAAAATGAAGAGTTGGAACTAAAACACTTGTTTGTTTCATGCTATCATTATGTAGATTGGAGAAAGATGGAACCAAAAACTAGTATTTCTGAGAACCTATCTTATGCATGTTTCGTGTTTTGTTATAGTGTTCTTTAATAGCACACATTGGAAGATCCAACATTAGTCTAAAGGTTTAAGATAGTCATGTGTATTCTAAAATCTAAATTATCTTCAATTATTTCCATTTTTATTTGTGTTCACTGTTCAGGGATAGACTGAAGGAGGTGCTCAGGTGCGCTCACACCCCTTAGAATTTTCAGTTTCCCACATATTTTAGATTTTATTCTTTGTATTTTTTATTAATTATTTAATTTTACACCTCCTAAAATTTTATAGTTTCGTACCTCTGCAATTTTTAATATAACATCTTAACTTCATATCCCTGATATAAATTTTTGAATCCGTCTTGTTTGTGTCATCTTATACAAAAATTTTATATTATTTATGTGTGTCCACTATAAAAAAAATTATGAATATGCCACATAACACATGTTCTCGTATGATCATCGCCAAATCAAACAATAGCATCTCAATCCGCTTACACTAAATGCAATTGTTTCTTGTACTCCAGGGGCTACTACAGATGCAGCAGTTCCAAAGGCTGCTCAGCGAGGAAACAGGTGGAGCGAAGCCGAACCGATCCGAACATGCTCGTTATCACGTACACATCCGAGCACAACCATCCATGGCCAATCCAAAAAAACGTCCTTGCCGGTTCAACAAGGTCTCAGCCATCAAAAGCCAATGCTAGTAGTAGTACTGGTTCCAAGATAGGGTCACCAAGTAATTCTCAGCCCCAAAACACAATCAAAGAGACCAACAACAACAACAGTACAAGCACATCAGTTAAAGAAGAACAGGAGATTGAAGACATTGAGAAACACATAGACGACAATCAAACATACATACCAGCATTGCCGGAATCACAGCAGCAAACTGATCAGGATTTCTTTGCAGATTTGGACGAACTGGAACTCGAGACAGCCCCTTCGAACCTATTGTTCAAAGATGATCAACGGCATAACGAGAACAAACCCATTGATCCATTTGCTCTATTTGATTACAACAACAATTCTCTGTTCTGAGTGAAGCCAAAAAGAGGGTTTTGAAAGTTGCATGCGGTGGTGGGGATGATTTATCTATGGTATGTTGTTATTTACCAGAATTTTCAGTGTCAGAAAGATTAAAGGGGGGTTTGCTGTTGCTGCTGCTGAACTGGGAGCAAACTCAGCGAGTCCCTACATAATTTTTATTTTTCGTTTTGGGAATATTGGTGTGGATGATGGACACAAAGCCCGAGGAACAGAAGATTCAACAGTGGAAACAAGTACGTCCCATAAGACATGACTCGGTGATAACTCAGTGAGAGAAGGGGGATGGGACTTGCCCTTGCCGGCCCTTGCTTTCACCTTTTTCCTTTTTCGTTTTCAAGTGGAACAAATTATTTAACCCAGGCTCGCCTTTCTCTTTTCCTCCACGTGGGTGATCACTGTTGTTATAATCAAATTACTTGGATGTAAAGAAATAAAGAACAAAATATTAGAAAAAAGAAGAAGAAAAGCTTGACTTTTGTACTCAATCTTCCTCTTTCTAGGGATGTGTAGAGGAGAGAGATATTCATAGTTTGAAGCTTTTATATTTCTTTATCTTTTTAATTCCCTTTCTTTCTTTTTGAAGAAAACTAAATTCCATTGTATAATAATTTTAATATTAAGTCAAATTGGGTATTAACTAAGTGTAAACTTGGTGAAGTGTTATTTAGTTGGTATACGAGTACGTAGATTCGAGTATTGTTATATTCATTTATTTTCTTGTGAAAGACACGAGAGACTTCATGCTTCCCATGGTAAAAGATGAACCTTTTAACAAATTAATTAATATAAAATATTGTGAAATAGTGGTTTTAAGTTCTATCAAATCCATCAATTTAGTGAAAATTATGATATCTTTTCAATGGAGGAAAAGAGCTTTATCTTATACCAACTATAATGGAATGTTGAGATGGATTTGATGTTTTTTTTATTTATGTTAAATATTAATATGATATTAAAGTTTATGTTATTTTTTTAATCACATTTATTCGATGTGTTATTCTCGTTTTAAATTTAATATTAATTGAATTTAATTTAATTTAATTTGATTAATTTTATTTTTGGTTTATTATATAAAGGTTATAGGATAGAACATTTTTAAATATGTTATATCTCATGAAAACTTATTGTTATAATACCAGAAAGATAATAGACAAACAAATAAATACGATGAAAAAAGAAAAAAAGAATCCTAAGATTTACGTGAAAAATCCCAAAAGAAAAAACCAAAACCACGGGTAGAGGATAATAATTTCACTAATATAAATAAATACTTTACTATAAAGGAAAACTAAATAGACTAGAAATATACTTTAATAAAGTTCTCTACTTTTAATCAAATTACGATTCTTACTTTCCCAAATTTAAATATTTATTTGTGTCACTTTGAATTTGAGTTAAACTCTAACAAATCTCCACATTGACACGAATTCTGAAAATGGGAAAGTTTCTAGATAAAAACCCCAAATATGATGAGACACTCAAACTCGACAAAAAACAATTATTCACTTTAACAAACAAATTCTCCATCTCTTCCACAACACCCCTCAAAGGGGTAATCTTCAGAAATGGATATCGACCGAATCCAAGCTTTTTCTAAACTTGAATTTAGCATTCACATCGACATGGTTATCATAAGTGTCAACTTTTCTCACAAATGTATCACAACGAGTAATATCATGCACAACACGATCTTGACCATCAATGATAGTTCTATCTTCAAATTCATTTAGCCAACGAAATTAAACTTTTTTCTGTTTCACATAATCATTCTACCCACGATTATATTGTTCAACAAAAAGTCTTCTTTTGTCAGATTTAGTCAAGACATTTATACTAATAACAACTTTATTTGACACGAGAGATAAAACATCAGCTGCATTATCTAAAACTGTTGAACCTTGTAGAACATAAAACTTGGCAATCTTTCTCAGCTCTTTCATCATAACAAGAGTGTCATTTCAAATCTTCATAGTTCCACTTTTACTAGAGAATTTGTACCCTTTTGAATCTAGGGTATCTAACGAAATTAGGTTTCTACTCAAATTTGGAACATGTCTCACAGTATCAAGTGTTCGAACACTCCAATCGAACATCTTAATCTTGATTATTCCAATACATGCAACTTTACAATATACATTATTTCCCAAAAATACATTATTTGTAGATAGAGCTTTATAAGTCAAAACCCATTGTCATTAGGACTTATGAAAACTGCTACCAGAGTCAAGTATCCACTCGTCACTTGTTATAGAGTTGTCGTCTGCTGCAACTAGGAGTTCTCCATCATTGCACTCCTATACTACACCGGTCTCACTAGATTTTCTAGAGTTTTGCTTTTCAGCTTCTCTATTAATTTTATTCTGTAAGTTGTTTCACCCCGATTTAACATGACATTTCTTTTTACAAAAAAGACAAGTTTTACCTCGGTGGGAAGATTTTGATATGCCCCTTCCTTCATTACTAGAAGAATGCTCGTACTTTCTTTCAAGGTCTGAGTTAGTTAATCCATATACCACGAGACCCTCTATTTGGGGCTCAAAACCATATAAAATATGCTTCATCTTGTCAAACGAGTGCATGCCATTGTACACCTCTTTAAGAGTGAATATTTCACAACTGTACAAAATTATGTCTCTGAAAGATGAGTATGAAGAAAGTAGTGAACACAAGATGATAAATCTTAAATCTTCTTGATCATACTTCACTTCTAAAGTCTATAGATCAGAGATATTTCCTTGAATTTTGTCAGGTGCTCTTCAAGAGACGAACCTTCCGCCAACTTGAGCGAATAAAACCGATGCTTTAAGTGCAATTTACTGATCAACGATTTCTGCATGCATAGTTGCTCCAATTTCACCTACAAAGAAGCATTAATTTTTTCTTTCAACACATCTTGCAATATTTCATTTGATATCCTAGGTAGGGCTTTATGATCCTTACACTTTTCTTCGTTAGTCCAATTTGACAATATATTTTTATCAAACTCTTCCAATGCATCTTCTAATCCAATTGTGCAAGGACATCCTGAATTTTCACCTGCCTCAACGAGAACTTGATGTTTTAATCCAACAATGGAATATCATACTTTATTGTTGTCATAATCTTGAATCTGAAGCTCTGATACTAATTTATTATAATATCATAATAATTATCAGTAAACAAATTAACATGATAAAAAAAACAAAGAACACCAAGATTTACGTAAAAAACCTAAAGGAAAAACCACAGGCAGAGGAGAAGAATTTCATTAATATGAAGGAAGAAAATACAAGATGATTTTGGTGAAAGAAAAAAAACTTGATCTCTAACTCTTACCCTTAGTATCTATTTATAGGGATATATACTTAATTACAAATAAAAACCAAATAGAGTAAAAATCTACTTTAATAAAGTTCTTTACTTTTAATCAAACTAGGATTCTTACTTTCCCAAATTTAAATATTTATTTATACCACTTTGAATTCGAGTCAAACTCTAACAAATCTCTACCTTGATGTGAATTTTGAAAGTGCGAAGGTTTCGAGATAAAACACCCAAATTTGACGAGACATCCAAACTCAACAAAAAATAATTCTTCACTTCAACAAACAAGTTCTCCACCTCTTCCACAACACCCTTCAAAAGGGTAATCTTCAGTAATGGATACCAACCGAATCCAATTTTTTTTTCTAAGTTTGGATTTATACTTCACATCGATATGGTATCATAAGTGTCAACTTTGCTCAAAATATATCACCACAAGCAATATCATGTAGAACATGATCCCGATCATCAAAGATAATTCTATCTTCAAATTCATTTTGCCCATGAATTTGAACTTTTTCTATTTCATATAATCGTTATGCCCACGATTATATTGTTCAACAAAAAAAGTCTTCTTTTGCTAGATTTAATCAAGACATATATACTAGTAACAATGTTATTTGACACAGGAGATGAAACATCAAGTGTACTGTCTAAAACTATTGAACCTTGTAGAACATAAAACTTGGCAGACTTTCTCTACCATTTCATCACAAGAAGAGAGCACTTTCAAATCTTCATAGCTCCACCTTTAATGGATAATTTGTACCATTTTGAATCTAGGGTACGTAATGAAATTAGATTTCTACTCAAATCTAGAACATGTCACACATTATCAAGTGTTTGAACAATTCTATCGAACATCTTAATCTTAATTGTGCCAATACCTGCAACTTTACAAGAGACATTATTTCCCAAAAATACATCACATGTAGATAGAGCTTTATATGCCACAAACTAGTCACAATTAGGACTCATATGAAAATTGCTACCAGAGTTAAGTATCCACTCATCACTTGTTATAGAGTTGTCATCAGCCCCAACTAGGATTTCTCCGTCATCGTAGTCCTCTGCTATATCGGCCTCACCAAATTTTCTGGAATTTTGCCTCAACACCCTAATTTAACATGACCTTTCTTTTTACAAAAATGATAAGTTTTAACTCGATCAGAAGATTCTGATCTATCCATTCCTTCATTGCTAGAAGAATGCTGGCCTTTTCTTTCTTGGTCTGAGCTAGTTGATCCATGCACCACTTGAGACCCTCTTCTTGGGGATCAGAACCATATACAATATGCTTCATCTTGTCAAACGAGTTCAGGCCATTGTACACCTCTTTAAGAGTGAGTGTTTCACAACTGTACAAAATTGTGTCTCTAAAAGATGAGCAAGAAGGAGGTAGTGAACACAAGAGGATCAATCCTAAATATTATTGATGTGTTTAGTAGGTTGCATGAGTTAAGTGTCATTTTCATGGTAGAAATCAGAAATTAGTGTTTCCATCATGTTTATAGCCCCTTTATTACCCCTTTAATCATGCATAAGACTTTAAAAATAGTTGGGACCCTCAGTAGGGCTTTTTAGAATGGAAGAATTGCATTTTTCGTGCCTATAAATGGTATTTTCGAGCGAGGGTATCGGTACTAGAAGAACAATATCGATATTGTTCTTATAATAATATGTAAATTCAACATTGAGTATTGAAATCCGTTCAAGGAGTATCGATACTGCATGGATGGTCTTGATACCCATGGGGTGGTATTGATATCGGGAACACAAATATGATTTCAGTATACCATTTTAGTATCGGTACTCATGGGAGTATCGATACCTAGGTTAGAGTATTGATACTCCTCATAGAAGTATCAATACAAAACTATGTCTTCAAACATCGAACTAAATTTTGGTATTGATACTCAGATCCAGTCTCGAAACCACAACATTAGAGTATCAATACCCAAGG
This sequence comes from Hibiscus syriacus, assembly GCF_006381635.1. Lineage (NCBI taxonomy): Eukaryota > Viridiplantae > Streptophyta > Magnoliopsida > Malvales > Malvaceae > Hibiscus > Hibiscus syriacus. Next base: position 297,919 of record NW_024063259.1, on the reverse strand, counting down.
TTCAGTATCGATACTGAAGGGTCAGTATCAGTACCAATGTGTAATATTGGATAGATAACCCAATGTTTTCAAGATCAAACTCGAGGGTCCCAACAATAGCAGAATACCATGAAATAAAACTACAAGTGAGAACACTAAATTAACTCATAACAGTTATAAATAGTAACAACTAGAGTGAAATAAAACTAACATTGTTTGACCCTATGTACACAGTCAGGACACCCGAGTCACGTTAGTAGATACGATCATACAGTTGGATATCCAGTCAGTGCCAAGGCAATTAACTGCCAGTTGGGCGCAAATGCCCCAAGACTCGACGGAGTGAGTTGGCCGGGTGTACGTTTCCGATGTAGATTCAGGATCTCACCCCGAGTACCTTCGAGTATTCAGGTAGGCTAGAAGGGTGCGTGAGCTCTGAGATGCAGAACCCTCAGTCGAACCATGATGTCTGTCATAATATAGTAGATCAGTATCTCTAGTACTTTTGTACTTGTCCCATTAGCTAACATATTTAGTGAATGCATGTAGTATAATACAATTTTTAGAGAGGCACTGAGCTCGTAAGCTCAGCGTTCAGAATTTGTTTCTGTGCGCATGTTAGGAGACCGTTCGTGGGGAGTTTTCGTCACCAGGCATTCCAATGCAGCAGACCAGAGCCGCCGAGTATTTCAGAGTATGTCTTGAGTCACTTTTAAAGTGCATGTACTATTATGGACCCTTGTATATCGGTCATAACTCTTAATTTTTTAAACTCATCATTGTATATTTTGAATATTTTGAGATCCCCATATTTGTAAAACTTAAATACTATGTTTTCATTATTTTAAGTATGGATGGATTTTTATCAGATGTTTATAGTCAATTATGTTTAAAAGAAAAGCTTATTTTGGGTTAGCCACTCTAGTAGTCCTGTGTGACATCATGATCCAGCGATCTTCGAGTCAGACTGGATTAGGATGTTACAGATAAACTCTCATTTCTCCTTCTTGATGATATTATTCCATATATTCTCGGCATCCAGCAATCTTCAACAGAGGCAAGTGATAATAATTGCATCTGGAAATGGGATTCTTTGTATAAATTCACTGTAAGTGCCGCCTACAATAAGCTGGTTGGTGATGGTTGGGATGCAGTTGACCCGATTATTTGGAAGAAAATTTGGTGTCTCTCCAATGCCCTCAACGCATACGTGTTTTCCTCTGGTTAGCTCTGCGGGATCCCCTAATGACCAATTAAGAACGTTTCCGCGGTGGCATACCTAAGACTCCAATTTGCCCTATTTGCAATCACCATGCTTAAACTACCTTACATGTTCTCTGTGATTGCTTCGAAGTAAGAGCTATCTGGGAACATCTGATCCCACCCTCATTTTTGCAAACTTTCTTCAATGGTTCCATCACCGAATGGATCTAGGCTAACTTAGCTTGTCTTGATACTGTTGCACGAATGCCTTTTTCCTAGGGCTCTATTTTCCCACTCTTTTATGGCAAATTCGAGTTGCTTCTTGATCACCGACTCGTGTTTAAATATTAATGATGTGCTTCACTTGAGCCTAGCTTTGTCTCTACACTACCATCACACTCGCCAGCTTTTTGACGTTCCCGATGCCCACCATACGAAAGAAATAAGATAGAAGCCTCCCTGATTCTTGGTGTTGTCTCAATACGGATGCTACGATTGACACTATCACTGGTTTCGGCTCTATTGGTGGGGTCATTCGATTAAGCGATGGGACATGGTTGACTGGCTTCCATAAGTCGATTGGCATAGTGACCCCAATCCAAGCGGAACTCTGGGTCATCTATATTGGTTTACATGTTGGATGGTGTCATGGGTTTGAGCTTCTTCAGGTGTAGTCGGACAGTCTTTAGACTATTCGTCTCCTCAGTGACAATAGGATGGATTGTGTTTCTCTCCCCCTCGTTCGAGCTATCCTTTCGCTCTATAGGCACAGCTGGTATACAGAATTTCTTTGAACTCCTCGCGAAGGAAACATGGTAGCTAACGGTATGGCCAAGCTCCATCATCCATGAAATTACACGCAGAACATCTTTCCCACTGCTCCTGCTATTGTTGCGCCCTTAGTTCAAAGAGATGCAGATGGAGCACCTTTTGTAAAGTCCTTTATCAGTAGCTAAGGCTCATGCCTCCTCTCCATTCCAAAAAAAAAAAATTGATATTTAAGTTAAGCATTTTTTTCTTCAAAATTTTAATAATATGGGAATCACATTAAACTTTTGGCTTATCTAGAATTAAATTGAATTCAATTCCTAAATAATGATACGAACTCTTGTAATCCTATTCTTTTTCATTTGAAGAGATGATAAAAGTCATAGTATATTGATTACAAGAAAACAAAGCAAATGGGGCATTTGGCCATTGGGGGGTTTTATGGTTGATACTATTACTCGTGATTTCGAAAAGAAAGCATTTATTATTGGAAGATTGTTGATGCCACCCACTTGCCAATCTCCGTGTCTCAAATCATCTTAAAATATTAATTATGCATTTTTTCCCTTGTATTAGCCATATCTTATATTAAATTTTTTTAAAACTCTATTAAATTATTTTTTTACGAAAACGACCTTTCTAATTCAATTTTCTTCATTTATATCATCATGATTCAAACTTTTAATTTTATTTAAGGGATCTAACGATTTATATCATTAAATCAACTAATAATTAATTGAGATTATACTTACTAATACTTATAGATAAATATTATCATTTAGTTGATTATTGAAGAAATGAAAATTGAATTTTCTTTATTTGACAGTTGACATAGTGGGGAATCTGGAAATTTGTATTGAGAACACTTGGAGAGTACCAATAACCCAACCAACTGATAACTAATAATGTAGAAGGTGTAGGTTGGCCCCCTCATACTTAAATGGTGAAGTTGCCTTTTATCTCCTCTTAAATACGAAGCTTTCGATTTAATCCTTTTTAGTCTTTAAACAAATGAAAATTTATAATTTTAATCCATTTTAAAATAAGTAGTTAAATTTAAGTCATTTTGACGTGAACTTTCTACTTCATCTTTTTTTAATTTTATCTCGACTTTGCAACACAAAATTCTAATATGTTTGATGCCCGTCATGTCTCCATGAATAAGTAATTATAGGATCTAAGAATTAAATTAATTATTGCAAAATGTTAATATCATGATCGATCGTGATCTCAACTTTGTTCATAAAATATGATTGGAAAGGGACAAAATAACACATTCTCTTATCTTATGGTCCCATCAACAACTTTTTAATCTTTCTTTTCCTTAATATAATGATAAGCTATGGAGATTAATAAAAAAATGCCCAAAGAACTGGAAATTTTAGATAACATTTGAAAGTATGATTGATTATTAATTTAGGGTTGGTCCATTATTTTTTTTGTTGAAATTTAGACACCTATCATCGTCCATGTGTAGTGGGACCAATTGGCCTTTGGTCGGTCCTATGATATTTGTATGTCTTGCCCACGAATGACCATTTGGATAAAGACTATTAAGTTTTGCTAGATATTGTTGATTAAAACCCAGAATTATAAGCACATATTTATAAGATATATTGTTATCATAAAATATAACATAAATTAAGTAACTAATTATGTTATAAAGTTATAAAATATTGGAAGTATTAAAGAAATAAAAGTATATATAATATTAAAGTTGTATTTATAATTCGATGAGAGATAAAGTTATAATAGCAGACAATAACTTCTTAGATTAAAATTCATAATTATGAGCACATATTTATAATGTATATTGTTATAATAAAATATAACATAAATTTGAAAATTCATAATCCAGTCCCTAAAATAAATTTATAAATTCCAAATTAAAATTGCCAAAGGGTTGCTGGTTGAATCGTGTTTGTTTGGTTGCAGCATGGCCTTGCCGGCAGTGGAATATGATAGGTTGTGTTTTCTTTTCTTTTGTTACTGACTTGCTTATGATTAATCGATGCTAGTATGCATGTTTGTTTGGACTCGAGTGTCATGGGGAAAATGGGCTAGCACTTGCAGCAAGCAAATGTGATCCGTTCTCAATTCACTAATCATGCTGTTATGAACCTTAGTAACATCAGACACATTTACAATCTATATATACTAATTGAGATACAAAAAGTTCTATGATCTATCTTAAAAATATGTCAATTAATTTACAATTAAGTAAACAAAAATATTTAAACAATAAATCAAATTTGACACCAGATCTTTTCTGCCTTAAATTGCTCGTGCCAACACATCATATGTCCTCCATTTAGAACAGACAATGACTGTCCAATAACATCATGACCTCATCGAAGCCCAAAATTAAAGGACAACATCTGTCCAAGAAACCAGCAAAACATAACAGGGTAACTGAAAATCCCAATAACAGAAACAACAAAGACGTGAATGCCAACAGCAGCAGGATCGTTCCAAAAGAATTGGCAGCCATGTATTACTTTTTAAAATGAGGTTTTAAAATATTTTATAATAAGATGAAATTGTAAAATGTTAAAGATTATCATATTACGATTATTTATTATAGAATAAAAAAAATCTAAACATATGAAATTAAGTTTTTTTCATTGAATTTTCTTCACATGTACGTGTAGTATGAAAAATAATTTTTTGAAGTTAATAGACCTTTTTCTTAAAATATGAGAACCTTAAAATTTGAGGTTATGTGACATAGCACAAGTTACAATTGCCAATAAACGGGCCGGTAGACGGTTTTTTTATTAGTAAGCAGTTTTTATTAAAAAATCAACCTTACACTTAGCAGTATACCTCATTAAAAATCCGCTGATCCTATATGGGGAAAAGAGTGCATACTGCCAAGAACCGGACACAAAGCAATGAGCAAAACAACTGAAAGAAGCAAGCAAGCAGCTAATAACGATCCTGTAACAACCTAAGGCAAAAACCACCCACACAGACGACCCATCTTCACAGTCAACCAAGGGCGAAATCACAGAGTTTACCACCACGCTTTGAATAGCTCATGCCTTGACAACCAATTAGCTAATGAACTGCGTGAGATCTTGCCAAGAGGCCTCCAGAAGCACAACCAACTCAATTAAAATTGCTGAGTATGAAACTCCGTCCACGCCTGAAGATGTAGCAACTTCTACACCACAGTCTCGAACAGGCCCCAACAGAGAAAATAGCCCTTAATTCACCACAGTTCGAACATAGAACACCACCACATCCACCACCTCCCTATTCAGACAAGCCAACAAACATAAGAGACCAAGCAGAAGCAGCATGGGGCCTCTACACCTGCTCGATGCGACACAACCAAAAGCTCCAAACAGCTACCGAAACAAAGGCCAACCGCACACTTCTCAGGTTAATGGGCATAATTTGAGAGAAATAAAACTGAAAAAGTTCCTCAACAATTCTCATATCACCCCAAGACACGATCCACCACTATGAGAAAGCTCACCAAAAACAGCCAATAAAGCATGTTACTTAAGAACCAGCAGATGCATGAACAAATGTTGCATTTTTAAGGCCGATTTGCACAACGACACCAACTCCAAAATACAATTGCTCAACTACTAGAAAACTATCTAAACTACTCCATTTATTCCCCTGGCCAAACCAACTAAATTCTAACTCCACAAAGGCTTTTCAACCAGTTTGCAATTGAATATAATTTTATTAAACTATTTTCACCCAATTATCAGATTCACACAACCACCACGATCATCCCCACTTCTTGCCACGTTAAAGACTCCCCCCACTAGCCAATCATATGAATTCGAGGCCTTCAAACTCAACTAATCATATAGAACAACCTCCAAGGTACATCGATCCTCGTTTCCCCAATCATGTTTTTCAGTTGAAGAAAGCTCTTTATGGCCTCAAACAAGCAACCCGTGCTTGGTTTCAACGATTCAGTTCCTTTCTCATTCACCTTGGTTTTTCTTGCAGTCGTGCATACATACGCTCTTTGTCTTTCACAGGCAATCCGACATCATTTATTTGTTGCTTTATGTTGATGACATTGTTATTACAGACAACAATTCCTCTCTTCTTGACAGCTTTACTCGTAAGCTTCACTCTGAGTTCGCTACTAAGGATTTGGGTTCTCTCAGTTACTTCCTTGGTCTTGAAGCTATACCAACCACTGATGGCCTTTTTCTCAGTCAGCTGAAATATGCACACGACATTCTTAGTCGTGCTCAATTACTTGATAGCAAGTCTGTTCACATTATGATGGTTGTTTCCCAACACATGTCTTTTGATGGTTCTCTATTTTCAGATCTTACTCTTTATCGATCTCTTGTTGGTGCTCTTCAGTATTTAACCATCACACGTCCTGATATTCCTCATGCTGTCAACTCTGTCAGTCTATTTCTACACTCTCCGACTGATGACCACTTTCTTGCTGTCAAATGCATTCTTTGCTATGTAAAGGGCACACTGCATTTTGGCCTCTCTTTTCATCCATCTGTTGCTTCCAGTACTTTATTTGCTTACTCTGATGCTGACTGGGCAGGATGTCCTGACACTCGTCGCTCTACCTCTGGTTATTCCATTTACCTTGGTGACAATTTGGTTTCCTGGAATGCCAAGAAGCAACCTACCGTTTCTCGTTACAGCTGTGAGTCTGAATATCGCGCCCTTGCTCTCACTGTCGCAAAACTTCTTTTGCTTACGCATCGCCTTCGTGATCTCAAAGTTTCTCTTCCACATCGGCCTCTCCTATTATGCGACAATAAAAATGTAATTTTTTTAGCTCCAATCCTATTTCTCATAAGCGGGCCAAGCATGTTGAATTAGACTACCCCTTTCTTCGCGAACTTGTTCTTGCTGGTAAACTTCGGACACAATATGTACCCTCACACTTGCATATTGCTGATATCTTCACCAAAAAGTGTATCTAGGCCTCTCTTTCAATTTTTCAGATCCAAGCTACACGTTTGTTCCAATCTCACGCTTAGCTTGCGGGGGGTGTTGAGGATCCTCTTCCCTAATCTACGACATTCCATATGTAACCATTGACCCTCAATTATAGGATCTTGTTTAGTTTATTCTTTCCATTTATTTTGTAATCATATCTTTACGTGTAATTAAGTTATACACTATTTAATTGAATATATATATGCAAACTCTCACCACTAACAAGTGTTATGTAATTGAATATATATATGCAAACTCTCACCACTAACAAGTGTGGTGGTTTTTCCTAATATTCTCAATATTGTCTTGCTTCAAGCCTCGGTATGCATTTGTGGTAGGGGGCGGTTGAGGGCATTTACGATGTATTCAGCATAGTGTGGACATTGGCTCTTCATGGACGTCAATTGCGATGTTGTGAAAGCAAAAGCATCATCAAGAACAAGTTCGTCATTTGTTCAGAATTGGTTTGCTTCATATAAGCATATCATCCCTTTCGTATCACTAACTTTGAACTCACAATTCTCGTCCTTGAACCTATTAAAAGCATCTTATTCAAAATCCAGTTCATTGCGTTATCATTATCAGACACATACACACACACATATATATATAGATGGCATTACCAGAAGACATATTATAGCCATGGGATCTAAAGACTTGAAATATGACGGCAATGGTGTGCAAATCATAATCGTTGTTGTCAGTGAGTTGGCACAGCGTATGCTTGTGTATTTCAGTCTGGAAGTGGTGCGATACTCCTAGGCGGCATACGGTATTTATAAACAAAATATTGCGTATTGGATCGGCGGTAGAAGCCATTAACGTATCCTTCACCATTTCTTTCAGCACTTCAACTTGCCTTGAGCAATATTCAAGTTACTGCATATTACCAAATGAGGATTGATTGTTTCAAACTCGACTCGATCGAATGTTCACCAATAAACAACTTCAACACTGTCCGTTAGGGAAAGAAGTTAATAGCTTTAACCCTTTGCTTGTTTTTTTTAATAGAAAAGTCAACATATTTTATTACTTATTAAAGCTAACATCAATGGCATTCCTCCGTATTAGAAAAAAAAAGTCAACGAATTCAAGTTAGGCAAAACAAATATAAACAACTGAAAAGTATAAAAAATATCAAATTAAGATAATTATATTTAAAGAGAGAAAATATTATTTTTAATGATATAATTTTAAAAAATATATAATTGATTTTGATATAATCTTTGAGTAAACAAACAATCTATTTCATGTTCACCGGATCATAATTGTTCTTTATTGGATGGTTTGGATGTCACCTTCTTATTCTAAATTAAAATGGTGTTTGTATGGGAAATAGATTGGAAACATTTAGGCAAGAATAAGACAGCTAAACATCCCCATTTATTTGTTTAATAAAAGTTCTTAAATTAAGTAATAAATGGAAACCATAAGCTAAAAATCAGGTCACAGGTCATCGAACACGGTATACAAACACTTCATAAATTATAATGCACTTATGACCGCTTAAATAGAATTACAATCTCCTAACTCATCTTTTAATTTTCTCAATCATACTATTTAATTATTTAAACAATATCATTTGATCCTCATTACATACGTATTTTATTGATTTGATCTTAATTTTAACAAAACTGATAAATTAAGATCATGTTGATAGAATGCATAAGTAATGATGATCAAATGTGTAATTTTATTAGTTTTGTTAAATATCACATCAAGTCATTCATAAAATATTAATGGCATGTGATTTAATAGATATCATTGAAATAATTAAATGATTTAATTGACAAAATTAAAATATTAATGATCGAATTAAATTTACCTCATAGTTAAGTGATTACGAGTGTACTTTATCTCTAAATAAATTGTTTTTAAAATATGCATTTTTTTTGAAAGGATTTTGTATGGTATTAATTGAAACACATACAAAATGAAATAAGACATGTGCATCGTTAAAAAACCTAAATGAAAGAAAAATAGTGCATCATGAATTGTCGAAAGAAAAACTCCCTAAACAAAGGCTTAATAAAACAACCAACAACGGTAAAAACAATCAAACAACCCAAGGCTGGCTACCAATCACACGGCTAAAAACATGCTGCAAAGAAAAGGCAGGCAGTCTGGTCATGATAAGAACAACAGTAAAGAGAGCCCATCACGCCATTACCAGAATGCCTTCCTATTTCATTAGAAAACTAGATGCAAAGAACTAACAATGGAAACAACTCAACTAAAATAACAGCCACCAAAATGCAAACTCAGAAACGTATCAGCAGAACCCACAACTAAGCACCATATCAGATAAAACTCATAATCACTTCAATACCAAAAAATGGAAAAAAAGTTAGTTTTAAGTTTACTTTTTTTGAAAGCATGAAAATTGTTGTCTAGGGTGAGGTCAGGGCTGTGGCTGGGGGGCGCAAACTGTGCGACCGCGCAGGCCCCCAAAAAATGGGCTCCAAAAAAAGATATATAGTGGCGTTTTACCAATAAACGCCACTATAGATAGATCTATTGTGACGTTTTTTTTCAAAAAAACGCTACTATTATTGCGGTTTTATTGATAAAACGTCATTATAGATGGATTTATTGCAGCGTTTGTCAAGAAAACGCCACTATTATTGTCCCAAAATCGAATATATCTAAAAAATAAGGGCCCCTTTATACGAATTTGTACAGAATCCCCGAAAACCTTGCCACGGCCCTGGGTGAGGTTAGGACGTTAAACCTTAAATTTATATTGATTAATACAATATATATATTATTAAATATTAATAAACTCATAAAATCGTCGTCCATTATTTATCGATTTAAATTTTTTAAAACCTCTTTAAAATTTACACAATTAAATAAAATAAATATATTTTTGAGGAATTGACGATTTCTTATAGTTCAATGGTTGAGATATTTGTTAAAAAAAATCAAAGAGTAAAAATATCATTTTAAGAAAAAAAAATAATATACTTTGAAATTAGCCTCATGAATATAAAATCTAAAGATTGATAATTTAGAATGTAATTTATCTTTATACGAATGGTTGAAGCTACTAGTTTCCTGTTTAGCCTACCACTCTTTTAAGTTCATCGGTTGCCCCGTGTATATAACCAGATTTCCATACACCGACAAACATGGGTGAAAAGATAAAAATAAACAACCACAGTAACTTTAATTTTTAAACTAGAAAAACTGGGAATTTAAAATCAAACACGTGGGACCGGAATCATTAGGAGGGTGACATGTTTGCATGTAATTTGTGAATCTGATATCTTTCACATGCGCGGATTTCGCGCTTTTATTTACTACCTTTTCAATCCCCACAAAACAAATGCCATAATTTCATTGGTTCTTCATTTATTATTATTATCATCATTTTAAATTTATTTTCACCGATACCGAGGCTATTCAATTTACGTTGTGAGCATTACTTCAATGGTCGTTCATGCATCGCTTTCAATTTCAAATAATTTTTTTTGGTAGATTATATAGTAGTTAATAAAATTTATTAATTATAAAATGACATATAATAATTTAAAATTTATGGACCAATTTAATATAAAAGTTATAATTTAGAGAAATTATTTGCAATTAACTATAAAATTTATAGAATTATTATAAAAAATATTCATTAAATTTATGAATTTTTTTATTACTTTTAGAACATTTCAATAAATATTTTGTGACCGTTTATAAATTTAATAGTTATTTAAAAAATATAATGATCAAAATAATTATTTCGATAAAACTTAATAATTTCTAAAATATTTTATCATGTTTCTTCAATCGAATAATAATAAATTAATATTTATTATTTAAAAAATTTAAATACATTTTAAAGGTGCTTGTGAAATAATTTTTATTTCATTCACGATGCATATAATACATTTTAGCAATGGCTTGGTTGACATTGAAGACGCCATGGTGCTCGGAGAAAACCACGCCTATATCAGCTCTTCTTCTCTCTTTTATGGTCTTTGCTTTCATTATTTAGACGCATTCATTTGACCCCAAATCCAGAGTTCTCATCTTTCTCTCCTAACGTTTACTTTTCTCTCTCTTTTTCTCTGTTACGTTTCCAAGCTTCGTGGGTCAGTTTTCTCTTTTCCCTTTTTAAATTCAAAAACATTCCTTGCATTTCACAGCTGCATGTGTTTATAAACTGGTTTTCTCCTGTTGATCTCGACTTAACTTTTTACCCTGTTATCTCTCTGCCATTAAAGCCTGGTTTCCTCTTTGAATTCCCATGCGTTTTCCTTTGTTTTTTTTTTCTAGGTGATTTTGAGTTGCTTAAGATTTGCTTAGCTTAATACAAATGAAATGAAATGTTTGATATTCAAATCATCTGTTTTCATTTGGTTTAACATTTGTTCCTTAAGAATTGCTAATGAGGTTTATTTCTTCATCTCTTGCTTTTCGGTTCTGCTGGATCTTGAATTTCTGGTCAATAAGTGGATCCAATTATTAGTTATTACTGCTTTTTCTTTTCATGATTCTGATATGCCTTTCTCTTGTGTTCTTCATGTGTGTGTATGTGTTTATATATTGCAGCACATATGCCAGAAAAGCATTTCCGAGGAAGGGTCTTTTGATTTGATAATTGAAATCGAGTGTAGTTATTGTTCTGCATACCAGAAATTCATTTGAAGCCTTTTCCAAATGCTGAATTCTTCAAGAGGAAGAAGCCAGACTAGGTCGACTCGAGCCATGCCGTTTGCCGGTAACATTTCCTTTTCTTAGTAACAATTTGTTTCTTAATCCACGTTTCAAATACGACTTGCTTGTGTTTGAATGCAATGCTAATGTTAATTTGTTGCTGGCTTATTTTTTCATGTAGCCATTGAACACCCTGATCCGAAAAGGAAGAGCAATTTCGTCGAGAAAGTCCTTATGGCTGCGGTACTCACAGCCTTATGTATCATCATGCTCAAGAGATCTCCATCATTTAGTACTTCCAGTCATGTAATATTTGGCTATTTCTTCTATATATTGCATGCAGAAATGTTGCAGATGTCTTTGATTAGCAGTTTGATAATTGGACCGCATATAGCCATAATTGTTAATTGGTATTTTCTCTGTTATTGAGTCCCCTGGTTTTTTTTCTTCCAGTTCTCCCAACACGAAGCAGGGGTAACTCATGTTCTTGTAACTGGAGGTGCCGGATATATCGGTTCGCATGCTGCTTTGCGACTTCTCAAGGAGAACTACCGAGTAACAATTGTGGTATGTTTTTAAGTTAAGGGTATATGTAACAATCTTGCTTCTAATTTTGTTAGTCTGGGTTTTAAGGAAGGAGTCGGCTTTCTTGCAGGACAATCTTTCACGTGGAAACATGGGTGCTGTCAAGGTTCTCCAAGAATTATTTCCAGAACCTGGAAGGCTTCAATTCATCTATGCCGATCTAGGCGATGCAGAAGTCGTATCCTTACTCATTAATATTATTACGATTGGTGCGCTTAAACATGGATGTGTTGTCTTCTGTTTCCTTGACTTCATATTTTAGGTGGATAAAATATTTTCAGAAAATGCATTCGATGCCGTTATGCACTTTGCGGCAGTCGCATATGTCGGGGAGAGCACGATGGATCCTCTCCGGTAAGTCTCATTTACGATTTATCATTCAAAATATCTCTTTCCATGGTATTTAAACTATGATGATATCAATTGTATTTTTGGCCATACGACTTGAAGGTATTATCATAACATTACTTCGAACACCTTGACGGTCTTGAAGTTGATGGCTGCTCACGGTGTTCCGACTTTGATATATTCTAGTACATGTGCGACGTACGGCGAGCCTGAAAAGATGCCTATCACTGAAGAAACCCCACAGGCAAGCTGCAAACATTGTTTAACGCTTAGTTATATTCTAAATAACAGTTATAGTATACGGCAACTGACATTTGTTTCGGAACCAACTCAGGTTCCAATCAATCCATATGGAAAAGCTAAGAAGATGGCTGAGGATATGATTCTGGATTTCTCTAAGAATTCAGACATGGCAATTATGATCCTAAGGTTTGTATTTTTCTTCACTTTCCAAGTGTTCCGAGAATTTGGATATGCAGATTATTATGTTCCAACAATATGATCGTGTTTTTGGTGGAACGACTTTCAGATACTTCAATGTGATTGGATCAGATCCGGAAGGAAGATTAGGCGAAGCTCCAAGACCAGAGTTGCGTGACCAAGGACGAATTTCGGGTGCTTGTTTCGATGCAGCTCGTGGCATCATTCCTGGTATCAAGGTAGGGTATTCCTCTCACCCCCTTCACTTTACTCATGGTCTCAAGTGCTTGCTTATTAAACCCTGGTGCATATCTCTGCAGGTGAAGGGAACGGACTACAAAACACACGACGGAACTTGCATACGTGATTACATCGACGTTACCGACCTGGTTGATGCTCATGTTAAAGCCCTCCAACATGCAAAGCCTCGTAATGTTGGAATCTACAACGTGGGCACGGGAAAAGGAAGATCGGTGAAGGAGTTTGTAGAGGCATGTAAGAAAGCCACAGGAGCTGATATAAAAGTCGATTATCTTCCTCGACGACCAGGAGATTACGCAGAAGTGTTCAGCGACCCGTCTAAGATCAGGCAAGAACTGAACTGGACAGCTCGATATACCGATCTCGAGGAGAGTTTACAGATTGCATGGAAATGGCAAAAGGAGCACCTTGACGGATACAATTCATCATAGATGATGGCTTTATGTAGTAAAAGAAAGAAAAAGGCTTAATAGCATACCCCAAACAGCTCGGATTTCGGCTGTTTTTCTTCTATGTTTGGCATAGAAGAGAGGGGAAATTCAGATAATTTCCGACTGCTATTATTTCCCATTACTTGGGAAGTTGGTTATACTGAGCAGCCTATTCATTATATAAACGATTTAATTTATTACTTTTATCTTATTGTTTTATCGTGACACGGACTCAATTAAAAGTTTTATTCATAATATACCTATATGTAATTATGTAAGCGTATTTGAAGATGAAAGCTGGTTTGATTTTATTGTTATACTATGAGGAAATATTGGTAGTAAAAACGGTCGTAAAATAAAAATTATATCAATGTTGTGAAAAGTCCTAAACAGGAATAACACGAGCAAAGAAAGGAAAATTTTTCTAATGTAAAAACTGAGAAGAATGAAAGGAGATTGCGATTATGTGCGATCTTCAACTTCAAGCTTATCGACCTAGGCAAAATTGGTCTAATATAATAGGTGGATTAATTATTTAAACATAAAATAATTTATTTAGAGAGCTACGGTATTTTTTATAATGTTTCTATAACTCGTCACATCAACATGACGAGTTCCATCGAAAAATATATTTTAAAGAAATATGAACGAAAACATGTCTTCAAAGGAGAAAGGGGTAACCGAAAAAGATGAATGGTGGAGATGAACAATGCAGAAGCCGTTAGTTTGATTACCACCCCTAGTCATGGTCATGAGCCTACTTTAGTCCGAAGGATTCGTGAGATGTTGCAGCAAAGATGGACGGTTGTTCTCGATCTCATTCCACGAGAAGCAAATAGGATTGCCGACGCTCTTGCTCGTTATGGTTTCTCGGGCACGTACGCCTCACTGAATAGTAGAATCTGCCTGCGAATATCAGTTCTTTACTTAACGGCGATATGCAAACTGGGGGAGATACCTCAAACAATAGCTAAGACTTTGATCTTCTTGTAACCCAATTTTTTTTTTACCATTATAATCACTTGATTAATTCATGATGTAAAACATATTTAAAAACACGTGAATCTAATTATAAATATATATATATATATGTTTATATTTTATATATACATTTTGGATTTAACATACTAAATAATTGGCAATTTCATTAAAATTTGAAAACATATTTTATTTAATGTTCAAATTACATTATCAATACAGTTGTAGCCACCATTTTTCATAACCCTTAAATCCCATAACCCCAAACCTTAAAAATTTAAACCCGAGAGAACCTTAACCCTAATCCTAACCATAGAGATATCATGATTCAGCCGTCACCGCCGGTCCAAGCTCGCTCAACAAAACCCCGGAATATCCGGAGCATTAAAAGCACACCATCAGCAACAACAGTAACACCACAGTGGAGCTAGGATTATTTTTATTTTTTTTAAACCTATGTAAAATTGGTTATAAGAACCAAAACCATGTAACCGAGAGGGGATCTCTTCCTCTCGTTCTTTCTCAATAGAAATACAAGAAGCCTTTTTAAGGTATTTTTCTTCTCCTTTTCGTTGTTATTTGGTTTTAAAAAGGATAATAAAAACTAAAACAAAGTTTAGATAAATTTTTTAGGGAAAGAAAATAAGTTAAAGAGTAAGTTTACCTGGATTTTTTGTGTTCCTTGTCGAATAGAGTCGTAGGGGAAGCGATTAGAGTCGGGTTAGTGTAGTTTGGGTAGTAGCGCCACCGTGTGTGGTGGCTCTTTTTGGTTTCCTTGGTGAACGCTGTCGTGAGTTGAGGGAGGAAGAAAAGGGAGAAAGAGTTGGGATTAGAAACTGCGTGAAAAAATGATTCTGGAGAGGGGGAAGGAGTTGATATCTTAAGGTTTTTGGGTAAATCACGCTTTAAGTCCCCCTTTTTAGTGTGTTTCATGTTTAGTTATTAGTTTTAGGGTTAATCGTGTCTCAAGTCCTCCTAGTTTTAGCATTTTTTGCAATTTAGTCACCATTTCCTTTTATTTTCTAAGATTTACGAATTAGATGTTTGGTTTTGTATTATTTTAATTTAGTCCTCTGGTGTATTATTTTTTTTTTGCTCGAGATTGGCCACTGATGTTGATGTTTTTCTATTTTAGTCATATGTTTATGGTTTTATCATGATTCTAGCGCTTCTATTTGTTATTCTCTTGTTTAATGCTAGAATATTTACTTTATTAATGTTTAGGATATCAAAGTTACTTTATATTTATTTTTGTCACCATATAGTGAATGAATCCAAGTGTATATTATTTATTTTTACCATTAAAGTATGTTTTATGTTTTATATATGTATTTTTTTGTATTATTATTATATATTACTTTGTATATAATATTATAGCATGATAGAAACATTTTATTTTATATTTGTATTATATTTTAGAATAAATATCATGTTCTATGTTTAATATAATATTTAGAAAATATGTATATATTTATAAAGTTTCTCTAAGTGCTTCAATGTATCATATTTTATTTTGTTTAAAAGCCTCATTAGCATAACTTAACCGATTATATAATTGGATTAAGGGTAGTATTTATGTATTTTAAAATATTAAGAAGGGACAGTCTTAAAACAACTAGATGTTCTTTTTCGATATTTTAAAATAAATAAATATCCCACTAGAAAAATCTAAAAAATTGATTGCATTTAAAATTAATTAATTTTGAAGGGAAAAGGAAATATTCATTATTTTAAACTTATCGAGACAATTTGCTAATTTTATTAGAGATTAAGTCTCGGTGTTTTTAAATTATTGAATATCCCTTATCTTTTCTAATAATATTCGGATTAATAAATTTAATTTCTTTCTTTGGTAGAATAATTTTTTTTATATGGAATCCTTAGGAAAAATTATTATATTCTTTTTATTTCAGTTGGGAAGAGAAATATTCGTCCTCAAGTATTTTAGGGAGTATTTTCTCTTCAATTGGAAATAAGAGAATATTTTATATTTTTCCTTAGAATTTTTGTTCTATAATATTTGTATGGTTGAATTAGGAATAATGGAATCGTGATCTAAATATATATTCGAATTCTTAGATTTCTACTATTTAGAGACAATATATAATCGATGGGTACCAATTTTGGGCGTTGTGGGGGTGCTAATCTTTCCCCACACGTAATCAACCCCTGAACTCTTTTTTATTACTAAAAATAAATTTCTGGTTATACGTGGATCGATGCATCTTTTAAAATGATGTTTTTCTTAAAAAACTCTTTTAAAAGAAGATTTTTGGGTATTCGGCCTACCTAACCCAAAAGGTCGATGGCGACTCCGAAACATTTCTTTTACAAAATCGGGTTTTCACGAAATGAGTCGAGACTCGTTGTATCGCCGGAAATCGGTTACGACAGCTTGGCGACTCCGCTGGGGACATTAGAGGCTCAAGCCTTAAATCGATTATATATGGTGTCTATAGTTAGAAATTGAGAATTCGGTTATATTTAATTTACGATTCCTTTGATTCCTTTCAATTGTTATTTAATATCTTTGTATATTAATGAGTGTATTTGATTTCAGATGTTAAAGTCTCAGATTCGCTTTAGTTCATTTTTTGTGTCGTTGTTTGTAAAAGGTTTGATAATTTCTCCTCACACACAACACTTGCATTGCATATCATAAGTTATATACACGAGCTCTTCCTTTTAAGTGGGAGTGAAAGTGACGTCTTCGTGAGAATTTATTCTCCGTGTCAAACCTAGCAATTAGCTTCCGGGGTACATATATCCTATGTCTTCGTGAGAATTTATTCTCCGTTTCAGGCATAGGGAAATGTGCCCCCTCGAATTGAACTCGATCCGCTTAAGCCTATAATGGGTGAGGATTGAGGGTCTGGCTCGCCCAAGGGGGCACCAACAAGGACAATTCGAGTACCTTTACTCTTAGAACCGAAACTCTGCATATAATAAACCATAGAAACCCACCCGATTTAAGACCAAGCCGAAACTTTGTCCATAGGTACCCAAATAAGTGTACACAAAGGAGAAATGAACTTTAACCTTTTTTTAAATTTATTTTTATAAATGCATGTGAATTAGAAAATTATGCAATTTAAGGTTTATCTTATTATTTTAAGTATATGGGTTAGAAAGCATGATTGGGTAGGATTGTTATTTATTAAAAAGTATGTTTGGGTAGCTATCATGATGGGTAGGTTTTTTTTTTCCAAAATTTTATTAACTCATTACATGTACTAACTTGTTTCATTTTCTTGTTTCCTTTCATTTTTGATATTTGCATTGCATCATTCAAGATTGAGGGTGTTGATCTTTAGTTAATCATCAAATTGGAAAGCTTTCAGTAATGGACGAAAAGTATTCGAGTCAAATTGTTCAAAACTCTGAGGTACGACAATGGTCTGAAGCACTACAAAGACAAGAAGGGGACAGTTTGCAAGCCGATCATGTGTCAGAATTATTGGGTTATGCTCCTATTTCTTTTTAAAAGAAATGACGTCCAAGACTTACGAGACATTTGGGAAAAATGGGAATCAAGTAAGAAACTGCAGTTTTACCAGTGTTATGGGGACATTTCCTATCTGTTGTATTTTAACATAGAGGATGAGCTGCTCCGAGCCTTGATTCAATTTTGGAATCCAGGTTACAACTGCTTCACTTTCAATCAAGAAGATATGGTTCCTACCATCGAAGAATATATTGTTTTGTTGCACATAGAATAGGCTCAAGAGAATCGGATTTATTCCAAGTCCATCAAAACTCAACCCTTCAGAATCAAATTAGCAAAAATTGTGGGAGTGCGCGAGGAATGGGTGGTTGCTCGTACCAAACAAAAAGGCGAAAGCGAAGGTATTTCTTGGAATGCTATTAAAGAAATTATTCAAAGTCTTCCTGACGAGAAAATTTGATTTGATCTTTTTGCACTGGGTATTTATGGCTTAGTCATCTTCCCGAAGGCCTTGGGATATATTGAGGCTGCAGTTGTGGATTTATTTGAACAATTACCAAAAAAGATCAACCCTGCTCCTGTGATTTTAGCAGAGACCTTCTGATCCTTGAATGCTTGTCGAAGGCTTGGAGGTGGTCGATTTTCAGGGAGCGCACAACTACTATATGTCTGGATACGTAGTCATTTTTGGAAAATTGAAAAGATTTCATATCATCGTTTTAGTACCAGCTACTCGCCTTTGAGAGAATTCCTCGAGCAAGATTGGCCAAAAGGAGTCACTAAAGACATGTGCATAGATGCCTTTAGAAATATGCGAGACAAGGACATTGTTTGGCGCGCCCCTTGACAAATACAAAGTGAACTCCTCTATAAATGTGGTGACTACAATTGGGTGATGCTGCTTGGTTTGTGGGGAGGAATTGGGTACGCACCCCTTTTGGTTTTGAGGCAATATGATGGCCGTAAATTTGTCCCAGTCACTGCTGGATTACACTCATATGAATTCGTGTTTCACGGAAACAATTATAAGAAAAACATCCTTGAGGCAGTTAGAGCATGGAAAAAGACTTTCCGTACTAGAGCTGAGGCAACGAAAGTGATGTTGACGCCAGATTATGAGGAGTGGAGGTATGCTAGAAAGAATGAAAATATTCCTCTACCTGACCAAAATGAGGATATCTCTATGAAAGAAAGAATTCAGATAGTCCCATCACAGGTAGAGATCTTGAGAACGGAGTTCGAGGCCGAGAAAGAAGGTTGGTCAAAAGAACTGGAACAGATGCGACAAGACAAATACATGTTGAGTATCGATGTTGACTTTCATGCTGCACAATTTGCAATGCTAAAAGTGAGAAAAGAAAAAATAGAATCGGATTTAAAAGATCTGAAGAAGGATTACTACAAGCTGTAAAAATCTAGGTCCACAGTTGGGTCAAGCAGAACGTCAGCACAATTAACCAAAGAGTTAAACGAAGAGAAACATCGAGTCAAAAATATGAAGGCAAGAAACGGTCGTCTACTCAAGAGCTTAGAGAAAGGGAAGAAAAAAGTAGAAGAGCTTGAGCTTGATAAGAGGGAGCGGATCATAAAATATAAAGTTGAGAATCGCGAAGCTATGAAAGAATTAAAAAGGGAGAAAAATCGTGTCAAAGAATTGGAAGACGAAAAGAATAGCATTCTTGAGGGGTTCGAGGCTGAGAAGACCATCATGTTCAGAGGATTTGAAGCCGAAATGAATAACATGTTTGTCGAACTTGATGATAGAGGACAAAGAATCGAAGAATTTGATACTGAAAGGAAGAGATGGGAATTGGAAAAGCAACACTTCAATACTACGCTTGAAGCAAGGCAATAGACAACCAACGGCTGGATAAAAAGGTGTGGAGACAAAAATACAGAAGTACGAAGTCTCAATCAAAGGATGCAGGAAAGACATACAAAACTTGAAGATGATCTGGCTCAGTGTCGGGCTAAAACACAGAATTCAGTGATTACATCCTACAACTCGAAGAATCCTTGTTCCAAGAAAATGTTCTCCAGGGACCGAGTGATCTTCAGGAAAGTCTTGAAGAGAATGCCTTGCTGCGAAAGCGAATTCAACATCTGGAAAGTGCACTGCAGAGTTGTCATGTACGAATTAATGAGCTAGAGCGAAATCTTCAAGGAACTACTGAACAGTGGATAAATCAAATGATTTCTATGAACAACAAAATGCAGCCAGAAGCAACATGGTAGCCGAGGCCATAATACAGATGAGTGAAGTTGCCAGATACATTGGAGAACTAGCTGTCGAAGCAAAGGTCATCGAGCACCACATCAATCCGGTTTCTAAGTGTGGGAAGAAGATGTTGTGGATGATTAGTGAAATTGTTGAGCTTAATAGAAGAGTTAGGCCGTATCTGTGAACTATTATGTAATGAAACTTTTTGTTGCAATGGATGTTGAACTAAGCCGTATCTGTAGAAGTGAACTATTATGTAATGAAAACTTTTTGTTATAATGGAAGTTGTTCTATGACAATTAACTTTTTTGGATCAATACCTCTTGCATACATTCATTCTTCATTTGTATTTATTTATGTATGAATTTTAAATATTTCGCATTAAGACATGCATTCATTAATTAAAAGCACTAAAATAATACGATAAGGTTTCCAATCGTAGTTACCCTGGCCCCTATTAGCAACAAAGAAACGCAACATCCTTACTATACCAAGAACGTGAGTAAGAAGATGGACGACAAATTGAAACGTATTGAGAAAGAGCATAAAGATATGCAGGCAGAAATGATAAGTAAATTTGAAAAGATTGAGGCCAATATTGCCAGTTCACAACTGAATATGCTGCAGAAATTAGAGGACCTATTCAAGAAACATGCTGAAAAGAGTCATGCTGGAAATCCCGCCTCATCTAACCAAGATTCCATACCCCCTCCAGGGATCACAACAGAATCTGGTCCTCCTCTTGGTTTCACACCTATACACATCTCTGCTCGTTCTTCGATACCTCAAGAAGCTCAATCTCATGCATATGTCAGCAATGAGAATCAACAACAACAAATGGGATCCACATTCCCAAATAGCTATCAGTCTGTTCCAGGAGTAAGGCTAGGAGAATTTAGTACTGAGCACCTAATCCCAGATCTAAAAGAGTTAGCCGAAAAGGAGAAAGCCAATGAAGAAATAACTCAACAGTTGAAGAATTTGGAAGAAATGGTAAAATCGGTAGAAGTGGTTGAATTATTCTATGGGTTTGACGCTAGAGAGCTGAGTTTGGTCCCAGACTTGATCATCCCTATGAAGTTCAAGGTTCCCGAATTTGAAAAATACGATGGTACCACATGCCCTTCATCTCATATCATCATGTTTTGCCGAAGGATGGCCGACCATGTGCAAGACGAAAAGCTACTGATTCACTGTTTTCAAGACAGTCTGAAAGGATCTGTCGCTAAATGGTACAACCAATTAACTAGGGCTCACATTAAATCATGGAGAGACTTGGCAAAGGCATTCCTAGAACAGTATCGCCATGTCATAGATATGGTTCCTGATCGGTGGACTCTTCAGAATATGGAAAAGAGAAATAATGAGACTTTCCGACAATATGCCCAGAGGTGGCGTGACGTAGCCGCACAGGTCCAACCCCCTTTACTTAAAAAAGAAGCTACTGTAATTTTTGTCAACACCTTGAAGGCTCCGTACTTAGGGCATTTACTTGGAAATGCCACCAAAAACTTTGATGATCTAGTTATCTCAGGGGAGCTCATCGAGAACGCTATAAAGAGTGGCAAGATCGAGGCAGTTGATGGGTCCAGTTCAAAAAAACCAGTATACAGGAAAAAGGAAAACGAAGTTAATAATGCAAATGTATAAAACAAGAATACTTCAAAAAGTGTTACAATAACCCAACCAATAGATGAAAAGAATGACACGAGCACCGCCAGAAATGATTCCAAGGGACCTCGCAAGGAGAATGAGAGAATGTCCTTCACACCACTACCAGTACCCTACTCTAAGATATACGCCTCGTTATTAAAGGCGGATGTGGTGCGCCCTTATCGTTTGACTCCTCTGCAACCACCGTACCCTCATTGGTATGACGTAAATGCACATTGTGATTACCACGATGGAATTACTGGTCACTCTATTGAGAACTGTTTGGCCTTCAAAAAAGTTGTGCAAAATCTGATTAATACTGGGGATTGCAATTTGATTCACCTGATGTATCGACACACCCACTACCGAATCATGGAGGTAAAGGTGTGAACGCAGTCCATGAGGAGAATAGGAAAAAAACGAAGACAGATGTTGATGAAATCAAATCTCCCTTCATTTGGGTGTTCCAACAACTTTATCATGTCGCATGGTTCAACAAGATCCTAAACCAAAGCCCAATGAATGTGAAAATTATTGTGAATATCACCAAGAAGAAGGATACAAAATTCAACTTTGCCCTGAATTTAGGGGGTTACTACAAAAGTTGATGGACAACAAGGAAATAGAATTCTTTGAGAAATATGAGGAAAAAAGAGGAGAAGATGTATGCACAACCGAAAATTCCAAGCCAATGCATAAAACAAATAAGCCTGTGGTCATCACTGTGAGACCATCTGCGATGAATTCCACGTCAGTGAAGCCAAAAGTTGTTATCACGGCCCCTTCACCATTTCCGTTTAAAGATACCCACAAGGTACCTTGGAACTACACTGCCAATGTTTCAATGATAAGGGGATCTGGTTCGCTAGAGGAAACAAAAGTAGTTGAAGAAAATGATAAAACACCAGGAAGCAGCTTGAAGAATGAAATAGTGAGTGAAGTAGGGCACTTTACAAAAAGTGGAAGGTGTTACTCTCCTGAAACATCAAAAGAAGCAGACAAGGGGAAATTGAAAGGAAAAGCTGTAGTGGTACCGCAAAGGATATTTAATGATGAGCCCCTACCACTAATCAATGAGTCGGTAACTGAAGCACAAGCACAAGAATTCTTGAAATTCTTAAAACATAGTGAGTATAGTGTAGTAGAGCAGCTACATAAGCAACAAGCACAAATTTCAATTCTGGATCTGTTAATGAATTCAGAAGTACATCGGAATGCTCTACTTAGAGTGCTCAATCAAAAATTTGTGCCTGAGGATATAACAGTGAACAAGTTGGATCGAATTGTGGGGCATATAGCTGCAGACAATTACATAACATTCACTGATGATGAAATTCTTGATGGTGGAATGGGATCGGTAAAAGCCCTCAATATCACAACCCACTGCCATGGTCATGTCTTACCAGGTGTTTTGATTGACAATGGGTCGGCACTCAATGTTATGCCTATGGCCACATTACGAAGATTACCAGTGGATAACTCACATATGAGGGCCTACCAAAATGTTGTTAGAGCCTTTGATGGAACCCAACGGGATATCCTTAGAAAGATGGAGGTACCATTATTGATTGGACCAACTATTTACAATATTGATTTTGTGGTAATGGATATCAACCCGTCATATAACTGCTTGCTTGGGAGACCATGGATTTATTCTGCAGGGGCAGTCCCTTTGTCATTGCATCAGAAATTGAAATTTGTGACAGATGGCCAATTAATCAGTATTGGGGCAGAGGAAGAGATCATTGCTTCCGTGACGACTGACACCCCTTACATTGAGACCAATGAGAATGCCCTAGAGTGTTCCTTCAGAGCCTTAGAATTTGTCAACCCTACTTTCATTGCTGAAGGAAACAAGATTCCTCACCCGCATTTATCTGAGTGCACTAAGATGACTGTACGAGAGACTCTAGGAAAAGGAGCTAAAATTGGAAAGGGTCTCGGTAGATGCTTGCAGGGGACTTTACATCCCAAATTTGTTATGATGAAGAGCGACCGCTTTGGGCTTGGTTTTGAGCCTGATTCTCAGCAAAGAAAGAAAGAATTAAAGAGGAGATGTGAAGTAAGAAGAGCTAGACTGAAAAGAGAGGACATTCCGTGGGATCGTATATTTTTCCCTCTCTTAAAGAGCTCATTCAAGTTTGGAGGGGTGAACGATATGGAGCAACAGTTAGCCAAAGGAACTGATGAAGGAAAGCAGATGAAAGACAAAGACTTGTTTGACGAAGCCATAGAGGGTTTGGTCATCAACATGATAACTAGGGACGATAAAGCGGGAAAATATTTGGCTAGAATTCGTCCTTGCTTCCTAGGAGAAACGCTGAAAAATTGGACTGCAGAGGATCTCCCTGTAGTTGTTAAGATTAATTCAGAGTAATACCCAGAACTAATCCTTATACTTGTGCCCGCGAGTATTAAGGAATCTTTTTGTAAGGGCAGATATGTTAACTCTACTTGCTTTCAATGAAAGACATATTTTTGTTTCTCAAATGGCCATCATTATTTACATTTTCATTCTTCATTCTTTACATTCATTTCATAAATTTTGTCTCTCCTCCCAAATATATATTCGATTCAATTTTTTTCCTTTGCAGGTGTCACAATATCAATAGCATGAATGTTTCTAAATTTAATCCTGAGATAAACTTTGAGCGACCCATATGTCTGGAAGAAATAAATGAGTGTCAGGATGAGGTAGAATGTGATGTTCCTAACGAACTAGTAAGACTGGTGGAAAATGAGGACAAACAGATCTTACCTCACCAGGAGGAGACTGAGATTATAAACTTGGGAACTGATGTTGAAAAGAGAGAAGTAAAAATCGGCAGTGCACTTTCAATTGAAATAAGACGAGACCTAATAGATATGCTCCGAGAATTCAAAGACATCTTTGCGTGGTCTTACCAAGATATGCCAGGGTTGAGTACAAACATAGTGGTGCACAAGCTTCCAATAAAGCCTGAGTGTAAGCCAGTTCAGCAAAAGCTCAGAAGAATGAGGCCAGAAATGCTGTTAAAAATTAAAGAGGAAGTGATGAAACAGATTGATGCAGGGTTTCTTCAGGCAGCAATATATCCGGAATGGGTCGCTAACATAGTCCCCGTGCCAAAGAAAAATGGAAAAGTTCGCATGTGTGTGGATTATAGAGATCTCAACAGAGCAAGCCCAAAAGACAATTTTCCGTTGCCTCATATAAATACTCTAGTGGATAACACTGCTGGGCATTCGTGGTTTTCTTTTATGGATGGCTTCTCTGGCTATAACCAAATCAAAATGAACACTGAAGACATGGAAAAAACCACATTTGTGACTATGTGGGGCACATTTTGCTATAAAGTGATGCCATTTGGTTTGAAAAATACTGGGGCAACTTACCAAAGAGCTATGGTGACTCTTTTCCATGATATGATGCATAAAGAGATTGAAGTGTACGTAGATGACATGATTGCCAAATCCAAGACTGAAGAAGAACACATTCAAAACTTGAAGAAACTTTTCCAAAGATTGAGAAAATATCAATTGAAACTCAATCCAACTAAATGTACCTTCGGGGTAATGTCAGGGAAACTCTTGGGCTTCGTGGTTAGTCAAAGAGGAATTGAGATCGATCCGGACAAGTAAAGGCCATTCAAGATCTTCCGCCACCTCGTACACAAAAAGAAGTTCGAGGTTTTCTGAGAAGGTTAAATTATATATCTCGATTCATTTCGAAAGAACAACCCAGTTTTCAAGTTGCTTCGAAAGAACAACCCC
Organism: Hibiscus syriacus; assembly: GCF_006381635.1. Taxonomy (NCBI): domain Eukaryota; kingdom Viridiplantae; phylum Streptophyta; class Magnoliopsida; order Malvales; family Malvaceae; genus Hibiscus; species Hibiscus syriacus. The sequence continues at coordinate 272,274 of NW_024063259.1, read as the reverse complement.
GAAGTTTAGAATGACGAGTGCCAAAATACTTTAGAGATAATCAAGAAATATTTGTCCAATGCTCCAATTCTGGTATCACCAGTCCCTGGTAAACCATTAATCCTTTACCTAACGGTCTTTGAGAATTCGATGGGGTGTGTGTTAGGGCAGCACGATGAATCTGGAAGGAAAGAGAGAGCCATCTATTATTTAAGCAAAAAGTTCACAGATTGTGAGATCCGATATCCGCCAATTCAAAAGTTATGTTGTGCTTTGGTATGGGCTACCAGAAGGCTCGGACAATACATGTTGTACCATACTACCTGGTTGATATCCAAACTTGACCCATTGAAATATTTGATGGAATCACCGGCTCTAACTGGTAGATTGGCTAGGTGGCAGATGTTGTTATCAGAATTTGACATTGTGTATGTAAACAAAAAAGCGGTGAAAGGGAGTGTCATAGCAGATTTTCTTGCAAGTCGTGCCTCGGATGATTATGAGTCCTTAAACTTTAATTTTCCTGACAAAGATCTGATATGCATCACAACCGAGGATGAAACAGTTTCAAATGATAAGTCTTGGAGGTTATATTTTGATGGGGCATCCAATGCTTTAGGACGAGGAATTGGAGCTGTACTAATTTCCCCGGAAGATGTATTGGAGTTCTTTTGCACCAATAATATGTCAGAATATGAGGCTTGTGCCATGGGGTTAAGAGCGGCCATGGAAAGAAAAATTAAAGAGCTCAAAGTATATGGAGATTCCTCACTGGTGGTGTACCAATTGCGTGGAGAATGGGAGACAAGAGATCCGAAGTTAGTGGAATACAAAAGATTGATCCTTGAATTAGTAAAAGAATTTGAAGATGTCACTTTCAATTATCTCCCTAGAGAAGATAATCAAATGGAAGATGCTTTGGCCATACTGGCTGCAATGTTTCAAGCAAATAGAAAAGCTGACATGACACCAATTAAAATGCAAATATATAAAACCTCGGCACACTGTTATAGCCTAGAAGAAGAGGTAGATGGTCGTCCATGGTATTATGACATCTTGCAATACATCAAGCATCAAACTTACCCACAACAGGCGTCTGAGATTGATAAAAAGACAATAAGGAGAATGGCTACTGGATATATCTTGGATGGGGAATTTTTGTACAGAAAGGGTAGTGATCAAGTTTTGATGAGATGCGTAGATGCCCGAGAAGCAAGAAGTATACTTGAAGAGGTGCATGAAGGGATATGTGGAACACATGCAAATGGGCTTTCTATGGCCAAGAAGATCATGAGATACGGATACTATTGGGCCACTATGTATTCAGACTGTGTTGATTAGGCAAGAAGATGTCATAAATGTCAAATCTATGGAGATAAGATCCATACACCTCCGTCACCTTTGCACGTGATGACTGCACCATGGTCATTTTCTATGTGGGGTATAGATGTCATTGGGGCAATTACACCGAAGGCTTCGAATGGACATCGCTTCATACTTGTGGCAATTGATTACTTCACTAAGTGGGTTGAGGCCGCCTCATATGCCAATATCACGAGATCTACAGTTTGCAAATTCATAAAGAAAGAGATAATTTGTCGGTATGGACTGCCATAAAGAATCATCACAGATAACGCCACCAATCTGAATAATACAATTATGGTAGAACTTTGTGCTCAGTTCAAGATAAAACATTCTAATTCAGTGACTTACCGTCCAAAGATGAATGGAGCAGTGGAAGCAGCAAATAAAAATATTAAGAGGGTCATTACAAAGACCACTGATACTTATAGAGATTGGCACGACAAATTACCCTTTGCTTTGTATGCATATCGAAATACAGTGCGAACTTCGATAGGGACAACACCTTTCTCTTTAGTCTATGGGATGGAGGCAGTCTTGCCAGTGGAAGTGGAAATCCCATCACTTCGAATTTTGAAAGAGGTGAAATTGGATAAAGCTGAATGGGTTCAGGCTCGGTTTGACCAGTTGAATCTCATTGAAGAAAAGAGATTAAAAGCTATTTGCCACGGTCAGATGTATCAGAAACGGATAATGAGAGCTCATGATAAGAAGATTCATCCAAGAGAATTTTGAGAGGGTGATCTGGTGCTAAAAAAAGATCCTGCCAATTCATAAAGATTTCCGAGGGAAATTGATGCATAATTGGGAAGGTCCATATGTTGTCAATAAGGCCTTTTCTGGGGGAGCGTTGATTTTGGCAGAGATAGATGGAAAAAAACTGAGAAATCCGGTAAACTCAGATTCTGTCAAGAAGTACTATGCTTGAAAAAAAAAGAATGAATGAAAAAGTGAAAAAGTGAAAAAGAAAAAATGAAAAAATGAAAAAAAAGAGAAAAAAATGAAAAAATGAAAAAAATGAAAAAATGAAAAGAAAAAAGAAAAAAGGAGGGTTCGAGATGAATCCACAAAGGATATCTTGAAACCAAATGAAGGCTCTGAATTGAAAACCTCAAAAGGTGGCTCAAAGGCATTTTGAGATTAGGCATCAGGCAGATAAACCCTCTCGACAGTCTGATATTTTGAGAGAAGCTTCACGTCTACAAACATTCTGGCAACCCTTGAAGTCCTCCAGACAGAAGCTCAATTCAATGCTCCGAGTTATATCAAGTGGATTGGTTCAGGAATACTCATGCTAGTGACTTATAGGGACATCTGACTTGTAGTTCTAAATTTCCACTATTTATATGATTGCCATCACTTTGTAAAATCAATTCCTTGTTAGTAAATTCGAAGTTTGTTATTTCAAGCCCAATTCTATTCGTTCTGTACATACACATAAACATCTTGTAAGTAGATTGACATAACATTAAAAAGAAAATAAAAGATTTCTTGGTATTACTTTGAACTAATATTTCCAGTACAGAGAGTCTAAAGTAAGTCAGGACCCTAATACTCGTGTATATAGTCAGAGAGTGTAGGGTAAAATGGCCAAAGAAATGTATGTGAATTGAAATATCGAAGAGTACATTGAAAACAATGATATTTTGGTATGTGCTATGACTGGATTTTGTCAAGAAATTATCTACCTGACAGAGATGAGCAGTTCAAATGGAAGCAGAAAAGGATTTATATGGGAACGAGAGAAATGAGAACTTATATAAAGTAGCCCAAGTGAAATAAAAATGAAAATCAAATGATGCATTTGAATTGAAGATTTGCATGACAACAGAGCTCACCATATTAAAACGACATCATGCATACATCAGTAGGCATCTATAAATAGGAGCATACTCACCTATTCATGTTCATTGAAATGCTTTGACAGAAATGCAGGGATATTCAACAATAATCAAATCCACCACAGAAGGAGGTGACCCAACATTTCCAGAAGAGTTCATAATGAGAAGAACTCGTTCTAAAGGAGAAGGTTCGTAATGAGAAGAGCCTGTTCCTTTCAAATCCACCACAGAAGAAGGTGACCCAACATTTCCAGAAGAGTTCATAATGAGAAGAACTCGTCCTAAAGGAGAAGGTTCGTAATGAGAAGAACTTGTTCCTTTCAAATCCACCACAGAAGGAGGTGACCCAACATTTCCAGAAGAGTTCATAATGAGAAGAACTCGTCCTAAAGGAGAAGGTTCGTAATGAGAAGAGTCTGTTCCTTTCAAATCCACCGCAGAAGGAGGTGAACCAACATTTCCAGAAGAGTTCATAATGAGAAGAACTCGTCCTAAAGGAGAAGGTTCGTAATGAGAAGATCCTGTTCCTTTCAAATTCACCGCAGAAGGAGGTGAACCAATATTTCCATAAGAGTTCATAATGAGAAGAACTCGTCTTAAAGGAGAAGGTTCGTAATGAGAAGAGTATGTTCCTTTCAAATCCACCGCAGAAGGAGGTGAACCAACATTTCCAGAAGAGTTCATAATGAGAAGAACTCGTCTTAAAGGAGAAGGTTCGTAATGAGAAGAGCCTGTTCCTTTCAAATTCACCCCAGAATGAGGTGAATCGACATTTCCAGAAGAGTTCATAATGAGAACAACTCATCCGACAAAAGAATAAGAAGTTCATAATGAGAAGAACTTGTTCAACCTTAGCTCGATTCATCGCATATGGAGTTGAATCAGAAACACCTCACTCGAGGGATCAACATTGCCAGTGGAGAGTTCATAATGAGAAGAACTCATCTGATGAGGGAGAAGAAGTTCATAATGAGAAGAACTTGTTCAACCTTGGTGATTTCATCATATAAGGAAGTGGATTGACATCCCCAGCGAAGAAGTTTATAATGAGAAGAGCTTGTTTGACCTATTGCTCGATTCACAACACTTCGAATCAGCAATACCTCGCTTGAGGGATTAACATTTTCAATGGAGAGTTTGTAAGAAGAACTCATCCGATAAGTGAGAAGAAGTTCATAAGGAGAAGAACTTGTTTAACCTTAACTTGTTTTCATCGCATATGGAGTTGGAACAGCACCAACATTTCGTTCATTACAGAATGAGGTGGATCAAACATTGTCATCTAAATCCATCGCATAAGGAGTTTGATCGACATCACTATTGGTGCAACTATTGTGGGAAGAGAAGAATTAACATTGGTAGAGAAGAGGTTGCAATGTGACAAGATGAGACCAATATGAAAAATGGTGCTTTCATATCTTTGCTTCATCCCCGTTTCACAACAATGAGCAAAGAGGGGCAGCTGTAGCAACCATTTTTCATAACCCTTAAATCCCATAACCCTAAACCTCAAAAAATCAAACCCAACAGAACCTTAACCCTAATCCTAACCATAGAGATATCATGATTCAGCCGTCACCGCCGGTCCAAGCTCGCTCAACAAAACCCCGGAATATCTGGAGCATTAAAAGCACACCATCATCAACAACAGTAACACCACAGTGGAGCTAGGATTATTTTTATTTTTTTAAACCTATGTAAAATTGGTTATAAAAACCAAAACCATGTAACCGAGAGGGGATCTCTTCCTCTCGTTCTTTCTCAACAGAAATACAATAAGCCTTTTTAAGGTATTTTTCTTCTCCTTTTCGTTGTTATTTGGTTTTAAAAATGATAATAAAAACTAAAACAAAGTTTAGATAAATTTTTTAGGGAAAGAAAATAAGTTAAAGAGTAAGTTTACCTGGATTTTTTGTGTTCCTTGTCGAATAGAGTCGTAGGGGAAGCGATTAGAGTCGGGTTAGTGTAGTTTGGGTAGTAGCGCCATCGTGTGTGGTGGCTCTTTTTGGTTTCCTTGGTGAACGCTGCCGTGAGTTGAGGGAGGAAAAAAAGGGAGAAAGAGTTGGGATTAGAAACTGCGTGAAAAAATGATTCTGGAGAGGGGGGAAGGAGTTGATATCTTAAGGTTTTGGGTAAATCACGCTTTAAGTCCCCTTTTTAGTGTGTTTCATGTTAGTTATTAGTTTTAGGGTTAATCGTGTCTCAGGTCCTCATAGTTTTAGCATTTTTTGCAATTTAGTCACCATTTCCTTTTATTTTCTAAGATTTACGAATTAGATGTTTGGTTTTGTATTATTTTAATTTAGTCCTCTGCTGTATTTTTTTTTGCTCGAGATTGGCCACTGATGTTGATGTTTTTCTATTTTAGTCCTAGTTTATGGTTTTATCATGATTCTAGTGCTTCTATTTGTTATCTCTTGTTTAATGCTAGAATATTTACTTTATTAATGTTTAGGATATCAAAGTTACTTTATATTTATTTTTGTCACCATATAGTGAATGAATCCAAGTGTATATTTATTTTTACCATTAAAGTATGTTTTATGTTTTATATATGTATTTTTTTGTATTATTATTATATATTACTTTGTATATAATATTATAGCATGATAGAAACATTTTATTTTATATTTTTATTATATTTTAGAATAAATATCATGTTCTATGTTTAATATAATATTTAGAAAATATGTATATATTTATAAAGCAATATAAAGTTAAAAATAAATTTTAAATGATTCTTTTTAATCCATGTGTTATATTTTTTCTCTAAGTGCTTCAATGTATCATATTTATTTTGTTTAAAAGCCTCATTAGCAAACTTAACCGATTATATAATTGGATTAAGGGTAGTATTTATGTATTTTAAAATATTAAGAAGGGACAGTCTTAAAACAACTAGATGTCCTTTTCCGATATTTTAAAATAAATAAATATCCCACTAGAAAAACCTAAAAAATTGATTGCATTTAAAATTAATTAATTTTGAAGGGAAAAGGAAATATTCATTATTTTAAACTTATCGAGACAATTGCTAATTTTATTAGAGATAAGTCTCGGTGTTTTAAATTATTGAATATCCCTTATCTTTTCTAATAATATTCGGATTAATAAATTTAATTTCTTTCTTTGGTAGAATAATTTTTTTATATGGATCCTTAGGAAAAATTATATTTTTTTTATTTCAATTGGGAAGAGAAATATTCGTCCTAAAGTATTTTAGGGAGTATTTTTTCTTCAATTGGAAATAAGAGAATATTTTATATTTTTCCTTAGAATTTTTGTTCTATAATATTTGTATGGTTGAATTAGGAATAATGGAATTGTGATTTAAATATATATTCGAATTCTTAGATTTCTACTATTTAGAGACAATATATAATCGATGGGTACCAATTTTGGGCGTTGTGGGGGTGTTAATCCTTCCCCACACGTAATCGACCCCCGAACTTTTTTTTATTTCTAAAAATGAATTTCTGGTTATACGTGGATCGATGCATCTTTTAAAATGATGTTTTTCTTAAAAAACTCTTTTAAAAGAAGATTTTTGGGTATTCAGCCTACCTAACCCAAAAGGTCGATGGCGACTCCGAAACATTTCTTTTACAAAATATGGTTTTCACGTAATGAGTCGAGACTCGTCGTATCGCCGGAAATCGGTTACGACAACAGTATGAACACATTTTTTTATAAAACGTGAAATGTTAAAATTATATCTCATTTAATCTCTCAATTTGCAACTAAAATATCAATTATATATATATATAAATATATATATAATAACTTTATGAACATGTTGATTATAAATTTATTTTATAAATAGTTTTTATTTATTTTTGTTATATTCGTAAATTGTAATTTATAATTTTTAAGATTCAACAATCTCGGTTATCAAAAAATAAAATCAATTTTTTTTATTAAAAACAATGTAATTCAATTTTTTTTATTTTGTTTAATAGAAATGTAATTTTAAAAATATATTTATAATTTTAAAAAATAAAATTTGAAAATTCATATATTTAAAAACATTTTTTTATTTTGTAATTATTACTTAAAAATATTAAAAATATAATAAAATTTTAGTCACAAATGAGGAAGCAAATGAGATATTTTTTTATTAATTTAGTGTGCCACATCATCATTTTAACAATAGTTAAATGTGAGTGTTTTTTTAATGAAATCTAAAGTTTAATTTTTTTTATATTTTTATATTTGTATCATTTTATATATAGTGGTGCACATCGATGTGTGACGTTCGCTGTAGACTTATCTTTGCTCTTATATAATCAGAATAAAATACAATTGAATAACTACCATAACAAACTAACTAATGTAACTAACACCTAATCATCTCAACATGAACTTACTTTTTTTTTATAAATTCTAAATTTAATCTTAATCCTATAGAGACGGAAGGGAAAGAGAGACTCTAAAAGAAGGAACAAGAATACTTCTAGTAGGTCTAAAATCTATTACCTCGGGAAATATAAGGAAACAACAAATTGATTGCTCGACCAAATATGTTTGCTCTCATAATTCCAAATGGTTCCACAACTATATGATATTATTTTGTTGAGTATCTGACTAAAGGGCATTAATTTGTCGAGTCCTCAACTATTAAAAGTTACAAAATAGTCACCTAACTAATCATATTTTTAAAATGTATCATTTTCCTTAAAAAAATGACTGTTGTCTGAGATGGTCGTTAAATTGTTGGTTGAGATATGATAAAACTTGATCCCATAATTGTTTGAGTTGTATTTTTGGATCAACTCTTCATTTACATTATATTGTCGAGCTAGTGTTGAAAGCAACAACGATGCCAATAAACATAATTAAGAATATAATTTTATCATATCATAGTTAACAAGTCAACATCCAAATACGGATGGGCATGGGTCAAGTTTTCGACCAACCCAACCCTACCCGAAAAATATGCATCATCCATCTGAAACTCGACCTGACCCGAGTTTAGGGTGACTTCACTCGACCCGAAACCCAACATGCCTTTTGAGATAAAACCCAAACTCAACCGACCCGACCTAAAATAACTATATTTATAAAAATATTAATTTTATTATTTTAAAATAGGGATCGAATTGAAAAATAATAATATATCAATGGGTATTATTGTAATTATTCATAAATATATAAGGTATAATTATATTTTTTTGGCCGATTATTTTTCACCTTAAACTCGAACCTGACCCGACCTAAACTCATCCTCCAAAAATTGACCCAACCCAACTCGAACCTGTTTTTTAAACCTGACCAAATAAGGTCATAACCTGTCGGGTTTGGGTCATGTGCCCATCCCTACGTCCGCTCAGATAGCCATAAATTTTTAAGGAAAAAAGATGAGTTTGTAACTTATGAATAATTGGGGTGGTCATTTTATAATTTTTAATAGTCGGGGACTCAACAAAATAATATCCTATTGTTAGGGGATCATTTTGTAAATTTTAATAGTCAATGGACTCAATAAAATAACACCCTATAATTGGGGATCATATATACACTTTACCCTATTTTTATTTATGAACAACTATTCAATTATATTTGAAAGATTGAAGGTTACAGTGAAAATATATGATAAAGTTTATTAGATGTCATTGAACTATGTAAAAATGATTGTTTTAGTAATTAAAATAATAAAAATTTTAAAATAGTTATTATATTATTACAAAATAATTATTGTGACATTAAAATAATTATATAAGTTTAATAAATTTAATAATTATCTTATAATATTTTGATGAAATTTCGTTGTCATTTTGTAATATTTTGATAAAACTTAATGTATGTTTTATAATTGTTTGAAAAATTTAATGATCATTTTATAATTTTTAAAAGTTAAGTGACTAAAACAATATTTTATTATAGTTCATTGACCTTTAATGTACGTTACCTAGGGATGGCAACTCAACCCGAATCCGACGGGTTCCGACCCGACCTGATCCGATCGGGTCGGGTCGGTTTTTTTTTAAAAAAATCGGGTTCGGGTCGGGTCGGGTCGGGTTTTTTTAAATGCACTGTTCGGGTCGGGTCGGGTTTAGGGTTAAAAAATCCGACCCGACCCGACCCGAAAAATATATATAATTTTATCTTATATATTTAGGGATAATTACAATAATATCCCTCCATATAATTTTTTCAATTAAGTCACTTTTCATTGAATTAAATTTTTTTTATTATTATTTCGGGTTGGGTCGGGTCGGGTTTCTAAGTCATATATTCGGGTCGGGTCGGGTCGGGTCACGGGTAGAGAACCCTTTCTTCTCGGGTCGGGTCGGGTTTTTGGGGGTCGGGTCGGGTGGCCCAAAAACCCGACCCGACCCATTGCCATCCCTAACGTTACCCAAAGAATTGGAGTTAAATAGACAAAATATAAGCATGGAAGTTGTAATTATACCAAAAGTAAAGCCAGACTCGGCCTATTGTCATTACAGTGAAAATCGAGGCTGAGTCATTTCTATCTAAAGTAATCTATTTATTCCCGAAGTTGTCGGTGGAACATTTAGTGGGCAAACTCTTCATTAGCTTCCTTCCTTCCTCCAAAATCCAGCCTGGTATTACCTAAACATCAGACATTTAATCCATTATCAACCGTTAGATCGTCCCAAACATGCTCGACATTTAACTATATACTCAAAACACATGCACCTCTGGCTATGAAAGAATACATTCGATCTAATAAAGCATTTCCCTTTCGTTTCTCCCCCCTCTTACAACCCCAGTCCTCCATTTCTTGCTTTCAAACACTAAACGAGTCAGTAGAGAAACCAATACGAAAAAGCCCAACAATGGCTGACTTCAGCAAAGCCATCACTTTGCTTCTCATTGTGGCTTTGGTTGCGAATCTTGCTTTAACGGCTGACGCTGATGGTGATAAGGAGATTCGAGTCAGGCAAAAGAAGGGTAACAAGGTGTGTATACAAGGTTGGGAATGCAGCTGGTGGTCGAAATATTGTTGCAACCAAACGATCTCGGACGTCTTCGCGGTTTATCAATTCGAGGACCTCTTTTCTAAGAGGAATACGCCGGTGGCTCATGCCATCGGATTTTGGGATTACCACTCTTTTATTTTAGCTGCAGCCATGTACGAGCCTCTAGGTTTTGGGACAACCGGTGGCAAGCTTATGCAAATGAAGGAAGTCGCGGCTTTTCTTGCCCATGTCGGCGCCAAAACATCTTGTGAGTTCTTTCTTTCGTTAATTCGTATTGATTCTTAATCATTTCGGAATTGACTGCACATTTAGCTAGATCCACAATTGTTCAACCTTGTAAATTGGACTATAAATTCTTCCGTTAAATTCGTTTGTTAAAGATTGTGTTCTGGGTCAAGTCAGCTAAGTTCAGATCGCGTTCCCTTTTGGTCTTTGATAAATTGATTGGACTAAAGATTTAAAGAAATGACTGGTTGTAAATTAAGATATTGGGACATGTTATTAATTGATCTTCTGTTTGACTATTGAGGTATCCTTGCTAAAATTTGGATAAAATGCAATATGGATAATTGTTCATTGTTAGTGTAGCTCTGTGTTCTGCGTCAAAACAGCTAACCTTAAAATGCAGTCCTTTTGCTGTTTGATAAACTGCTTGAATAGAACGAAGAGTTAAACGAATAACTCATTCTAAGTTAAGATCTCGGTGCACGTGTTTGTTATTTATTTATTTTGTTCACTTGTTTATTTGATCTTCTGTATGATAAACTTTTGGATGAAATGCAAGAAATACATTGATTTAATGCACCTGAAAACGTTGATTTTCGATGTTTATGTATAGTTATTTAATGTCAGTTGAGGACTTGGGGAGAGTTTTTAATGATGGTGATTCATTTTAGGTGGAGATGGAGTCTTGACCGGAGGACCATACTCTTATGGCCTTTGCTTCAACAGAGAAATGAGCCCTATGCAGGATTACTGTGATGATTTCTATAAATATATGTATCCATGTGCCCCTGGAGCTTCATACTATGGCCGTGGTGCTTTGCCAATTTACTGGTTTGTATAGTACTTTTTTCCAGTTAAGATTTAAACATTTATTGATTTTTTTAATCTGCACTTTATCATTGTTACTGATTTAAGTTTTACATTGTCTGTTCGAGTTGCTATTCTGTTTAAATTATTCATAGGCATGCTATGCAACTCCGATTCTTCTTGTTTCTTTAAATAACAATGTCCGACCAATATCCGGATATGGGTATGGAGATATAATCCTCCAATAACTCTCCAAAAACATAAATCTTGGAACAAATTTATCATATTTTTGTTCGATACTTACACTCGAGTCAGAGTAACATAATACGTCTGTGCAGCTGTTTCAGTGCTTACTGCCTTTAAGATTACCTGCATCTTTTGGGACACTTGTTGGATATATATATGCGTATTTGTGTAAAATAGGATGCTTCCCCTAGGTTGTGGGGATGATTTATGTTTGTATTAATAGTCATTGACTGCTGAGTGTTTCCGGTGGCTGTATGATCATAGGAACTACAACTACGGAGCTGCTGGGGATGGTATAAAAGTTGATTTGTTGCACCATCCTGAGTATCTTGAGCAGAACGCAACTATTGCTTTCCAGGCTGCCATTTGGAGGTGGATGACCCCGATCAAGAAGAACCAACCTTCAGCTCACGACATTTTTGTAGGCAACTGGAAACCAACCAAGAACGACACATTGTCCAAGCGGGGTAATACTTTTGGCACCACTATGAATGTTCTTTACGGAGAATACACTTGTGGGCAGGGCGATATCAATCCGATGAACACCATTATCTCACATTACCTCTACTACCTTGATCTGCTGGGTGTCGGGAGAGAGGAGGCAGGGCCGCACGATGAGCTAACGTGTGCCGAGCAAGAAGCTTTCAACCCAGCCTCATCTCCAAAGACTGTAACTTCTTCTTGAGCATTGGATTCAGGCCAATTTTATTGTTAAACAGCACTTGTCAAGGAGGGTTATTTAATAAGAGAGAGGGGCAATTAGGTGGTTGCAAAATCATTGTCCATGTCGCTGCGATAAAGGTCTCATCCACCGCATGATACCATTTATAGTTAAAGGTTGATGTGCTGCTGCTGTTAGGTGGTCTTTATAATTTGCTTTGTTTGTGTGCTTATTTTGATATTATTTGATGCTTGTTGAGCTGTCCATGACATTGAATATAAAACATATGCATTGAACCACCATTTTATTCAAAATTATTTGGTAAATTTAGTATGGCGATATGTTTGCTTCTCTCCCTCCGCGAAGATTCTTAATTTTATTGGTTAGATCCATATGTTAAGACGATCTTAGAGAATACCTCAATATCATATATGAAATAGCTGTACAAGAGTTGATTTATATACAACTGAAAACTAACTTTACTAACAAACGGCCAACCAATTGAATAACTAGGAATAATCAATTATACATTCTCCACACATCATTAGTGATGGGAAAAGTTGCGTAATAATTGCTCGCGGTGGTCTTCGTTCGACAAATCATGGCTGATGATATAATTACTATGTTTAGTAAGTGCTTAAGACTATGATTTCAGTTTTGAGAGAAATTGAATCAACTCTAACACTGGCTATCAAATCACTTAAATGAAAAAAAGAATCGATGCACTACTGACAATGACATTGTTGTAGGTGGGTGATTGGTCTGACAAGCAGTCCAAATAGAGATGCACAGAAGCTAGATTTCAATCCGATCCGGATCGAATAAAAATCGATCCGATTTTTTCTCCCAACCCAAAAACCGGATTTTAAAAAAACCGGTTCGGATCCTAACCGGTTTAGAAGGTCGGATGGTGTAATCGGTGTAACCGGTTTCGATTTGCAAAAATCCGGTTTTTTATCCGGATAAAAAACCGGTTTTTTATCCGGTTTGAAAAAAACCGGTTTTTAATCCGGTAAAAAAACCGGTCGTTCAATTTTTTCTCAAACCGGTTATACTATCCGGTTTTTAAATATCCGATCCGGTTTAAAAAAAACCGGTTTTTCCAAAATCTGATTTCGGATATTTTTTACCCAAAATCGAATATTCGAATTTTTTGTGCACCTCTAACTCCAAACAAGACAAGGGTGGATTATGAGAGATATAGGCAAGTAAAGACACGGTAAAGGAGAGAAGAAGGATGATACTTGACGTGTGGGTTATTTAAGATAAATAAAAGGATTTCAACTAGAAAATATGTTATTTTGAGAAGTAATGATCAAACTCACCTTTAACCATTGATAATTTTGACATAATCTTCTTCCTTGGATAAAAAATATTTGATGCCCAAAATCGTTGATAGTTTTACTAAAGTTTTACGAGCAATTGGTTTTTTTTTTTAATAATTGTTGATATTGCAAAAACCAACTATAACCTTGAGCTGAAATCAAACAATAAAACATAGTTTCAACTCTAAACAACAATCAATCAAATAATACCCCAATCTTTACATAACTTAGCATTGATCACTCCCTGTTTTAGACTTCCTCTTCTATCTTTCAGATGACTTCATCCACATTGTTTTGAACCCGCGGCGCCAAAAACCCTTCTGTTTCGCTCCTTCCAAATATAGCAAGCATATGCACTCCAAATTACCTTTAACAAGGTGGAGACAAGACTCTTACTCTTTAGCTTCGTCATTGTCCAAGAGACCTCATGTTCCCAAATTTCAGTTCTCCTCGACAATTGACAAAACAATTATACAAAATATCAAAATGAAATAAATTGTCGACAACTTTGATGACCAAGAGGCGAGGATAAAAAATGAGACTAATGGTGTGAAATATCAAAATGAAAGGAAACCTTATATTTAAATTAATATTTTTTATTGATTAACGTTGGATGTATCTATTCATAGATAAATTTAAATATTTTGATATTTGAATGCTCGTATCATTGGAATTCATGGTGCTCGAATTCGAAATTTCAAGAATAATAATAGCTCTTTTACCAACTCTAGGTGGCGTGATTTTTAAATATGTTTTATTAAATAATTGAAGCCAATACCCATAATCTCATAAAAGAATGTCATGGTTTCGCTTGAGGTTAGTATTTAGGTTATAATAGAGGCTGTGTAGTAATTTGGGCTTTGAGCCTTTACAATTGGACTGCTATAAATGTTTCTCCAACAATGGATGATCGTACAGACTCAGTGAACTGGGCCTAGGGTTTTGAATCGAGTATAAGATAGGTTTCCTAGCAACTCAAAGTCCCTTTCCCAGAAGGAAAAAAAAACATAACCTCAGCACTCTGCTGCTACATCGCGTCAACTCTGTTCCAAACCCTAAAAGCAATGCCTCCTAAAGCATCTAAATCCAAGGAAGCACCAGCCGAGAGGCCGATCCTTGGGCGATTCTCTTCTCACCTCAAGATCGGAATCGTAACTTTCTTCTTTCAACTTCATTTTTCATTTCTTTTCTTGAAGCTAAAGCTTTTCATCTTCTGAATATCGCTTCTTCACTTGCAGGTGGGATTGCCTAATGTGGGAAAATCTACTCTTTTCAACACGCTTACTAAACTTTCTATTCCTGCCGAGAACTTCCCCTTTTGTACAATCGAGCCTAATGAAGCCCGAGTTAATGTCCCCGACGAGCGATTCGAATGGCTTTGCCAATTGTTCAAACCCAAAAGTGAGGTATAACCTGTTTTCTGCTTTGTTTTGCCTATCTGCATAAAATTAGCATTACTTGCACTTAAGCCGCTGCAATGGTATTATATCCTTTAATTTATACTTAAATTAACCCTTAATATAAAACAACCTTTCCTAAAGGCTTATTTAAGTACAATTCAAGTATTGGGGCTTACTTAATAAAACTGAAATTGTTCAGGGGCTTTTTAGTGTTTTAGCCGTTTTCAATGTAAAAGTCTGAATGTAAGCTTATTATTGTTTTATTAGCTTGTTTCTGCCTAAAACTTAGAGAAGTTCGGATGCATCAGGTTTCAGCTTTCTTAGAAATTCATGATATTGCCGGACTGGTTAGAGGTGCCCATGAAGGCCAAGGATTGGGCAACAACTTCTTGTCTCACATCCGTGCAGTTGATGGCATTTTTCATGTTTTACGTAAGATGCCTAGCCTTTTGAGCTGGAAATGTTTCTGTCTTCTGTTTTTATGTTACAAATCACAATGTCTGCTTATTTAAAGCCATTTTTTTTATAGTTATCACCTGTGTGCTATTGGTGTAAGAATTATTTATTTGGAATCTTATTTTATGCACTCAATCCTTTAGGTGCATTTGAAGATTCAGATATCATCCATGTTGACGATTCTGTTGATCCTGTAAGAGATTTAGAGACTATTAGTGCTGAGTTACGGTTAAAGGTTTGTTCTTGAAATCTAATATTCCTGCAATAGTTATTTGGAGCTCTGTTTAATAAAATACAATTAAAATACAGCTAGCCTGTTTTTCATTTGGAATTGGAAGATTAAGAAACACACATTACCATTCTTTTTAAGGCATGTGTCTTAGCACTGGACAACAATGCCTATTTGATCACGTGCACGCCTGGTGCACCTAGGTGCACTTTTGGCTTGCTCACCTGATTGAAGTTCTTGTTAACTTCTTTTTTTTCCTACCCTTTTCATTGGATGTCTTTACTGGTAAGAAATGAACGGCATTGAACTCTATACTTCTCAACTTTTTAGTATTCAACTATTGACATGGACCATAAGGGCATGCTTTACATTTATACATACATACAAAAACTCAATGATATACATGTTGCACTTTACTTCACTTGGGTAACCCTTATGTGTCTTGCATCTGAAGCAATATAAGGTTCTAGCACCTAGAGTGGGCGTTGCACCTTGACAACTCTACATTTTACAAGTTTGAAGATGAAGAGGACCTTTTCTTATGCAATCCTTTCATTGCTTCATTGTGGATTCCTTATATAATAGTTTTTCTATATAATAGTTTTTCTGTTATTCTACTTCAACATTTAAGAATCTAATAGGACCTTAATGTACTGATTACTTTCAAATTTCGTTTTCTTTAGGATGTTGAATTTATGGAAAGGAAGATGGAAGATCTTGAGAAGAGCATGAAGAGGAGTAATGACAAGCAATTAAAAATAGAGCTTGAAGTGTGTCAAAGGGTAGGGTTTTGAGCATTTGATCTTTTACTTTTTCTGCAGGTCTCATCTTATGTATATGTCATTCTTGTGGGTCTGATTTTTTATTAGCGTTTTTCTATTACTGCTGCTTATGCATTGTAAATAGAGGAAATCATCTCATTATTCTTCTATGTGGCTGCCCTTTAGTCTATGCACATCTTGATATTGTTTTTAGTTTTATCTTGTCAAAAGTTAGTCTTTATTAAGGTTTAGGTGGGTTCTGTTCTATTTATAGAGGACCAATGAATTGAGAGTTTCTACTTTTAGCAACAACCTTTACTCCAGAACTTTAGACCACCAGTGACCATGATCCAAAAGTTGCTATCCCCTCACATAAGGTTCATGGCCTTAGGCCCACATTCTAAAAGATGGGCCCAAATTAACACTCAAGACCGTTATTTAAAAAATTGTGGTCAGAAGTTCACATACTGAAGATCATGATTGTGGTGGTGGTAAAAAGTCATCAGTAAAGACTAATTGTCACTGAACATAAAGTCTAAATTTTATCCAGTTTTTGTTTTTAATGGTAACTTGTAAAGACTATTATAGCTCAGTCAAGTATGCATTTAATCAGATTATCATGTTCATCGTATATGATGTTATGCTATAGAGTAAATTTGCTAATGGTAGATTATACTAATTCCAAAAAGCAATCTTGCTTGTTATATTGCAGGTTAAGGCATGGATTGAAGATGGAAAAGATGTTCGTCTAGGGGACTGGAAAGCGGCTGATGTTGAGATATTGAATACTTTTCAATTGCTTAGTGCCAAGCCAGTTGTTTATTTGGTTTGTGTTTCTTCTATAGCACTTACCAATGACTTTATTTTCCTTTTCTTATGGCTGTGTGTGTAATATGCTCTTGTCATCTGTTAAGTAAGGTGTGCTGCTATCTTATATGGTTTTTTGCTTGCTGCATCTCTGTTCTAAAGTATAACAATCTGTGATAAGATTTTCCTATTACTACCTAAATGATCTGATAAGTATAACAATGCCTAGATGTCTGGGTACCTCGTTAATTTTTAGGGTTAAATATGGGTTCATATATGAAGTCTTGCATTCTTACTGTAGATTTACAAAAGTATTCCCAGGTAGAAGACCTGAAATTTGTTTTCTTTACAGACTGTTGTCATTTCTAGCTGCCTTGTCTTTTTGCAATTTCTTTTTGCTTAATGTGTTTGACCCATTTGTATGTTGTAGATGCTTACTTTAATATGGGAGAGCCTAAGATGTGTCATGGCTTGTAATGTTATTTTTTTAGAGAAAGTAGTTTCTTTTATCTTTCATAGTTTCAGGAATGTAGACAGATATTTTATTATCATATTATTTTATTTTATGTGCAGGTTAACATGACTGAGAAAGATTACCAAAGGAAAAAGAACAAGTTCTTACCGAAGATTCATGCTTGGTATGCTCTCTTCTTTTCTGTGTGTATGCTCAAAGGATGGGGTTCACATGTGCGTGTTCTATATAATACCAAGAAACATAGCGAGATGAGATCACTCTGATTTCTGTTATTTTGTATAATGTTTCCTGGCACTTTCCAATGTTTAGGTTTTCTATTGGCTTTTATTGAGGTAGGAAAGGATCTGGTAAAGTAGAGAAGCTCGAGATTCACCAAAATTAGGTGGAACCGGGAAGAACCATAGGAAATTGATAGAGAAGTAGAAGAGAGGGAGAAACAGTGGAAGAAATATAAAAATTAATGGTCCGTAATCCCTGTAATTTATAATCTAAAATCTACTTAAAAGTAACAACCATATCATATATAGGCACAGGCCATAAAGCCACTACAAAACCCAAATACTATAACAAGAGTAATGTAAACTCTAATAGTGCAACAGTTAGATTTATTATGGTGTTACTGTTAGAAAATACATTTAACCGAAAAGCTTAAAATTAAATGGGTTTGCACCTCTCGGTGTTGACAAACCATCTTTTTGCTTTTAATTTAGCTTACTTATAAAACTTATTAGGGTTTATTTTCATTTGGATTGAGAATTGTTTTATCTTTTACAGGGTTCAAGAACATGGCAGTGAACCTATCATTCCTTTTAGTGGTGTGTTTGAGAGAAACCTTACTGATATGGAACCTGCAGAAGCTGCAAAATATTGCGAGGAAAACAAGGTGCAAAGGTTAGTTGATAATGGATGTCTTTTGTTTTATGGGTTTAGAACGCTTTTAGTTTTAAATGTCAGAAGTCTGATGGTCAGTTTTTGGTGCCTTGATGTTTGACCTGATTTTTTTTCCTTTTCTTATTGTTTATTTATGATGCTGAGGAATTTTTTTTGTCACAGTGCGCTTCCAAAGATCATCAAGACTGGTTTCTCGGCTATTAATCTCATATATTTCTTCACAGCTGGACCAGATGAGGTATCTAATTCTTGGTACTTATTTATTTTATGGGAATGCTTGGTTCTATTTAAATGTTAAGAAGTTATCTGAAGGATCAAAGAGTATTTACTACTTTTAAAAATGATCTAAGATCCTTATATTGAATTTGAGGCCTTTTTCATATGTGATGCCCTCTGGATTTGTTACTTCGTCCATAATCTTTCTTTTGATAAGCATGTTGTCTTTTGACTTCCATAGCTGCCCACAATGATAACTCAGTACATCATAGAATACTGATATTGCAGTGTTGTAATCTAAGTGGATATCCTTATTCTGAATTACCCTGAAGGTCCATGCAGTTGCATTTTAGCATTTTTGTCTTTGGTTTAATCAATTTATGGCATCAATAATTTGATTGTTTTTCCTTTTCCAGGTGAAATGCTGGCAAATTAGACGGCAATCCAAGGCTCCTCAAGGTGCAGGAGCCATTCATACTGATTTTGAGAGAGGATTTATATGTGCTGAGGTTGGGTCTTAGATCATGACTTCTTGTATATTATATTAAACCTTGAAAGAAACTTTTAAAGTTTGCTCTATTATCTTCTGTGATGAACTATGACGCAACAATTATGCCTTTTCAAGTGGCCCCTTTTCTGCAACATGATTTGTTTAACATGCTCAGAATGTATTGATTACTGTTGTTTTTCTACTGCTTAAGTTCAAACATTGAATCTTTTGTAACCAACTGAAAGGACAACATTTCCTTTTTACCTATTCATTTGATTTTCTTACCAGCTTCTACGGCAACATGTATCTCTGTTAGTGACTTTGTTTTCTGGGTGCTGTCCAGGTCATGAAATTTGAAGATCTGAAGGAGCTTGGAAGTGAGGCAGCTGTTAAGGTTAGCATCTCTATGAACGGTTTCTTTTAGCTTTTGTTTGTGTAAATGTCTGTTGGAAATTCAGAATAAAAGGAATACTAATTATTCAAGTGGGAAAGAAAGTGACTTGACATGTGATCTAAGGCTAGACCTGTGAATTTTAGGATTAAAGCTCATCACATGTAATATTAAGAAGCCTTGCCCTGGGAGTGTGATTAAAGGCTGGATATAGGCTCATTGCATCTTGAGCTACAATTGATGATCCATGGTTCATATCCAAAGTTTGTACGGTGCCATTTGTTTAACATGTAAAGTTTCGCATGGTTTCATCTAGGTGCAATTACATTTTGTTTTTCACATGTTTCCCTTTTGATCAGGCTGCGGGAAAATATAGGCAGGAAGGGAAAACTTATGTGATCCAAGATGGAGACGTAATATTTTTCAAGTTCAATGTTTCTGGAGGTGGGAAGAAGTGAAGCAATGTCCTCAAGCGGGATGCAGCGCTTGGATCACACTTGTGTCCTCGGAAAAGGTCAAATCCATATGCATTTCGACCCAATTTGTTTCTTTGCTAAATATCACTCAACACCCCCAAGAGCCAAGAGAGTGATATTTAGGTATGCATCCGTTTGTTGTGTTGATGTATGAGCTTTATTTGCGGAATCATATATATTTATGCACATGTTGGAGGAGGATGGATTATATATATCATTTGCACCGCATCCACCGTATGTAGCAATTAGGATAACATCTTGACTGTTGATTAAATTGCATTTCTTATCTTTAATAATTAGAGGGCCTTTTCTTGCCACAACCTTTGTTCCGAAAGAAAAGGCATTTATAAATTTAGCCCTCTGTTTATAATTTCTCATCATTAATTCTGATCATAAATATAAAAAATATTTAGAATTTCATTTTCAGTTGTATAGTATGTTAATCGAATTAATTATACCTTAAAAAAATCCAAGCTTGAATCTAAGTTTAGCCCAAAATACGAAATTTGGACCTTTGGCTTGCCTCTCTCTCTCTCTGCGTTCCAATCTTGGAGTTGGGAATGGGAATGGGAATGGAGAAGTGTTTCCATATGGTGGTTGATGACCTATTAATGGTAATTGAGATACGGTACTTTCTCATCATCAATGTCGGTATACCCACCGTTGGACGAAAGTGGGGTCCCACACCTTCACCAAGATCACATTCTTTTCTGTAATTATGGCTCCCACGTAACTCACCACTCTCATTCCTTGTTCATTTTCCATTTATTCCCCAACGAGCTAATTGACAATCATAAAAATAACAACTTATCCTGTTTTTTTTTATTAAGTGTTTGATGTTTTAGAATAAAATTTTGAGTTTGATTGTTAAAAATAGAAAAGAATGCTAATTTTCACTCAAACGTGATTCTAAATGGTAATAAGCACTCAAATACTACTGTATATTGGGTGTCATATAGTCTGTGTCTTCTATAAAATAATTAAATTATATCAATTTCTCAAAAGTGATTTTAAATATTATAATAATAACTATATTAATTGAGTTGACATTCAATCAATTTATTTATTCTATTTAATCATGTTAATTTCTCTTATTTTTATCCTACAATCTTAGATGGAAAATCTTTATTTAAATACTTTCGAAATGGGTTAAGATTCAATATTTTAAAAGATTTAATCCTTACACGAATATGTTTAAAGGATTTAATCCACGTATAAGAATTTAGAAAATAAAAAACAAAGGGTAACAATGGATTTTGCGATGGAAAAAATGAAAAGCCCTGGTCAAAGGGGCACTGACGGGCTCCATTCATTGATCTCCACCTCAGTCTGTAAGCAAAAAGCCGAAGCCAAAGCCCTGAACTGGATTTGATAAAGCCATTGACGTCCACCATGTCAAATATTTTCCCCCTTGGCGGGTAACTTCACTCACTAGACATTGATCCTTTCTCCAAGGTCTATAAAGTTTTTGTTTTTTTCCTCTATTAAAATATTATGCTGTTCCACTGTGAGCTGTTTGTAATATCAAGGATGTCTTTGAAAGAAACAGTGACATACAAATGTAGGGTTTTTCTTTTTGCGTATTGGCTCCTTACAACTTGACTCACGTGTTTGCTTGGAGAGAGAATGTTGGTGCAAAGTGACGTAAAAGAAAACCCCTCCTTTTCACTTTTGGGGTATGGGGAGGGGGCTTTGTTGTCATTGTCATGTAACAAGTTAGGTTTTAGCCCTTCTCCGCAACCAAAGTCAAAAAGTCTATTGTTCTTCTAAAAGGGTCTACAACTTCATCCTAATAAAATATAGCATAAACTACATATTTACTCGCCCAATATTTCATCTTCCGTCTTGCTCATTTAAATATTTATTTTAAAATAATATTCAACGTTATATTTTATTCTATTTTTTGATCATCACCGTAAAACAAAAACAAAATTGCTAATGGTGTAATTTTTTATTTTTTAATGATGACATGACATTATACATTAATGTTAATTTTTTAACTATGAGTAACCAAAACTAAATTAAATGTAATGTTAGGTATGCTTTTTTTTAAAAAAATAATTAAATAAACAAAATGAAATCGTAAGAATAGATGAGTGACTAAATTATATTTTTAAAGGTTAAAATAATCATTAAATTTATCTAATTATTATAAATAATTTCTATCGAATTTTTATAAAATAATCATCAAATTTATCAAATTACTACACTTATTACAATACCATATTGATAATCTTATAACAGTTTTGATAATTTTATCAACTACTTTTTAATTTTTGAAAGTTAAATGACCAAAATAATAGATTGAGTGTAATTAAGTGACCTTTGATATACTTTATCCTTTTCTTTTTCATTTTACTTTTTGAAGCTTTTTTTTTTTTTTTTTGGTTCGAGTGAGCTCATAGTACCAGTGTCAAGCACTTCCACTTTTTGGGTAAGCAAATGCTCTCGTTTGCTTAAAAGTCGTGAGCTTTTTTCAGATACTAAAAAGTTTTCATTTGAGCTTGCATTGTTGAATGAAGAAGGAATCTTGGTAAGAAAATTGCTGCATTTTCTTATGGTTAGATCTATGTTTGGGGCCCAAAGTTGCTGCAGCTGATTTTCAGTCATTAAATGCATTAGCTTATCTCTCATTCTGTGTTGCTAAAGATTGTTATGTCGAAACTCAGTATCTTCCATTATTCATTCCTCTGCAACCAGATTCATCACTTTTAAGCCTTGGCCTTTGTCAAAATGTGCTCTTTTATCAGGAAATTTGCTGTGTTATTCTTCA
The DNA here is from genome assembly GCF_006381635.1 of Hibiscus syriacus. Taxonomy (NCBI): domain Eukaryota; kingdom Viridiplantae; phylum Streptophyta; class Magnoliopsida; order Malvales; family Malvaceae; genus Hibiscus; species Hibiscus syriacus. The sequence goes on along the minus strand of NW_024063259.1, from coordinate 249,516 downwards.
CATCTTGAGGATTCCCTGTACTATTTGATGAAATTACCTTACTACTTTATGTAAAGGATTGTCCTTTTGAGGTTGTATTTTGTGTTTAACGGCCATTGCTTGTCTGAAATTGACGTTGTATGAAAATCTCTGTGCATTAGGGAGTGTTTCTTGTTTTGAAGTAACTTGGGATTTGATAGGGGCGGATATGAAGAAGTTCTTTAGGTTTTTACTGTTGTCCCTACATTTCCTTTCTGCCATTGGGCAACTTCCCTCACAGGACATTCTGGCATTGCTTGAATTCAAGAAGGATATTAAGCATGATCCTACTGGTTATGTCCTCGATTCGTGGAACGAGGAGTCGATAGATTTCAATGGCTGCCCTTCTTCATGGAATGGGATTGTCTGTAATGGTGGGAATGTTGCTGGTGTTATCCTTGAAAACTTAGGTCTCTCTATTGATGCAGACTTGAGTGTTTTTTCAAACCTGACGAAGCTTGTGAAACTCTCGTTATCGAACAACTCTATTGCCGGTGTCATTCCCGACAATGTCGGTGACTTCAAAAGTCTCGAGTTTTTGGATGTGTCGAATAATCTATTTTCTTCAGCTTTACCACCGGCCATCGGTAAGCTAGAGAGCTTAAGGAATCTTTCACTGGCAGGGAACAACTTCTCTGGCTCTATTCCGGACACAATTTCAGGGCTTGCTTCAATCCTATCTTTGGACTTGAGTCGCAATACCCTGTCCGGTATGCTGCCTACCTCATTAACAGAACTGAACGAGCTGCTGTATCTAAATCTATCTTTCAACCAATTTACCAAGAGCATACCAAAAGGGTTCGAGCTCATTTCCAGTCTTCAGGTACTTGACTTGCGAGGGAATATGCTAGACGTCAGCTTGTCCGGTGAATTTTTCCTTCTATCGAATGCCAGCCATGTTGATTTCAGTATGAATATGTTGCAGAGCTCTAGTTCACAGAAATTGCTACCTGGCATATCCGAGAGTATCAAGTTTTTAAATCTTAGCCACAACCAACTTACTGGATCATTGGTTGGCGAAGCTGAACTTCAGTTGTTTGGAAGTTTGAAGGTGTTGGACCTAAGCTACAATCAGCTGTCCGGAGAATTGCCCGGATTTAACTTTGCTTATGATCTTCAGGTCCTCAAGCTCAGCAACAACAGATTTACAGGCTTCATTCCTAATGTTTTGCTGAAAGGAGATTCTCTACTTTTAACCGAGCTCGATTTAAGTGGGAACAATCTCACAGGTAGTTTTTTTCTAACCCGTGAATGCTGAAATGCCTGAATTCTTTTCAATTTATGTATTGCGCATATTAGTTGCTTTGTCTTATTGTATGCATTTTACTATTCCTCATACTTTCTGGTTCATCTTCCAGGGCCGATATCCATGATCATGTCGACAAATCTGCAGACACTCAATCTTTCTTCAAACGGGATCATGGGGGAGCTTCCGTTACTGACCGGAAGTTGTGTGGTACTTGATCTATCAAATAACAAATTAGAAGGAAATTTAACCCGAATGTCAAAGTGGGGGAATATCGAATACCTCGATCTTAGCCAGAATCGTTTGACAGGGTTGATTCCCGAGTTGACCCCTCAGTTTTTGAGATTAAATCATCTCAACCTTTCACGTAATTCACTAACTAGCTCGCTACCTAAAGTGATACTGCAGTATCCGAAGCTTAGAGTCCTTGATCTCAGTTTCAACCAGTTAGATGGACCTTTTTTAAATGACCTACTGAACTTGGATACTTTGGAAGAACTTCATCTGGGGGGCAATTTGTTTACCGGTGCTATTAAATTTTCTCCTTTGAGTGAATCCAACCTCCATGTTCTTGATCTCTCTCATAATTGGCTTAACGGTTATTTTCCGAACCAATTTGGGTCATTGATTGGCCTTGAAGTGCTCAATCTTGCAGGCAATAACATAGCAGGTTCTCTTCCTACTTCCTTGGCTGACATGAACTCGCTAAGCTCATTAGATATATCCCAGAATAATTTTACTGGATCTCTACCGAACAAGGTCCCCAACGGCCTTCAAAGCTTTAATGTTTCCTACAACGATCTCTCTGGAGTTGTCCCGGAAAGCCTGAGGAAGTTCCCTACTTCTTCCTTCTACCCTGGAAATTCTAAGTTGTATTTGCCGACCATTCCTTCTGGATCAAACAATGGCCCCGCTGAATCGAAGAAGAAACCGATCAACACAATTGTGAAATGGGTGGTTGTGGTGTCATGTGTGGTTGCTCTTATCATTCTCATCTTGCTTGCTATATTCATACATTATATCCGTATATCACGGAGAACTCCGAAGCATGTTACAAGTAAAGATGTCAGCAAACGAGCACCCAGAAACCCTTCTAGTGTTGCCGGAAGTGAGAGTGGGGGTCCCACAGTTGTTTCAGCGGTCGATGTCGTGTCTTCACAGAAAGGATCATCATCCGAAATTATCAATCCAGGTGAGAAAATGGTGGCAGTTCCCGGTTACTCTCCTTCGAAGACCAGCCATTTATCTTGGTCACCGGAGTCCGGAGATTCATTTACAGCCGAGCACCTTGCAAGATGGATGTAAGATCACCGGACCAGCTTGTCGGTGAGCTGCATTTTCTCAATGATACGATCACATTGACACCCGAGGAACTGTCACGGGCTCCTGCAGAAGTTTTGGGAAGGAGCAGTCATGGGACTTCATACAGGGCAACACTGGATAATGGATTATTCTTGACTGTGAAATGGCTTCGAGAAGGGGTGGCGAAGCAGAGAAAAGAATTCGCCAAGGAGGCTAAGAAATTCACGAATATTCGACACCCGAACGTGGTTGGTTTGAGAGGCTACTATTGGGGCCCTACTCAGCATGAGAAGCTGATTCTTTCAGATTATATCTCACCTGGAAGTCTTGCAAGCTTTCTTTATGGTAAAATCCTGGAGAAATGTTCTTTTTAATTATATTGTATATGATATGATATTATGATATTGGCCAACTTTCAGTCTTATTCCTAATCAGTCTCATGTAATTTTTTCAGATCGACCGGGAAGAAAAGGTCCACCTTTGGCATGGGCACAGAGGCTGAAGATAGCAGTTGATGTTGCACGGGGTCTAAACTATCTCCATTTTGACCGAGCTGTGCCACACGGTAACCTAAAAGCGACCAACATACTATTAGACGGGCCTGATCTTAATGCTCGTGTTGCCGACTACTGCCTACATCGTCTCATGACACAAGCTGGAACTATGGAACAAATATTAGATGCTGATCTCCTGGGATATCGGGCGCCAGAGTTGGCTGATACAAAGAAACCGTTGCTTTCATTCAAATCTGATGTCTATGCATTCGGAGTGATTTTGCTGGAACTTCTAACAGGCAAATGTGCTGGTGATGTGATTCCGGGGGAGGAAGAAGGGATCGGTTTGATAGATTGGGTTCGGTTGAAGGTAGCAGATGGTAGTGGCTCGGATTGCTATGATTTGGCATTGGCTCAAGAGATTGGGAATCCGGGTGCCGATAAGGGAATGAAGGAGGTTCTTGGAATAGGATTGAGATGCGTCCGAACTGTTTCAGAGAGGCCAGGTATCAAGACCATATATGAAGATCTTTCATCCATATGAATCTCCATTCCGTATATGTTCAGGGAATTTAATCTCATTGGCCTCCCTGTTTTGAGTGGTGCGATATTGTTCTACCTTAATTATGTATTCACAAATTGTTGTAGAACGAAGCACATTATGGAATGAATAGAAGTCTTTCGACATCCTTTTCAATTACATGGAAGAATATAAAATATAATTAGATTATTTTAAGTTTAAACCAAATTATGAGCTTGGTGAAAATTTTGGTCCAATTTCTATTTATTTATAAAATAAAATTTGGTTCATTGTTGACAAATAAAATTTAAATCCAAAAAACAAAGACAACAATCAACACAATCACATTCTGCAAATTCTCTCCTCTTTTGCAGGCCATAATCATAGATGAAGATACAAGTGGTAGCATATCTTGCCTTTAAGAAACACACTATTTGCCTTGAATCTATGTAGTACACATTTCCACAAACAATGGTGAAAGGGTTCAAAGGTTTGACAATTTTGGCTCATTCGAATTAGTTTTATAATATTTCGATTGTCTAGCGTAACAAAACTTTCGACAACCAAATCTAGAGGGAGATTCATAGATTCCTTGCCTCAATTTAATTCTACAAAACAATTTGCATAGGCTGAGGATTGGTCTCTGATAAAGTCCTTTCAAATCTGGGTGTCTTACTGTACAAAACAAATCTCAACCGGATTCAGCCCCAAACCTTTGTGCTAAGAACTCATCTAGTTGACCCCAGTTTGGTGTAACAGAATTATTTGAATTATCACACGGCAAAGACCGAATGCATCCAAGAATGTGTGTAACATCACGATGCAATCTGTCATGAAAAATAAACCCTGTTACATAAAAGACAACCAATATTGTATTTCAATTCATGTCAAAATTTGAAACACAGTACAATACCTATCTTTTGCCTGAGGTGTGCTGATTTCTAAGCGTGAAAACGCTTCCGAAATTTGTGAATGGAAGACTACAACAACTTGCCTGCGGAGGAGAAATTAATTTTAAGGGAACAGTCCTATTTCATCAATTAACCATCTACTTTCAACAATAATGAAGTATTAAAAAAAACTAGAGTTGCCTGATGCAAATATCAATGATTCTAAGTGTAACAAAAATTAATGTCATTAAACGGAAGAGAAAAGGGGAAAAGAACACGTTAATGGATGGGACAGTAAAAAATTCGCTTGTTTTTATCAAGGATAACAGGCTCTCTTCTCATAAATATTTTACAGGCAACATTACGCCTACACCTTGTATAATGAAGGGAAATCAAGCCTTCAATAAGCAACCAGGAATATAAATGAATCTATGGGTGCCATTCAAAATTCCTAAAAACTTTCTACTCTTCAAATATGATTTCCTACCCTTTTGACTCGAAGAACATTTTAAACATTTCTCTCCACGGTTAGCTAACACGTATACGATAAATAGTGGTTATAATTGTAAGACAATTTTATCATGGCATGATAATGAAACAAACCATCCAGTAACTAAATTAGGAGTTGAATTTGCCTCACCTGAAAATTTCTTGAACATCTACTTCATGCAATGTTCGAGATAGAACACGTTGGAGGATCCCAACTTCCTGTAAATGAATGTTCGCCCATCAAAACAATTCATCCATTGCAATTCAAGTCAAATGTAAAATAAGTGAACTATTTACACTTGAACAAAAAGCCTAATGGCATAATTTGGGCTTTCATTTAGGAATTCTACTCCCAGAATTCTTATAAAAAAAATCTACTCCCAGAATTTTTGCATGCCTCTTCAACTAATAAAGTGCTTTTTTCTGAACTGAATCCATCAGAAACAAAAACCAACAGGGGTTAAAGGTAAGAACCCCTGGAATCGAATTAATTAAAACATTGTAGCTACCTTAGTAAGGGACTTGACAAATTGACTGGGCTGTAGGTCAGCATCCTCTGGCCTATTCCAGCTCTCAACAATCTGGGGTAGTCCACGCAGATGAACCAACAACCTCTCTCTCATTATTTGAACAAGCTTTGTATGTATTTCATCCCGGTGAACTCTATAATCCTGAATTTAGAGAAATGAGTCAGATATTTATCAAAGAATGTGTACCAAGCAAGGGCAGGTAAAACGGGACATTATATGTGTATCATAGAATACTTATTGGTAAAAGGAAGACTTCCACAAGCATAAAACAAAATAGCCACATGTCCAAATATTTTTCTAAATATAACTAAATCCTTCACATTCAAATTCAAAGGTTCCTTGGCCTCCATATATATGTGTGTGTATAAAGTTTCTATAGTTGTGGTCACCTTCAAATTCCTAGGAGTTTTAGAAAACCGCCGGGTGATTATGCAAGTTTATATATCAATCCGCAATCCTTAAGTTTATTTATCTTCACTAAATGTTGAACTTGCCACCACTGCATTAAATTTTAGCAAATGAATGGTCTTATTTTAATCTGTTATGTTTTATTTAAAGACCTGCTAGCCAACATAATTTAGTAACTATGAGTCGGCGTAAAGGATATCTACATCATGATAAACTCTAAAATCAAAATATATGGAAAATAATCAGATTAGTTAATCATAAGAAAATATTGTATCCAATCTCCCATGCTTAGACTCAGAACTGCCAGATAAATCTGTATCTGACTTGCATAAAATATTTTCTTCATCATTAGATTTTGGGTGCGAAGTACCCACATTCTTTGATATGTGCCGGACGTGACGACTTCTTGAAAAATGAAAGTTGGAGTATGTAAGTTAATTCCACACAGTAAATTAATTACTCTAGACTTGAATTTCACCATATATATTACTCGATGTGAAAAAGAAAATGATAATGCCACAAGCAGACAATAGACAATAAAAAAGCCATAAAATGTTCTGCCAAAAACCTTTTAAAAATGAAAAACACAAAAAAATAATAATAATAAAGGATAAAATATAAAGGAAAAGGTGAAATGCTTCAAAATGCAAAAAGTGACGAAGTCTTATACCTGTGCAACTCGATCAAACTCCAACAGCAACAGTGATTTCCGAGGTTCAGGAACTTTCAGGAACAGGATTTGCTTCAATTCTTAGACCAGAAACAAAGCAGACAGCAATTAATCAGCAACATACGATTTTTCAATAATGAACTCAGAATGTAATAGATTTAAGGATGCTACAAAGAAGAAAAATGAAACTGAAAAAATGAAAAGAAAAAGAACACAAAGAAAGCAAATACAGTACATATATCAGGTAATAGTGGGAAGTCAGAACTGTAACTGTTACGGGCAAATAACATAAATCAACATCTGACACTAGATCATCAATGTTTCATTTCTTTCTTCAAACTAATAAAATATATTTACAATAAAAGACCATAAATCAACATCTGACACTAGTTCGGTAATCAATGTTTCATTTTTATTAGTTTGAACTGGAAAGAGTTCCTTGTTTTCCGCAAGACTCATAAATCAACGTCTGACACTAGATCGGTAATCAATGTTTCATTTCTTTCTTCAAACTAATAAAATATATTTACAATAAAAGACCATAAAAGACTGCACAACCTGAATAATCGACAGTTACGTAGAGGTTAAAAGTGAGACAATACAACACATGTTTGTAGTAGAACTTCAAAGCCAAGTTATTGGACTCTATATTTACTAGTGCCTGCCATATAATTGAACGTAAGAATGTGGGTACGGTCCTCCAAATAAATGACGATAACTTGGGAAAAATTGAGCCTCAATATGCGAATAGGACATCTAGCTGTTGCTAACAAGGATGATGCAGCTGATATATTTATGTATCAGGAATAGTGACAAAATGGTCTTATCATAACCTACCAGGAATAATGGCATATGTGAAACTAATGACTTGACTTGCCAAGGCCAAGTGTTTAGAATTAATGGACTTCAAACCAGAAACCTGCAATACCATTCAATTCCAATTTTTATGACGGTAATGGAGTTAATATAGAGTATATGATAGAATTATAAATATATAGTTCAAGATGGTTCTAGTCACAACCAGCAATCATGAAAACATGCACAGGGAAAAACAACATCCGATCATACTAGTCTCAACCATAACCCTTCTGTTGTAATCAAATTATTCTCAAGTAAAACTTAAGGGAAGAACATCCTAGCTAGAAAACTAGCTCATACCTGCATGGCTCCAGCACCTAGAACAAGTTGGCAAGTTCTTGTGTTGAAAAATTTTAAAATCTCTGCAACGCGATGAACCACCTCCAAGGATAGTGCTGGCAAAAGATGATTCATGTCAATGTATTCTGACAGCATCTTCAGCAATATTAAGCCACTGGAAGGAACAAGAAAGTAAATAAATGGCATTAAGGCTAGTTTATCAAGTAGATTGTGTCTTCTTGTTGAAAAAACAAGTGTATGAATGGCAGACATGATTATAATTGCACAAGTTACAGTACACATGAACACAGTTGAACACGGTACAGAATGCTTGAGCCAGAGAGAGAACTATATACCCAACAGCTAAATTTCATGGGTAAGGCACTAGTAAATATAGAGTCTGATAACTTGATCCAAACCGAATTTTAACCCAATCCGAAAGCAACCCGAACCGAATTTAACCCGACCAAAAAGCAACCCAAACATATTGAAATTGATAAAAGTTATTAAACGATAAAAGTTATTTTAAATAATAAATTAATTTAAATAAAATTGATAATTTATTAAAAATATTAGATATATAATAAAAAATAGAAAGTTTAAGAGGAATATAAAAGTAAGAATCTAATTGTAAGATTGAAAACAATAATAAATAAAGTTTACTTATCTTACTTGTTATAAAAATATTAGATTTATAATAAAAATAATAGAAACAACTAAAACAAAGGAAATAATATTAGATTTATAATAAAAATAATATAAAGTTTACTTATGTTACGATTAAAACTTAAAAATAAAGTTATTATTATTTTTTAAAATTTAATAAAAATATTAAATTTATAATTGGAAATAAAAATTTTATTTCTTTATTAAATAGTTCTCATTATAAACTTTTCATACGAGATCAATATAAAATTTTGATAACAAATTCTAACACGTATTATAGGATTGTATTTGTGTCAAATTATTGATTTATCATCTCTAAATGATGGTTTAATTGAAAATATTGAACGACTGAGAATGAAATTAAACCTAAATGATAAAATTAACAAATAAGAAGACATATTTTTACAAAGCATATATCAATTATTCTTTAAGGTAAATGTGGATGGGGCTGTGAATAAAGATTGGTTGGAAAGTGGCATTGGTGGTCTATTGAGAGATGAAGAGAGTAAGTTATTGGGGTTGTTCTCCTATGCTGCTGACCCAGAACCTACAATTTTTGCTGAATTGAAAGCCATCCAAGCGGGCCTTTCCTTATTTGTAGAATCTAAATGGTGTGATAAAGGTCGATTGATTCTGGAAAGTAACAGTGCCATAGCGTTGGAGTGGTTAAAAAATCCTGGAAACTGTCCTATGACTTTTTTAAAGTTAGTTAAGGAAATTGTAACTGTTGCATTGGTTCGTAATGCGATCTTTTAGACATATTAAGCGTTCTAAGAACTGGGAGGCAGATGCTTTAGCTAAGGCAGGGATAGGGTAATTAAAGGGAGTTTCTGTAACTAGAGAGTGAGTGTACTTAGAGGGGCCTTGCTGAGCTTTTGGTTTCTCAGCAGAATTGTAATCTTGCTCTGTGTTGGTTCTAATGAATAAAATTTTGAGGTACTCTTTTCCTCCTTTCGATATCCGTCGTAAAACTTAGTTTTACGATGGTTATGAAGGGAGGGTTTTAATGAGACCTCTTCTCTTTATCAAAAAATATTTATTATATATACACTTGATTTTGGTTAGACTCATAATCAATTCAACCCGAATTGACCTAATCTAAAGGTTGACCTAAACAGAAAATCAACCGATCCGATATTGCCCTGACCCGAAAATCAACCAATCCGATATTGATCCGAACTGAAAACAACCGACCCGATACCCGATCCGATTCACCATACACCCGAACTAGATCCAAACCAGATACGATTCGATCCGAACAAAATTAAACTGAATTTAATCTAGACCCGAAATGACCCGACCCAAACCCGATCCAAATGACTCGTTTGCCACCTCTAAAAGGAAAGGACATGAGGGTAAGAAGAAAACAGGATAACTAACCAGTTTACCATATGATAACTAACACCACCATATTCAAGTGTTTGTGTAGCATTTTTTCCACGTTCCTTTGTATTACAGCTGTTACTCTGAGATGATGTTACGGCATCAGATTTCTTCCTCTCAGTCACCTCAGTCTTCCCTTGGGCTGCATTTGCCGCAGCTGTACCACTAGAATCATTCTGCTCCACAGAACCACGTGATCCAGCTTCAGCCACTTGTGAACCCTCATTACTGTATATTTCTGTCATATTACTTTCACCATTATCCGTGCTTCCAGAAACTATCGCTTCAGAATCAAACAGCGAAGAGACAATTGCCTGAAACTCATCAGGAACATCTACTTCTACCCATGTCTCTTGGTCAAGCACCGCTCTTATTTTCGTCATCTACAGTTGAAAATTACAAAAATGATTAGAGTATCAACAAAAAGCAATCAAAGCACAACTGGTAATTGGTATCAGGTACTAACTCGAGATTCATGTTGAAAATCAACGAAGGATTTAGCCTGTGACTGCAGTGTTCCCCTTATGCTATATCCCAACCTTCCACCAATCTGATAAAAATTTACATGCAATATTATCAAAACCCCAGAGGGGTTAGTCGAACCCTTCATCACTAGAGAAGAAACAATGAATACCTTCTCTGTAGAAGTTATAAACTCCTGAGTGATATTATATATGCTCAAAAAGTCTTGCAATCTCAGTTTAGGATGAAGAAGAGCACGAACCCCAAGCAACTTTGCCCACCTTCCATGAGCAGCATCACAAGCTGCGAAGACTGCTTCAGCATTTTCTCTTAAAACATCAGCCCTGCCAAGAATACAATTTTCCTAGAGTATTATAAATAAGGAGCTTATTTTAAATTAATTACATTTTGTGGGAACAAAGATCAAGGGAGGGGGGAGGGGGAAAAGACCATTTAAAACCCCTGGAGCATACCCCTATCTATTCCAACCACCAAAAATACCTCAGAATCTAAGAGAGATATTACACCACAAGTAATGTTAGTGAAATAAAAATTAGAAAGGAGGGGAGGGGAGGGCTAAACCTGAAATTCTTTGACAAATTAGAGGGGCTTGGTGCATCATTTCCTTTCCCTGGGATGAAAGGATTTTGGAGGTACTCCTTAAAGATGCATTTGGAGGAAGTGAAGAACCTTGACCATTACTCTCTTGAGAAGATTCTGCAGCCATAGCACCAAGGGCAATTGCAGCAGCGACTGAATCAGCAGCATAATGGCCATCAAGGTTGCACATTATCCACTCAATGGCCTTTTTCACTTCAGCTGCCCGGACTAAATGTGCCTGCATTCACTAAAAGAAATGAAATCATATTACATCTTACGTAAGTGCCGAGCAAAACTAGAAATTGTCATAAGGAGACAACCATACCAAGCTTAACATATACTACATATTAATCAAGCATAGAAAGACGATTACAGGCAATTTTTTTTATTTCAAATAAAAATGAGTTTTCCCAATTTTTATTAGGGAAAATATATCCAAAGGAGACACATATTTCAAGCCAGTAACACATTAACAGAATTCATATACATGGACTACAGTCACAGATCTCATAACAACCTTTGTTTATTTGCCAGCAAGCTAAATTATTTAGTATTTTTCCCCGTTTTACATAAATTTAAGGGCAACTAATCAGCTATATGATAGAATCTATATTGTTTGGCCTAGTGACCTTTTAATAACTTCGGACTCCTAAGAAGACAAGGATAACCAGATTCTAAGATTAGATGTAAACCTCAAATAGTCATCTAAACACACTTTGCCACCCTATCATAATATCAGCTCTTCTTACAGACCATAATAATATTGTCGCAATGAAGATACATTAATGTTTATCTAATTGCTATTCAGTTTTGTCGTACAGAGTGTTTTAAATGTTTGCACCTTAGCAACAAACAACAAAGATGCCTTATAACCTTTAAGGCAAGGCACATTTGACACACCTCAGTACCTCACGTGTCTAAGACACACACACACACAAACACAGAGCTTTACTGGCGTTCTCTTTAGTTTAATTTAGTTTTTAACTTCTTTTATAAGTTGTACTTTTACTAGTAACAAAGTAAGTGTGTGTGTCTGTCATATTTAAGCATCTCAAAACATATGCACGATGTCATTCATCATGCCTTCTATACCCTTACAATTCAGTAAATTCTTACTCTGGTAGTAGGCAAATATACATTACCTGTACAATCTTGAAAATAGCAGTCAGAAGTTGGACAATGCTTCCAGATGACAAACTCCTCAATTTGCTTGCAAGGGATAAGCCTCCACCTTAGCCATCAGACAGTTAGCATTAACAACTCGAAGGGACAGAAGAGACACACACACAAAAACCCACCACACTCCATAAAAAGAGACACAAAGCCTGAGAGCTCTACAAGTAAATTATTCTACACATGCAAGATCTATTATCCAATAGTTCTTACCATCTGCATCCACAGTGCGCTCTGTGCACATATCAGACTCCAGAGGTTGGCCCACAAGAACCGGAAGCAGCTCCGCAACAGCAGTCTTAATAGCAGTTTTCATATCAGCAGTGAGTGTATCACGATAATTCCTTAGGACAAATGGGAGCTTGGCCTGAAAAACAACCACAATATTATTAGATCATTCCTTCCAAGGTGGTTTCAACCTCAGATTCCACTATTGAAAGTACAAAGTTATGGATATGGGGTCAGAGGGATAAAAAGAAATGGGATTAATAGCTTAGATTATGCAATTGCAGGTCTGCACCAGCCTTCTTCCTTCTAGAACTTTCTTGGAAGAAATTGAAGAAAATAACTCAGGTAAATTATCCAGGCGTTCATAAGTTTTCATGTTTTTTTCTGTTTTAGTCACTCACCTTTACTAATCAACATCGAAATGTCACATGCATGTCCCCGACAGCCTATAACTAATGAGCCTAGAAAATATAGGACTCGTCGTTTTAAATGAGGTTGAGGTTTTAAGGTTACCACTGAGCTGTGATGTTCCTTTTAATGTAGTTATATACCCCTCCCAACAATCCTTTCTAAGTAACATTGAAAAAAGGAGAAGTCACCACATGTGTTACCATAAAGCTTGGGTAAGTAAGTCAAGCCCATTGGAATTTTTCGTAAGCCCACAATTCAACATTCAGAAACATTAAAGGTTTTTCTGAAATGTGCTGGACAACGTTATAGGTTTAAAAAACAAAATAGCTAGATTTTCACTCCTATGTTGAAAATTGTAGTAGTTGTTCCCATAAAAATTTCCTTTAGAATTAGCTTTCAAGTAATTTTTCATATGCTACATGTGACCTATTTGATTCTGAGTTTTAAAACAACTGAAATGAAGGGAAAAAATCTTCTAGAGCAAACATCACTATAACACATTTTGAAACCCAAAACTTTTTTTAACAGTAAAATAAGCCCTACTAACCGATCAATTAACTTCTCCAATTCACCCCATGTGGGAATATTTTACTTAGAAAAACTACTCCACTACTAACAAACACAATTTCAGGGTCGCTCAACTTTCACTAATTTGAACATTTTCACTAATGTCAAGTCATTCATGGAAGATCAAAGACCTACGCATATGTATAATTGTATGCAACACAGATTCAAAAACATAAAAAGAAAAAAAATAGAGGAAATTGCTCACAGTTCGAAGCAAACCAATGATAAGAGGCAGAAGACGATCTCGAAAATTTGTGGTTTCTTCCTCATCCAACTTAACCTGCTCAAAAACTACCCATTCTAGTTACCAGTTCCAATACATCATCATACTTACAAGCCACTGTAATAATAAATAAAGAAATACATACAATAAAGTGTAACAGGCAATAAACTTTCAATGTGGTTTAGCATCACTCAAGGAATTAAACCAACATTGTAGTCCAATTAATGTGAAAAACATTACAGTATATGGAATACTCCATTCATTTCCAGGCGATGCCCTGTCATCTTGTTTTGGGCTTTCATCAGCTTTTAGGAAGCAGAAACAGATACCAAAAAGCAAATAACAAAAGCCGCAACCACTCAGCTTTCATCAGAAAGCTGCAAAAACTTCTTCTTCTTTTTTTTGATAGAAGTTGGAGGTCTCATTAAAAACTCCCTTCGTATTCATTCACATACTAAGAAGTATGTTAACGAACATTGGAAGAAAGAAAAGAGTACCTCATATTTCATTGAATAAAACACCCATTACATACGATACCACGAAATACCCTCAAATGAGGATAAATGCCCTTACAATAAACATAATCACCTAAAACTCTCGCCTTCTCGACCACAAAAATCTAGAGGCAACCACCCTATACCTAAAAAAACCTCCATCAAAAGGAAAACATCCCAACAGTTAATGATATAACATACAAGAAAACACCTGAAACCATTAAACCAAAAACATCCGCCTCTGAAGGGAACTCCACAAAATACCAACATGATTCAAAATCACCAAAAAATCAGCTCGATGAGATGTCTTCAATGAACCAAAACCACACTTCCTTCCCTTCAATCAAAGTATCATTGCCACTTAATTCAAAACTCTTTTCTTTTTCTTGCGTTTCTTCACCACACGATTAGTTCTAAATTTCCCAGGGATAGGGGGTACCACTGGGGTGTCTTCCATTAATTGAATTGCGTCACTAGATGAACCATGAGAAGTAAAGAGACCCATCATAAGAACATCTTCCGAGGCCCTGAGGCTAACTCCATCAGAATCCACAGCCTCCATTGTGTGTAACCCCAATTTAATACTCGAATTCTCATAGCTTTTGACACTCTTTATGAGTGGAACCTCTTCTAATTGGGTACCTTCAATTGCAACATCTTCGACGGGGTAATTTAAACCTGAGGATGACACTAACGATCCTGACAAAGAATTCTCCGATGTATCCCCGAGAGAACAAGTCAGATCTGGAGAATCATCGACTTCCTCAGGGGTCCAAGAAGTTGGTTTGAAAGAAGGCTCAACTTCATGCACCATGATTTCATATAAATTAGAGCCGACCTTCAAACTCAACGACTCATCAATTCTCACTTTAGACTCTGTGAGGATTTGAAGTTTTGCACAATCAAAAGATGAAGGAAACTGAGAGCTTTCATCAATTGATATTAGTTCGCCCCACCTAGCCGCAATGTTCTTGAACGTACCCCAATTCCACGCGTGAAACGGAATCCCTTCGCAAACAACCCATACTCGACGGCATTGAACCACTAGACTCTCCAACCAAGGTTTAACTCTGGAAAACCACTCTGCAAGATTCTCTTATTGTTCATTCTTAACCCTTCTCAACAAAGCAAAGTCCTTGAATATCATGAGAACTACATTCCCAGCAGCTCTCATTAACGAGAAACCATTGAGACATTTGTCTTGCATTTGGCTAGCAAGATCGCCTATTTTGGTATAGTTCTTGCACCACCCCATTAGGCAGTTATTCAAAACATGAAGTTTAGCTTCGTCGACCACACCGATTACTGTATGGAAATTGTTACTTGTAACATCTTCCCTCTCATGCTTTTGGTGAACCACAGGCAAAGACTTTCTCCAAAAAGAATGTCTTGTGTTGTATATGGCAAAAGAGACTCCAATTTTACTACCATCAATGCGAGCACCATTCATCTTTGAGATCGCTCTCCTGGCTTCTCCAATCTTTGCAAAGCGAATGAAACCGAACCGAAACCCCTTTGAATTCCTTTTTGTTGGAATGAAGGAGTCAATAACCTCACCGTATGGGCAAAATAACGATCCACACCGCTTCCAATGGATCTTCTCTGGTAAATTAACAATGTATAACGTAAAGCAGCCAGTTCTATACCCATTGTTGATTCTTGGATAATCTTTCTTCCACCAGTGATTAAGACCATGGGAATCCTGTGGTAGGATTTCCGCCTCAGAAATCTGTGCAATGGCCTCTTCCACGCTCCTTGCTTCAACCAACGAATCATCCCTATTCTTGTTTGTCACCAACACCATCCTCTCATATTCATCCGCTGCCACTGTACTACTCAACTTCTTCCTCTCCTCCTCTGATTTCTGCACAGTCCTTGTCTGCTGCCCATGTCTCTGATTTCGTTGCTCTGCTTCAGTCACCTTCGACAATATAAAATCCACCCGTTTCGCCTTAAAATCTGATTTTTTTCAAAGGCTTAACGAGCTCATTTTCCTTTATCTCGGACTGACGACGATTTTTATTTTGACGAGCTGAGGTTTCTGCTCAATCCTCTATTACTGCCACACGATTCTTGGACGTCATTTTTGAATGCAGATTTGAACGAAAAAACTAGAGAAGTATAATGCTAGGGAAGATATGCCTCCGTACGTGAAAACCCAGTGCCAGCAACGACTATCTGGAAATATAAGTTTTTCTCAGGAAGATTTTCGTTGAACGGCAGTGGGTATTCACAGTAGAGTACTTGGGTTTTTGTCACGAGCTTCCGGCGAGCACAGTGGAACGGTTGAAACGAAACTCGGAAGACTGTTGGTGGAAAAGAACGGCGGAGAAAGGCAAGTAGATTTGCTCCAATTGAAGAGGAATCTAACAAAAAGAAGCAGGAATAAGGAAACGCTCTAGGTAGACGAAGATCCTTGAGAAAAACGGCGTCAAAAGGAGTTCGGAGTGCGGCGGTGGACGGCGGACGACAAGCGACGGACGGTGGAAGGCTAACGATGGATGACGGTAGTTAGGGCTGTATAAACGACACTCATATTTTCTCTCTCCCTCAGCCCCTGGAAATTTGAAATTTGAAAACGCATGGGTTAGAGAGAAGTTGGAGCTTCTCTCACTACTTTTAAAACTTTATGTTAACTTCTTATTTTTTTCATTTTCAATACATTGGTGTTTAGAACATCCAAAATTCTTCAAATTAAAATCAATTACGAAATCCAACCACTTCAATATTCAGTTGTGTCAAGTTTAAAGCAGATAATGAAGATCATCAAATGAAGAAAATCACATTTGCAAAGCTATTATGGTCAGTCTGATGTCCCAGTAAGTTACGAGTATTGCATAAAATGTTCAATTCTAAATCCATTTTCTATATTTTCAATATTAATCTTGAACATAAAGGTGAGTAAAATTAAGCAAATAATGCAGATGCTTTCCTTCAAGGATGAGAAAAAAATGGAGTATATCACACCCCATTGACTATAGATGTAAACAGAAAAACAAGAGTATTCGATATCCAAAAAAAGAAAAGAATGTAATTAAGCTTACTCCAACATCCTCTCCATTCAAGGAAATGGATGCCCTGGCTTTTGCTTTCAACAATATAACTGCATCTTTATCCCCAGCATCATGTATTGAAGCACGCATAAATTCTGCGGAAAGAATACTGCCAAAAGGAGTATAGAATGTTGGTAATATTACAAACTAATGATTTGTTTCAGAAGAAGAAAGTTTGTGAGTAATATTTCCTGTGTCATTAATGTCACAGCACTTTAGGGGGGGCGATACCTGTTTATGGAATCTATAGAAGCAACTACATGATCTCGAAGGTGACGAAAGCAATGTAAACCTGTAAGATCATTCCCATCCTATGAAAAGGAACAATTTCATAAGTGAAATTGCAAGAGCTACTTAATTAAACAATGTGGATCTGGCAAAAACAAAAGGAAGAACAAAGGCATGAACTCTAGCTATAAAGTGGCAAAACTTTACAAATGGATTCACCAACTTAAACCTGAGGCAGGCAAAGGAACATAATTTTTTTTTTCAAAAAAAAATAATAAAAGAAGTTTTATCTCATGGATAGATGAATATATACCAGTAAGTGTTGCAGATCATCGATAATATCCAAAGCCCCAGCACACTCTGCAGATGCAACAAGCTGCATATCCGATAAAACTAAATCAAATTCATATAGAAGCATTAACAAAGTAGCCTCTTCAATATATATATATATATTTTTTTTCCGTTTCTGTTATTCTTGGTGAATTACAATGAAAAAGAGAAAAGTGGAAATTAAAAAGCTGACCAATTTAAGAGCCGATAACGCTTGGTTTACAGATAGAATAAGCTTCAATTTATGTTGGAGAGCCAACAGGTTGGTCCTATTGGCATTCAACTCCTGCGTCTGCCGAGCAGAGTCAACCAAATCACTGTCAATCAGCCGTATAGTTTTCTTCAAATCACGAATCCGGTTGCATCCTTCCACAATCTTAACATTCAAGTCCTCCAACTGCCCTTGCGCTTCGAAGAAAGAATTGGACCGCAAAGAAATCTCCTTCACCAAATGGAGCTCCACAACGTCCAAGTAATGGGTCAATTTCTCCTGAAGCATAATGTTCTCAGAAACATCGTTGAATGGACAGGCTGCTCGGAAGGTACCTCCATCTTCGAGAGCGAAATCTTCCTTAAAATAAAGGGCAGGTACCTCCCTTAAACAAGCTACGAGGGCTTCCCCAATGTTATCGACATCGAATGTTTGTTCCTTGGTGATGTGATTCCGAATGTCCTCAAATCGATGGTAAGAATCAGAGATGGAACTAACATATGATTGGAAATCGGATCGGGCGAGGTCAGATGTCGCTTTGTTGGACGTTAAGGGGGCGAATTCGGGCGGCGCTACCGACCACCAACCACCCCAAGAAGCATCCAATTTTCCGGCATGAGGATTGTTGAGGACGGAAGAGAGCGTTTGGCCACCCGAATCGGCGACGGAAAATGAAGAGGTACGACCAACCGTCGACGACCTTCCCGATGGGGAAGGCTGTGAATCCATTTTCAAAATCTACAAACCATCAAACAAAGAAAATTTGGGGGAAAAGGAAAGCTATTTCTATCAAATAATTTAAAAAGGAAAAGAATGTTTTAGAATGGATCTTGAAAGAATTTGTCGTGACGGAAATGTGTGTTTGGTTTTGTAATTAAGTGGTAATTTTTTTTGAAGAACTAAATGGTAATTTGGATCTGAAAAGAAGGGAGGATTTGAAGCGCCCTAGAAGAGAAAGATTGAGATCAGATCAATATTCAAGATGGAGAAGATGGTACTGGTACTGGAACTAGGCCTAGCCAAACGAATCAAAGCGTACCAAAGAAAGCGGATCCCCTACAGGGTCGGGTCTCGCCCACACTTCTCTATCCGACCCACCACTGTCACAATTCTTTTTCCTTTCCAAAGAGTGGACTATTTTTCAAAAATTATGATATTTAACACGTGAAAACATCTATATGTCATTACGTTCTATACGATGTATACAGTGTATCAACACATTAAATATCATATTTATTGTATCTGTAATAAATATATATTTTAATAGAATTTATAAAAAAATATTTTAATAATCATCTTATGACATTAAAAATAAGAAACAATTTTTTCTTCCCTTCTTTAACAAAAAATTCTCTTTTTTCTTTTATAAATTTTTCAAAAACTTTCTTCAACTGAAAATATCTATATCTGTTCTTAAAATATTTGTCATATCTAATTTCACGTTTCAATCTGTTACTTTCTATTCAAGCTAAAAAAGATCACAACAGCTACCATTAAGCATCAACATCTATGATTGTGTTTGAATATACATGGAACATGAGTACTTGAGAAAAAGGATCAAAGATGCAACTCACAGCCGGACGGAAGCAAAAGGGCATTCCATTTGTACCCGAAAATGCCAAACACGATAATATTACACAACACAGGACTAAAAACACGATGTGAACACACAAGCATATCAAAATCTGTGTAAGACAAGTTATCAACTTGACAAAAGTTATACAAAGTACACGAACATGGATTGCCAGACCATTAGCTTACTAAGTCTGTACAGCTATGGTAGAGAAACCTTAAAATAACACTTGTGGTGCGTTTTAAAAGCTAGGAGAATCCATGAATTCATGTCAAAAGAATCTCATCAAAATACTAACAAACTACCTTCTGAGTTTCTATACAGAGAGAATAGCATAACCGACAGAGATAAGATGCATCTTTCTAGGTCACCTGTGCAAAATCCTATTCCTGATTGTGAAATTTTTGAGTAAGCTACAATTCCTTTCCATATGTTGAATGCCTGAGAAGGTAGAAAACACAAGGGATGGAAAGAAGCAACCATTCATCTGCAAGCAAAAATGAAACAAATAGGTTCAGAAAATTACATGCTAGAACTAGGTGGCCTGAACATGCTGTTTCTTGAACTACAATAATTTAGCTGGACTCAGTGCGGCTAGTGTCGAATGCAGGGATATGCTCAATTTTTTTGTTTTTCCCTTGTTCTTGGACTATCTAGACTAGAAATATGTGGCATGAACTTGATGTTTCTTAAACAACAATAACTTAGTCAAACACGTATAAACACAATGTTAATAGGACTTGAGATGTGTTAGACAAGAATATGTTCAATTTCTACGTTTTTCCATGTACTTGGAAGATCTTTGGAAAATCATAACCTCATACCAATATTTGGATATGGGTCGAAAACAGGTACTTCAAGAAAAGAAAGAGTCCAAGTAACATAACATTATACAACAGCTAATCACAGAAAAAAAATCTAATTAGCTTTAGATGCAACTTTCTTTCCTATGGAGCATTAAGTTTATTAAAAACACTACCCAATGAAAGGATAAATCAACGTGGCTTCCTAGATTCTCCACTCAATTCTTTTCTAACAAGCTCTAGCATCTCCATAATCTGAAACAAGCAAAACAATATATTAAGAAACGCCAAACCAATCTCTAGAATGCGATTGTGAATCGGTTGTGAAATGGCTTAAAAACCCGAATTTGATTCCTCCCGAGTGGGAGGAAGTCCTTAGACTGGTACAGAGACTGTTTTTAAAGGAAATTTCTTAATTAAACACATTCCTAGAAGCAGGAATATGGCTGCAGACTCCCTCGCGAAGCTGGCTGCTGGTGTTATCTCTGGTTAAATTTGGTTTTGTGTTTTAGCTTGGCTGTGATGTTCTTGGGGTGAAGTTTTGTTCTGCTTTCGGCCAGCATTGGATGTTCTAGGCTGTGTTGTTCTTTGGGAGCAGCTTTGTTTTGTAATGACTTTGCTCAGGTGCACTCTTTTTCCTCCACATAGGGTTAGGGAGGTTTTTTAACGAGGCCCCGTGCTTTGCTTTTTCTTCTTCTTATTACATTAATAATATGTTCTCTTTCAAAAAAAAAACGCCAACCATGTGATAAAAAGAGGCAGGAATACAGAAATTATGGGCACGGCTGATTTAAGGGATACACAGTAGGGAAACAATATTTGTATAATCATAGTACCATAGCTAATATCGATGCTACATGACCTAAGGTTGCATAGACACCATAATTAGACTCTTTCTAAGAAATATAAATGATATTTAAGTTCAGTATAATGAAGAAACAACTTACTCCAGAATAATGTTTCAATACTGGGGAATAATGATTAAGCGCAATGTCTATATTCTCGAGGAGGCCAAAAAGTACTTCCACCTCATCACCCAAGAGGTCAACCTACAATACAAGAGGAAAAAACAATAACTAATGATACCCTACCGAATTAATGATACAAGGATCTCTCCTTTGGTTACATAAATTGTATACCATTAAAGTAAAACTTAAACTTCATAAATCATAAGTCAAATCAAAAGTAATCATTTGTGTTGATAAAAGGCCTAGCAGTCAATTTATTGTTTTTCAATGAAAATTTCATGATTGAATTCTTCATCTGCTTTCTTTTTGCATTTCTCACCTTCTAATAATGTTAGGTGATCAACTAACATGTAGAGCATTCACTACCGTATTGCTACGCTACTCCCTCAATACTGTTCTTCCTAAACAATTGCTAACGGGAGGAAAATTCGGAAAAGTCAATTGAGAATGTCTATACTAGAACCATGGGAAACATCTTCAGCCTAGTTTTATCATTGGCACTACCTAAGCATATTTATTTCTTCTGAACTTTATTTTATGTTGTATGTTTATAAACTCATCTCAGAATGGAAAGCTTTAATGTTTCTGAATTCTGACTTATGTTAACCTTCTGACATACCTCATTTTCAGCCTTTCAAGGTCACAACATCTCCTTCCAAAACTTTGCTTATATTGCAATCCCTTTCTTTTCAAAATGTTTACCATCTGAATTAGAGAACCGGATTGGGAGCTTAAATTTCCGACCTGAAAATTGACCAGTTTGAAGTTAAATGAAATGAAAATTCAACACAAATTAGTGCAGGTACTTCTTAAAATGAAACAATAGGATGAGAAGTCAGTGCCAAAATACCAAATTAAACTACAATCCAAAGAGAATAAAAGCTGAAGGGTCCATATATGAACATGAGGAAGAGCAAAGGACACAGTAACACACCGATAAAAAAGAAATAGACCAGAGTGAGAGTTTCTTTTTTAACATCCAAACGAGCTTCACTTGATGGGTATGAGTTATACATTACTATACCCATCAAGGGGTCCCCAACATGTTGGTTTACAATTAAAACGAAAAAAACAACCATTTTGCATCAAGGCAGGGAAATTAGAACAGACAGACACGATAAACAATTGAATCAAGAACCCATTTGTGTCATAAGAGTCTGTCTGCATATGAGAGTTCTCATAACTACGTATCAGTTGATAGGTTAAGAGTTAAAGGGATGAGCTCAATCAAACTTTCTTGACAATGTGAACCAGTTTTGTGAGTATTAGCAACCTGGAAAGTAAGTCTTGAAGTAGAGGCAGAGACATGGCTTTAGCCTATTTTAAGTATTAAAGTAGAGACTAGGGACATAGACATAGCTTAAGCCTATTTTCCTTTGCTAAGCAAGCCGAGGGCTAAGGCCAAATCCAAACCATATATTTGAGAGGGAAACAATGCATTCAACAGTTACAACCACGATGAGAAAACCTAGGATAAAATTCATTTGGTTAGGGAGAAAACAACAATTTAACAACTTCAAATTGAATGTTTCTTTCCATTATTAACCTTTTATTCATTTGGACATGTAAGAGAACATAAAATCAAAAAAAGTTCCAAAAATATCCACAAATATCCCAAAATTGCTACGAGAATCCACTGAAAGAAGATTCATCAGTCAGAAATGGGAGGAAAAAGGTAGTAGTGATAGAGAAGTACCTTAGATTTCTCCCCTTCATATAATCTGAAACTCGACATTCAAAAGCAGTGAATTCCTTAAAAAGTCCTTGGACAAGAATAATTATTGATTCCATCTGTTTTCTGTGCTGATTTTTATTTGCTTTAACTAATGATAAAATATCATCCTTCCCTTTGGCAGCAAGAAGAAGCTTCCTTCTCTCACCATTGCTTTCATTCAAATCTTTAATAGCCTGGTGAAGCTTCATATTTAATTCGCGTATCTCCCCCTTTTTTTGTTCAAGTTCCTCGAGATTAGTTTTCAAAAGACTGGATTCTTCATAGCTTTTAGAAATTATCACTTGATGCTGATTTGATCGATCCTTTGCAATGTCGAGCTCTCCATTTCAGAATTGCCTCCCAGCATCAGAATACACTGCACAAAAAAAAAATAAACATGTTTAAGAACATATAAACTTGCAAGATCCAATCAGTTGACGTCAGTATTAAAGGAATCATGTTATTTATTGAAGTATCGAGTTCGAGCACAAAAAATATTAATGTGTGAGCATTTAATATCAAATGATTAAAAATTATTTTAAACATATATTATCTTATACTTATCTCATATTAATAAAAAAAATTAAATTAAAATAAAAGTTGTAGTTTAGGGATATCTTGGACAAATAACTCAATTTGGCTAAAACAAAACTAAAGAATCCAAGAGAAACGAGTATGCTCTTGTGCCCCACTGCTCTTAACATATTATGATTAACCATTATTAATCGATGTTTTTCTCGAAATATCATCAGAGATTGGTATATTTATCGATCTAATATCAGTCAGATTATATTTTTCGATCTAACACCCATAGCAGTAAAGCGCTCCCCTGACCCGCGTTATACGCTGATTTGGCTCCACGTGGGGTATAGCGCGCCCCTGCACCGCGCTATCTGCTAACTAGGTTACACGTGGGGTATAGCGCTCACCCTGAACCGCGCTATATCTGTGTAGACAATTATATTTAGCGCGGACCCTAATTTGCGCTATATCATTATTACATATACCGCGGTGTAGGTACCGCGCCTTGTATGACTATATATACCCTTCTCCCCAGGTTATGTTCCTCACATCTCTCCTCTCAACTTATAAATTAATACAATAATTCCGTCAACGAGTCAATAAATTTGGTAATCTTCTCATATTTAGTTTAGAAGTTCGTGCGATTTTTCGTTATAAGGTAATTTTGTTATAATTTTTTTTTATTATACTTATTATTTAATCTGTGTCATTTGAAAAAATATTATATTAATTATTTTCAATTATATTATTTAAATTATTTACGTTGATGTGTAAAAATTTTATTGTGTTATATTTTCGTTCATATATAATTTATTTAATCAGGTTTGTTTCAGTTATTTTTTTGCAGATATAATATTGTCGCACTTTTAAACTTAAAGAATGGCGCGACTTTCAGCTATTGTTTATTATGATGGTGAAATTCGAGAAGATAAAACCGGCGTTGTTTTCGTATCAAATGAGCGTATTAAAATATCATTCAAGAGAAACATAACTCTTGAGGAGCTGATAACGAAGATTTCGAGGAAGATTCATGTTGGAAGTAGTAGAAGAATGTCGTCGTTGCAATACAAATTTCCAACATCATTGTTGCCATTAACTTATACAGCGTTCGAACTTTCGAACAATGATGATGTTGAAATGATGGTTGAAGCTCAAAGTAATTATTCAGACGCCGCTATTGAGATGTATGCATATTTTGTTTAAGTGCGTGTTATTCGGGGGTCAATCATTAAGCTCCCACTATAGGCTGGCTGAACAAGTTGATCAAGTTGATAGCCCGACTAGAGTAATGTGTAATGATTTTAATGCCATAATGGGGAGACATTCATCCGCAACTCCTTACGATATGTACCGAGGTGGGTCCACGAACAATCTGTATGACAACACCCTGTCCAGTTCAAGGGAAAGGCATTCATCTGCAAATTTCTTTGACCATATGGAGATGCCATCGACACAACCATCTGTGTAGTTCCATTTGACACGATGGCTTCAAGCTCAAGGGGAAGGCATTCGACTGCGAGCTTTTTTGATCTCAATGTCGATATGCCTTCCAGTTTAAGGGGAAGGCATGCAAGTAGTATGTTCTTCGACCTAAATGTGGAGAGCATGGAGGAACCATCATCTCCACCAGAAGAACCGCTTCGTGAGCCTGGTGCGGATGGTGCTAAGACTGGACTATTCATTCACCCAGAATCACCGTAATTCAACTCCGATGATGATGAAGTTCCAGGAAATGTGGCACAAACTGACCCTCCTGCACACATGTATGAAGCTGATTATGGTGCAATGTACGGGCCAGAATTTGCGGATATGCCTAATCTCGGTGACTATGGATATTACTCATTAATAAATAATGGTGAGTTATCTTTAGGCATAGAGTTTTCAAGCAAAGAAGAAACGGTGATAGCTATAAAAAATTACAATATCCGTAATTCTGTTCAGTCCAGAGTAAACCGATCGACGACCGAAAAATATGTATGCTACTGTGCCCGACGTGAAAACGGATGCAAATGGATGGTTCGCGTATCGAAAAAGAAGAGGAAAACAACATATGGGAACTAACAGTATACAACGGTCCTCACACATGTTGTGCTGGAGGGGTCAACCAAGATCATCCTAACTTGGACTCTGAAGTGATATGCCAAGCCATCATGCCCATGGTAAAAGCAAGCTCTCATATAGCTTTTGCAGTGTTGATTTCAGCTATACAATCGCAGTATGGGTACATTGTCTCCTATAAAAAAACTTGGTTGGCAAAACAAAATGCCATTGTCAAACTTCATGGCGAATGGGATGCATCTTACAACGAACTTCCAGGCTGGTTTAGGCTGGTGCGGAGGTTGAATCCTGGGATAATTGTGGACTTCAAAACCTCCTATGCATACCATAATGATCGAGTTCTCCGCGATCGATTCTAATTCTACAGGGTTTTTTGGACTTACCCACAGTGCGTTAATGCTGTCAAATACTGCAAGCCTGTGGTCCAGATCGACGAGACTTTCTTGTATGGAAAATACAAGCAAGTTTTATTATTGGCAGTTGTCCAAGATGGAAATCGTAATATTCTTCCAGTTGTTTTTGCTCTTTTCGAAGGAGAAGATATAGATTCTTGCGCTTTTTTCCTCCAAAATTTACATGCACATGTTATCACGAGGGAAAAAATCTGTGTCATTTCTGATCGCGGAGCTGGGATCAAAGCAGTAATGGAGTCTTTGGGTCCAATGTTACAACCACCCTTTGTCCAACATAGGTATTGTCTCCGACACATTGCTGCGAACTACCATGGAAGATACAAGAAGAATAATGAGCGTCAATTACTTGTGCGCATGGGTAAGTGAAACTGATGTAGTTTATTTTCTTTCGATCCTTTTGATTAGGTTAGTAAGTTATACATTTTTTGATCAGGTTACGAACTTCTTCCTCGAACGTTTGAATCAATGTTTCAAGATTTGTGGGCGAAGAACGAGGAAGGATACGATTACATTAGCCTCATCGATAAAGAAATGTGGACGAACGGATATGATGGTGGATATCGATATGGACACATGACGACCAACTTGGCTGAGTCAATCAATTCAACCCTAAAGGGTGCACGTCACTTACCTATAGCGGCTTTGATAAAAACTACATATTTTCGTTTGGGGGTACTTTTTGCGAAGCTCGGGGGACAAGCTCAAACCTGGATGCAAGGCGGTCATGTCTATCACCCTAGATTAGTTGCAGATCTACAGAAAAAAAAAATTGATGCATCAAATGGAATGTCTGTAACAAGCTTCTCTAGAAGGCATGAAATGTTTCGTGTCATAGAGTTACCGCGACCTCTTCAAGGGATTGAAGTTGTATCGTTAAGAGTAAATCTAAGGGACAGAACGTGCGACTGCGGGTTTTTTCAAGCTCTGAAGTATCCATGCTCTCATGTGATAGCAGCTTGCTCGCATACACGTCAAGACTATAACCATTTTATGGATCTCGTATACCTACTATCTGAAGTTTTTAAGGTATACGAATTTGAGTTTCCCCCCATAGGTAATGACAAAGACCCTGATATGGTTCAAGATTGGCTTCCGATTGTACCAAATCTGAGTTTAATGAGGGAGCGTGGTCGTCCAAAATCCAATCGAATTCATTGCGATTATTCGAGAAAGATCTAGACAAGACAGAAGATGTGGGCATTGTAGAAACCCAGGACACACTAGAAAAACATGTCCACTTCTGTTGTCATCAAGTAACAATTGATGAGGAAATAATGTATTTGTTTATCAAGTAACAATAAGTATTAAATGGTAAATGATAACCAAATTACAATAACTGATATTAAATTGTAATAAACAAAAAGAACTGAAATACATTAAAAATCCAACAAATTTAACAAAACAAAGTAAGTATTAAATGAGAAATAATAAAAAATTACAATTTAACAAAAATAAAGTAAATACAAATATAATAAAAAACAAAATCTATCGATGCCTGCGACGCGAATGTATTCCGCAAGGTGGTGGTTGTCGGTCTCGAGGAGGATTTCTTCGTATCACTGGTTCTGACTCCTCGTTGTCATCATCATCACCATCATCGTCGTTGTCATCGTCCTGAGCAGGTACATTAGGTTGATGAGGAGCTGATAACGATGAAACACCTCCATAGAATAAGGACCCTGGAGGTGTATGACTGACTATCCCACCGGCCTGCGAAAACTAGGAAAACTCATAAAACCCAGACATCACTGAGTGTGAAAACTGTACAGGAGGTGTGTGTACTGCGGCCATGGGTGATGAGACTGAACCCGCCAAATATCCAATATATGAACCCTAAGTCAGATCTACAAACATAGACCTATAATAGCCTCCAGGAGGGGTCATTTGTGACGGTGGCGGTGGCGGGGGTCATAAAACCAGGTGAAGGCGGCGGCGGCATCTGGTAATGAAAAGGCGATGGCGGCATCATATATGGTTGCGGTGGCTGCTGTGAAGGTCCTGCTGGTGCAGCTGAGGATGAACCGGAAGCACTTGCTCTCCGTTCACGAGTCGGGGGACGATGGTGCTGTGTCGGGTCACGTCTCTGTCGACGTCGCGAAAAGGTCTGCCCTCGTGCATCCTCGGGAAGTAGAAACGGTTTCCCATTACTGTTGAACCACTCATAATAACAGTCAGCATACATCAATAGGTCATCAAAAATGGGCTCTCTACAGGGAAGACGCCGATGTCGATCCTCCCACAACATGACCCACTCATGATGCCTCACCAGCCAATCTGTATCTGTCTTGTCGCGTCTATCTAAGTTGTGCAACTCATCCATATTGCGAGGTGCTTCCGGAATTGGTTGAAAACAACCAAACTGCCGGAGCACGCGATCAGTAGAGTGCCACTCGACGGTCGCTTAACAAATCAGAGGGACCATCGCTATCCAAACATCTAATGGGCCCATCAACTCAGGTGGGATCACCGCCCTCACATCATCAGTACAATATGGCACCCATTCAAACTAAAACAAATATTATATAATTTTTTATCAAAATAATAATCAAATTATAGAACTATAATCTAAAATCGATATTTAAACATTAAAATTCATACATGCGTGCCAGCTTGATGATTGATGAGCACCCTAATTTTTTTTCTAAATCATCAGGTAGCTCCTGATGATTTTTCCTATCAGTAGACCACCTATTCAATGGGAAAAAAATATTATACGCTGTATAAAATTATTAATATACAAAATCAGTTTTATAATTACCTCAGAAGTAGTGGAAATACAAATGGGTTCTTCACAACGGGACATAAAAAGGGCAATCGATACCATGCACAAGACTGCAGCAGCAGGAGACATCCGCCGATAGCATTACGCCTATAGTCAGTGGCTCCACACATCTCCCTGTACAGTAAAGCCAAAATTGTCGAGCCCCAACTGAATGATCCGGCGAGACGAAAGTCGTTAAGATGTCGCAACCACATGCAGTGAACTAGGTTGCGCGATTTGTCCGGCATCAACAACCCTCCTATCAACTGCAATATGCATGCCCGTGCATACATCTTAACCTCATCCTCAGAGGCGTCTGCGCTCAACTCCCGAAAATTGGCATCTAACCAATTTAACGATATCCTACCTCCGATAAAACTTTCCGGGACACGTCCTAGATTTTCCCGGCACAAAGTAGTCCAAGAACCGGAAGCTATCCCTGATATCACTTCTCCATCCACCGGAATCCCCAGGTGCATAGAAACATCCTCAAGCGTGATCGTGCACTCTCCGCACGGAAGATGGAATGTGTGGGTCTCCGGCTTCTACCGCTCTACTAAGGCATAAATAAGGTATGGTCTATCTTACAGTGACCATGATATCTACCTATGTAACTAAATCCAGCCTCTACTAAATACGACAAAACACGGCTAGGTATCACTAACTTAATATTCCTAATAAAAGATCCAATATACGGTCATTCTCCTAAAAATAAATAATTACAAAAATTAATTCTTAATCTAATAATCATGCATTAAATAAATCAACAAATTATTACTAATAATTTAAATTAAATTAAAACGTTAAAATGTTACCGTACCAGCAAAATGTCGAGATATATGATTTCCATCTAAGCGAAGTAGATCGCCTTCCATTATATATTTGCAAAAAATTTATATTAGTAAAATATTAAATAAAGTAAAATACTTAAATAAATTAAATATAGAATATTAAAAATATTATAAAATATACCTTAAACGAGAGAGTATTTAAGAGAATTTGAGAGAATTTGGTGTGATGAAAGCGATTGAGGATGAGATATTTATAGGGAATGGTTGAGGTGTGAACGGCCGGGTAATTAAAGCTATAATGTGCCCCTGCACCGCGCTATACCCCACGTGTCAGATAAATAGGTATAGTGCGGAGCAGGGCGCGCGCTATAGCCACGTGTAACCCAGTTAGCGTATAGCGCCGTGCAGGGGGCGCGCTATACCCCACGTGGCGCCAAATCAACATATTGCGCGGGTCAGGGGGTGCACTTTACTACTACGTGTATTAAATCAAGAAATATAATCTGACCGATGTTAGATCGATAAATATATCGATCACCGGTGATATTTCGAAAAAAAACGTCTTATTAATCCAGCGACCATTAATCACTTTTAATTAGGAATATATAAAAGGTAAAGTAAAGAGAAGAAAACAATCGTAATGATTGTTCGTTAGTTGTTTATTTAACATGGCAGAAAACATCTCCTTTCTCTTTTTATTTTATATTTTATATATTTAATTATTTTATTTAGATTTAATATAAAAGCATTTAAATTATAAATTTTTTTCATTTAGGTGTTTAAATTTTTTTCGGTCTATATAAGTATCTAACATTATCATTTTAAATATTATGTATAGTTAAAAAATTATTATTTAATACATGTTACGTTTATATATATATATATATATATATATATATTAAAAATTATTTTAAAAATTAATTAAAAAATAAAAATATTTTAAAAAACATTAAAAAAATATTAATCATTCCCCCTCGTCCCCTCCTCCCCTTAGGTAGTTCTGTTGTACGACAGCCTAATATAAGGTTAAGGAAAGACGCTACCATAAATATTAATATTTTTTGGTAGAACGCTACCTAAAATATTATTTTTTCTACTGAAAATATTAATTTCGCTACCTAAAATAAATATTTCTAATATTAATATTTTCGATAGAAAAAAATAATATTTTAAATAGCGTTATACCAACATTATTAAAAAAATATAAAATTTCTAATAACGTATTTTCTTAACCTTATATTAAATTATCTTTACTTAAACATCCCTCCCCGCCCCTGGTTTTCCTCATACTATAAACTATATGCTTCAAAAAATGATTGAATAAAATTGAACTTTTCTTTTTTTTTTTGGTTGGAAATTCGAAATGACGGCAGAGCACAAGTTACCCTACTTTCGAAGGTTCTGTTTTACCACAGATCCACTCTGATTTTATTTTGAACTTCTCCTTTACATGTCCTCTTTGATTCAGATTGTACGGAATTCAATGCATTTGATGTAGACCATAAAAAAGAGGACCGGACCGGTAGTGGATTCCGTCGACGGTAACTGAATATATTCATCAATAGTGGTGACAATAGACGATAATAATAGTCTTTAGATTAAATGATTGAGGAGGGTATTTGAAGGTTTAATATTTTTTTGGGTGTTTTGTGAAAAATAGAAAAAATTTGATTATTTTTATTTTTTTAAAATCAGAAAATATAGAAAATTAGATCACATGTCAAATATTCATTAGTTGACTAATTTCTAGAGATTTTTTTAACCTCGTTACGGACTAAACATTTAAAATGATAACGTTTGTAACGTTAGATATTTATATTGACTTAAAAAAAATTTAAACACATAAATAAGAAAATAGATATAATTTAAACACTTTTTTATATTATCAAAACAATTTTATCACATATTATTTAAGCTTAATATAAAAATAATTACATTAGTTTGAACATTTTATTAAAAAAGTTTAGGTACTTAAATTATTTTAATGGTATAAAAGAACAAGTAATGTTATATCACATATATAATTTGAGATGAACGTTATTTTCATATTTAATTAAATAATAGTATATTCGAATAAAAATCGAAACACATATAATTTTATGTTAATAATTTTCTAAAATATATATAAAAAATTTAAGACATGAATAAAAAATAAATTATATAAAGATTAAAAAATTTCAAAATAAACCCATTCTTTTTTGTCTCTTGATTTTTCTCTAAATGAAAAAAACTCTAAATTTTCTATATACTACGTATAATCCATATGTTTTTAAAAGATAAGACATCATATTCGAATTGTCACTTAACCTTAAAATATTTTTTTTGTAAAAACTACTAATTTTATTAAAAATAAGTAGTAGTCTAAATTACAATGAAGATTTATAATTATAATTATAAATTAAGCATATAATTAGGATAATTTTTTATAATTATTAAAACGAAATCTAGCAACTTAAGATCATATAAGGACCATACAATAAAAGATTAAAAATTTAAACAAAAAACTCAAACAAATATGATCGTATCGACAAACAAAACCATAAAAAAATATCAAACTATTGAAAGACAATCGACAAATCACAAATCAGACCCGAGTGACATAAAAAGTTATCCACGAACGCAAATTAAGTATTCAAATCCAATCCGAATGTCCAAAGCAGTTAAGATCAACAATATAACATATAAGCATTATCTTGCTTAGTCGTGGTAATATCAAATCAACTCTTAAAAGAGATAAATAAAAAACAACCAAACGATCGAAAAATTTGTTAAAAGATAGAAAAATGTATCATAAAAGTAGATAAAAATATGTTATACAGATAAAAATAATAATAAAAAACTTTGACGAAGGCAATCCACGTTAAAATTAATTTTAAATTGATTACTAGATTAATGAAAGAATTTAATATTGATACAATACTAAGAGCTAGAGTACATAATTATAATGTTTTAAAGTTAAAAAGATAAATGTAGAATTTGAATAATAAGTTGGAGACGTATTGTTATTTTAATATTTTTTTTCTAGAATTATTTATTTTCGTACGTATTTATTGGCCAATGAGCCGATCACTCGGGAAATTATAAGTTTATAACCGGCTCTGTCTCACAATTTTCACTCAAGAAGAAGCTCTGCCTCAATGACGGCGTATCTACAGTTGATCACCGCCGCCGCCGTCGTCATTATCATTAAGGAATCAACGGCCAGGGAGTTACGCCCCTCGGATCACGGTCTGGAGTACCAAAGCCAACCGCCGACGGGTCTCAAGTAACCGGAGATGATGTCCTTCTTCGGATCAACGTCAAAGCCTTCCTCTACCTCATCATCAACGCCGTCTACGGTGGCGTTGCCGAAGGCCATGAATTCCAGCGATAACTCGTGGTGGCGGAGTGCGAACGATAACCGGCGGGGGAACAATCACCTGAGGCACGTGCTGCTGTTGGGGACCTTGATCTGCGGCTTCACAGGTGTGGCATTGTTAGCTGCTTCTGCTTTTATTTATGCTATTAAAATTAGATCGTTTTCTCCTTTAACTAAGGACCACAATAACAACAGTTTAGTCACAATTAGTAACTAATTATGGTTTTATTATGTAATAATATTGCTAGTTCATTTTTAATAATTTAAACTTATTAAATAATATTAGATTTATAAATTATTTTTAGATGCTTTCTTTTATAATGAAATCGTTAATTTAATTTGAAGCATAAGTGGCTGGATCTTATGATTCATAGATGCGGGGGACGTAAAGTGAAGTACAGCTCATTAATTCCGTTTGCCCTCTAGCTTTTAGGTACGGATTGAGATTAGATTTTTGGAGTTCACGAGTTCAAGTAAGCAAAAGTAATTTCAGCTTAAATTTTAAAAGTAAAATTCAGTCTAGTTCAAATAAAACTTTCATTTGAATTCGATTTTTATTTAATTTTGAAAACTTCATACATTTTCTGGCAATATGACATAATCTTGGAGACAGTTTCCCCACCTATAATGTTGTAAATGATGGTGTTTTCTATGAGTGCATTGTTGTTGAATTTCCAACAGTTTTCCGATCTACGTATTCCCGATCATTTTTGGGTCTCCTTATGTGCTGAACTGTTAATATCATGGACTGGATATCAATCCCGGCTTCTTCCATTATGTCACCGGCCGATAACATGTCATGATCGTATACTTGTTATAATGTTTAATGTTTAAATTTAACTGATTTTACTAATATATCATAATAATATTTAAGATGTTGATAAATCTTATTTGAATTATGGACAAAATGGACCGACGGTGTTTTTGAAAATTTTAATTTTTTTTTATATTTTAAATAAATTATTTAATTTTATATCATTAAAATTTTATAACCTCACACTCGTTAAAGTTTCAATATAATTTTGTATGTTTACTTTCTTTACACAAATTCTTACGGCCATCTCTGATAAGTAATGTACAACGATAATTCAAATATCTGATAGATAATAATATTTAATTTAAATTTGATGATAAATATAAATAATTTATGGACAAAAAACGAATTTAATTTTTAGATAAATTTACAAATTTAGATAATTTAAAAATGATAGATATTAGTACCTGCTGTCATTTCTACTCTACATATAACGTGGGTTTAACAGTGATAACACGATATAATTACACACTGCAAATACGACAATAAAGAATTAAAGCATGGAGTAAAAAGGCACAGATATTGAAATATATAAATATGTTAAAATCTAAATAATTTATGTCCTGTCAAAAGTTATATTAATGGATAATGATTGTGATATAAAAATATATAAACACGATACAAGTACATGAATTTTGGGAAATAATTACCGATATCTCAACAAACAATAGAATAATAAATTATATAATTCAAACTTACTGGTCAAGGGGCAGCCATTCCACATCTAGATAAATTTCTCCACTCTCAACATTTTGGAGCTTCAACTGCACGTACTGTTTCACCTTCCCATCGACAATGTTAATGATGCTGTCCTCCAAAAGCCCATTGTCCGCAGTTTTCAACCATTTCCCTATCTGCATATTCTCGAACATTTCCGGGTCTCCGTATGCCATTGCGGCTGATATCAGGGGTTGGATATCGATCGAGGCATCTCCCATTATGTCGTCGGCCGAGAACGTGTCGTGATCATATACTTCCTACAACGCCCGAATTCATCGGATCAGACCAACGTATCATGATCATGCTTAACATGACAGAGAGAACTCATATAAACAGTATTAGTGTTCAACACCTACTTATCCAAACATAAGGATATGATTCTTTTGAAAACACTCCGAATATACGAGCTACTTACCAATTTCAGAGGCCCATAATTGCTAGGAACAGATAGCATGAGATCCTCATTCCATATCGGATTCAAGCTGCTGGGTACGACGCCTGTTTGTATGGTCTAACAAAGATCAAATACCCAATGCTTATCGTTAGTAAAATAGTATTTGACATGATCTTCCGAATATACATGGATACATACATACATACATATATGTATTTGACATGCACATCCAAATCAGAGAAACATAGAAAATATAAGCGACGAACCTGTTGCCCGAGAGTTAAGACAACATAAGGATCACTTGTCATCATATCCCGGATGGCTAAATTCGAGCCTCTCAACACTGTGACCTTCAATAAACCGATAAATTCCACCATGCCTTCCTGTTACCACGTCAAAGGGATTCAAATTGATTAAATTTATCACCATATAGCCAATCAAATTTCTCTCGAGGTTCTTGAATTCTAACCGAATCGAAATGAATAAACCAAAACGAATCCACATGGTTCGAATAAATTTTCAGTTTCCCGATTTTTTTTCCAATAATCATGAGTTCCGTGATCTTCTTATTGTTCTGAGAAAATGAAGCAGATTGAAAAAGACACATAGATCAAATGAATTTACCTGTTCCGGAATTAATCGGAAACTATCCATAAACTTTGATGAAAAGATCTTAAATGAAGAGTTAGAGGAACTCTTCCCCGAAGAGATCCGCAAGCTCGGTTTAGAAAATTCTTGATCTTCGTACTTGGACCTGAAGAAGGATAACAAATAAGTAATTATAATAACAAAGCCTACAAGGTATAGAACACATATTGTTCCAACTCTTTACTTTTCCTTAATTTTCTTTGTTTGGCATGCAGGACTAGGAGTATAGAGATATTATCCTCCAAACAGAGCAGGACAAAGTCATACTTGAAAACATTTAACATACTTGATGAATTTATTCCTCTCCTCAACACTAGCATTTGGACCCGGCTTCGAATAACCTTCGGGTATATGGGCCTCGTAGATTGCATTAGCCGTCGAATTTCCTCCGACTTCGGCCACCGCGTCAATTTGTTCAATTGTCCATTCATCCAATGACACTGACATAACCTGAAATCATCACAAAAGGTAAACAAGAGCCAAACAAAGAGTCATGTTTGTTGGTTTTTTCAGTTCTCGGTTTCGGCCAATCTGTCGATTATCCGACTTTCTTTTTCTGGTTTCAGGCCAGGCCTTTTATCTGTTCTTCTGACTGGTCCTACCCGGTTATTTAACAGCATAATATATACAACAATAGATTAGATGTGGCCTAAAGTAGTCACCTTGGAGACGTGCGTACCCAGGCTTTTGTGCACGTCGCAACATTCCCCGCATATAAAGACTCCGATATTTGTCGATCTGAAAAGTAGAATCCGAGTATTACTTTCTGAATCAACAAACAACTTTACATACAAGAAAATGCTTGTTATAATGTTGTAATTCTAAAGCTTACGCCCATTTCGGATCCAGAGCACTACAATCCGCACAAATGCGGTTATCGCTTTGATTCAATAAGTTCCTCAGTCTTCTATTATGGGCTGCAAAACAGACATTTTCTACAAACTTGAGTACACAATTTACATTAAGAGGACGTGATTATGATTGATGATTCACTGGTATGTTACTTGGATTCTGATGAACTGTCGAAAATGAATGCGTATCTGAGGCAGATATTCGTATCCGAAAAAATACAGATTCGAATATTTCAAGAAAAAAAAATGAACGATTTTCAACGGAATTCGCTGTGCATGATGCACATCCAATATGTAAAACTTCCACAAATGAAATACTGTAAATTGCAAAACTTGTCATTTTACAAACTATTGAAGAAAAGCGTATTCACAAATTATTAAAACTCATTGCAAAAGCACAAACCTATGTGCTTCCTCATATTTTGACATGGAGAACATGATAATGATCAATAGTTCTCAGCTATAATACTTGGATGAGTGTTAGATATGTGTATGTTTCTAGTCGAGCATATTTAATCTGTTTCGAGTTTTTCCATGTATTTGGAGGGTCGTATCAACGTATCGGATCACGGCAGAAACACAGAGAAAATGATTGAAAATTGTAATTCTAGGCTATGTTAAATTATGGTGCAAGCATATTCAGCTTGTTCCAAGTTTTTCCATGCATTTGGAGAGTCATATCCCATATCCTATATCATATTCGAAAATCCGGAACACGAGGAACATGATTGTGATCCATAATTTCGAGCTATGTTTCTGAGATTCAGGTATGACTGTTGATGAAATGTTGAAGCATACCTGAGGAAATCTTTGTAAATTGAGCGCTCATCGCTTTGAAGCCAACACAAAATCATCCAACAAACAATGCTTGAGAAAAAATCTGAGAAAGAAGAAGACAAACAAACAGAATCCAATAAACATCAGCTAAATCAAAAGGCGTGTCATCTACTAAATATTAAGATTAAATTCCTTTTCTTCTGTGTTTGTATGAATCTGTAATAATAATATAACAACAATTAAATCAATAATTTTCAAACAGAAAATTATCAACAAAAAAAAAATCAAATGAAAGATCTGGAAAGTGGGATTCGATAATTCACCGCCGAGTTTGAATTCAAATCCAAAGATGTCCAGGGGGAGAATTGGGTGAATAGAGAAAAATAAAGTGAAACAGAAAGAATGGAATATGCATGAATGCCAGCTTCTTCTTCTTTTTTAATTATTTTTCTAAAACTAATACACCATTCGTTTAGTATTATACACCATTCGTATTTTTCTCCATTATTTACCATTGACAATATTAATAATCTTTAGTTAATTTTTCTTTCTTAATTAGGGATGGATTGATTTCGATTTTGACATAAAAAAATTAAAGGTTTATATTTGATTCTCATCTCTTTGAATGTTTGGTGATATTTCACTTATCCATTTTATTCGAATACTTTTTTATTTCTTTTTTATTCGTTAAGATAAAAGAGATAATTAAAAATATATATAAAAGAGTATTATATAAATTATTTTTATAATAATTATTCAGGTTAAATCATTTTTTTATCTTAATTTCAGTTTCACTCTAATTCTAAGTCTTTCCTTCATAAAATTCATCTTAAATTTAATTTTAAAAAGAAATTTGATTACACGTACTGAGTGACCTTAGTGGTAAAAATAATTGTTGTTATTTCTTGAGGTTCCGAGTTAGAATAATAGGAATGCCAAGAGTATAAGATATTGTCTTGTACTTATCCAGATTAATAAAAAATAGTCTTATATTTCGTAATCAAATCAAAATTCATTAGATGTGAATTTTTATTTATCTCTATTTGTAACAATTATTATAATCTAAAATTTTAATATACATGTATGCGTATGCGTATACGTTTTAATATTTATAATTTTTAATATATTAGTTATTTTTCAAGGTTTAAATTAAGATGAATAAGGTTTTATTTGTGGTAACTTTACTTGCAAGTAAAGTCGCGTATAAATAAGGTATAATCTATCTAATAAATCAAGAGTTAAAATTTTCCCATTTCTCTGTGCGAAACTGAGTTTACTCTCGAAACTTGATCACCTACATTCCATATTCGGATGACAGATTTGAGTTTGCAGATCCTCTATTCACAGCAGCTTCATCACGTCATCCGTGCATGATCAATATGGTATGTCTTGTCATACTTTTCATCAAATTCATGTTTTATGGTACCACTGTATTCATGTTCTCTTCTCTATGAAATTTGTGATGTGATAAATTTTGAATATGTTTGTGGCCTTTTGCATTAAGGTTTGTTTAGTCAAAACCTGCTCAAGCAATAGGGGAAAATGGTGTTTCTAAATCAGAGCAGCTGCTGTCGAATGCCAAGCAAGAACATCCTTCCAATTTGTCTAATATCCATTCAAATCCTGTGAGTTACAATCCACTTACAGTAATCAATATTTAGCTTGAGTAAGCTACAATGAGATCCTGGAAATGGCTTCTTGAAAATTATGAATAATTTAAATGAAGTCAGTTTATAAATATATATATATATATATATATATATATATATATATATATAGCAGGGTTCTAGAAGAGCTTTCCAAGCTGTTGAAAACACCATCCATAGTAGCAATAGTCATCTTTCATCTTCTTCAATTGATGCACCAAAGGGTCGTCTCAGGTTCTTCCTCTCTCACTATTCTTCACCATCCTCTTCTTCTGCTACTATCACTCAATAGTACTAGTAAAACAGCTTTGAATTGTCGTTGTCACACTAGAACACCGAAATTGGCTCATGTTTCGCATCTTCCTCACTCCAAATCATTCCGTTTCATGAAGGAAAATGATTTGTCCGATTCCGTTTCCAATAGACTAAACTGAGTTAAGAGATCCCAATCTTCCAAAATTTCAACTTCATCCGAAGCTCCTACCATTTGTGATCCTTTAATCGAGTTGCATTCTGTGTCAGGAGACTTGTTGAAGCAGCCTGAGGAGTCTGGGGAGCTTCATTTCACTCCCATGTCTGCTACTAAGAATGCATCTTATTCTACATTGAATCATCTTGTTGCTGGCAATGGTAATTCGAAGAGAAGGTTCATGGATGATGAGAAATCGAACACTAACTTGAGAAACACTAAAACACCACACTTGCAGGCTTTGTTTTCTCCTGAGATTCAATCTACCGCAACCATGACAAAAATTCCTGCCTGTTATGCTGCCGATCATATCATTTTCGGGGTTACTGACAAGAAAAAATGCAGAGCTAAAGTTGCACTTTCTGTTACTCAATCTGGACCGAATCATGAAAATTTGGCACCAGCTCTAGTAACACCAAAACACCACCCCTGCAGGCTTCATTTTCTCATGAGATCCGGTCTACTGTAATTATTAAAGTTTGACTCGAATTTAAAGTGACACAAATTAAATTTTAAATTTGGAAGAGTAATAATTTTAGTTTAATTAAAAATAAACTTTATTAAAATATATTTCTACTCTATTTATTTTTCCTTTGTAATCAAGTATTCATCCCTATAAATAGATATTAAGGGTAAGAGTTAAAATTAAGTTTTTTTCCCCTACCCAAATAATCTTGTATTTTCTTCATTCCTATTAGTGAAATTCTTCTCATATGTCTGTTGTTTTTCCCTTTTGGGTTTTCACCAAAAGACATTGTCAAATTGGACGAATGAAGAAAAGCGTAAGGATTGTAAAGCCTTATCTTAGTTCCGTTTACACTTATCAAATGAAATATTGCATGATATGTTGAAAGAAAAAGCAGCTACTTGTGATAGCCATGAACATCCTTTCCAAGCTGCTTGACATTGCTACCTCTGAAAAAAAAAATTCAATTTCACCCTAAGTGCAGAAAAGTGAACCTAACTCACTTATGCTTTGCTGATGATTTACTTATCTTTTGCAAAGGAAGTTTAGATTCTATTGTTGGGGTGAAATGTGTTTTGGAGAGGTTCTAGGAGATATCTGGACTGAGGCTTAATGCTTCCAAAACTGAAATTTTTATTGATGGTGTCAATGGTAATCAGAAGACTTTGGTGCATGAGGTTATTGGATTCAAAATTGGTTGCCTCCCTGTGAGATACTTAGGGGTACCTCTTGTCCCCAGGAAATTAACTGAGAAAGATTGTGTTAATCTGGTGGAAAAAATTAAAGCTAAGCTTGGACTTTGGTCCAATAGATAGCTGAGTTATGCTGGCAGGTTACAACTGGTGAAAGCAGTTCTGTTCAGTATTGCCAATTTTTGGTGTAGGTAACTTATTCTTCCTGCTGTTGTGGTTAGAAGAGTGGACCAACTTTGTGCTAGGTTCTTTTGGAAGGAAGGAGATATTCCAGCTAAGGGGGCTCGGGTGAGTTGGGAGGTAATTTGCACCCCTAAATCAGAGGGGGGCTGGGCCTTAAGAATTTGAAATGTTGGAACAAGGCTTGTATAATGCTGCTGGTTAAGGATATACTTGCTGCTGAGGGCTCACTTTGGGTTGCTTGGGTGAGGACATATGTTCTTAAAGGGGCTAATTTTTGGTCTATGGAGTGCAAAGCCTCGTACAACTGGAGCTTGAGGAAAATTTTGAAAGACATGGAGGAAGTATATCCGCTATTTGTAGGAATCACGGATTGGGACAAGGTCAATGCTCGATGGTTGTGGTAGGGGTTTAGGGGGAGGAAGGAGAAGGTTGGGTGGCATAAAATTGTATGGTTTCTCATGCATATACCCAAGCACTCCCTTATTGCTTGGATGGTTGTTCTTGATAGGTTGCCTACTGCTGATAGGTTGATTCGTTTGAGGATTGAGGTGAACGATAAATGCAGATTGTGTGATGCTATATGTGAGACTCGTAGCCATATCTTTTTTGAATGCCCTTTTTCGAAGGCTGTTTGGGAAGGGATTATGCGGTTGTGTAGCATTGATAGAACTGTGGGAAATTGGGAGGAGGAGCTGAACTGGGCGATATCTCGGTTCAGAGGTAAAACTTTTCATTCGCTTATTCTTAGATTAGCCTGGTGTGCATATATATACTGTATATGGGAAGAGAGGAATCATAGGCAGTTTAGGGGCATACACAGGGAGATTGATATTGTGATCAATTGCATTAAGGATGTAATTAGGATAAAGGCTGCTAGAATAGCTATTAAGAATAATGATGTTAACTGTAATCTTTGTCTAGCTTGGGGGATTAGCACTCCCTAGGAGGTTGTTCTGGTTTGGCTGTCTGTATTGGTTGTAGCAGTGAGTATTTTTATACTGCTTATTGGATAATATAAGAGAGAAATTTATCCAAAATAAAGTGGCTACTTCATTGGGGCAAAATTGGAGCAACTATGTATGAAGAAATCGTTGACTAACAAGTTACACTTAAAATAACGTCTTTATTTGCTCAAATTGGTGAAAGGTACTTCCCTTGAAGAGCACCTGACTGCAGTCAGGGAAATTGTCTTTGATCTATAGACTTTAGAAGTGAAGTATGGTTAAGAAGATTTACAATTGATCATCTCGTGTTCAATGCCTCCTTCTTACTCATCTTTCACAGACATAATATTGTACAATCGTGAAGCACTCACTCTTGAAGAGATTTACAGGCCTACACTCGTTTGACAAGATAAACCATCTTGTATCTGGTTTCGAGCCTTATACAGAGGGTCTCGTGGTGCATGTATCAACTAGCTTAGACCATGAAAGAAAAGGCGAGCGTTCTTATAGTAATGAAAAAAAGGGCAAATCAAAATCTTTAAATCGAGATAAAACTTTTCACTTTTGTAAAAAGAAATGTCATGTTAAATCGGAATGTTACAAGTTATAGAATAAAATTAAGAGAGAAGCTGAAGAGCAAAACTCCAAAAAATCTGGTGAGGCCGATGTAGCAGAGGAGTGCGAATGTGCAATGACAAAGAGCTCTTAGTTGTGGCTGACGACAACTCTATAATAAGTGATGAGTGGATACTTGACTCTGGTAGTAGTTTTCATATGTGTCATAATCGTGGCTAGTTTGCGAAGTATAAAGATGTATCTACAGGTAATGTATTTTTTTTTGGAAATAATGTCTCTTGTAAAGTCGCAGGTATTGGCACAATCAAAATTAAGATGTTCGATGAGATTGTTTGAACACTTGGTAATGTGAGACATGTTCCATATTTGAGTTGAAATATAATTCCGTTAGGTACCCTAGATTCAAAAGGGTACAAATTCTCCAGTAAATGTGGAGCTATGAAGATTTGCAAGGGCTCTCTTGTTGTGATGAAAGGGCAGAGAAAGACTGTCAAGTTTTATGTTCTATAGGGTTCAACAGTTTTAGATAATGCAGTTGATGCTTCATCCCCATGTCAAATAACATTGTTATTGGTAAAAATGTCTTGATTAAATCTAGTAAAAGAAGACTTTTTATTGAACAAGATAATCGTGGGCAGAACGATTATGTGAAGTAGAAAAGAGTTCAACTTCGTGGGCATAACAAATTTGAAGATAGAATTATCATTGATGATGGGGATCATGATGTGCATGATATTACTCGTAGTGATATATTTGTGAGCAAAGTAGATACTTATGATAACCATATTGATGTGAAGGTTAAATCAAAGATTAGAA
Source organism: Hibiscus syriacus (assembly GCF_006381635.1). Taxonomy (NCBI): domain Eukaryota; kingdom Viridiplantae; phylum Streptophyta; class Magnoliopsida; order Malvales; family Malvaceae; genus Hibiscus; species Hibiscus syriacus. The sequence continues at coordinate 206,826 of NW_024063259.1, read as the reverse complement.
AAAGCTTGGATTCAGTCAGTATCCATTATTGAAGATTACCCCTTTGAAGGGTGTTGTGGAAGATGTGGAGAACTTGTTCGTTGAAGTGAAGAATTGCTTTTATTGAGTTTGGTGTCTCATCGAATTTAAGTATTTTATTTCGAAATCTTCGCACTTTCAGAGTTTATGTCAAGATGGAGATTTGTTAGAGTGCGTGTAACACCCCCAACCCGTATCCGACCCAGATACTAGTCCGAAGTGTCACATTGACTTTTCAAACCTTGACTCTTAAGAAAAATCCCGGGAAATTTAAAACTTTATTTAAATCAAAATAAAGACTTTATCAGAGTGCTCGTACTTAATGACTTATTACATGCCAACACTTTATACATAACCAAATACATACTTTGTCAAATATTTTTGATATGATCTTTTGGTAAGGAAAACTGATCTGTCTTGCTCCGCATCACTCCTTACTCTTCTCGAAACCTACGTGTGAAACAATCACACGCTAAGTCGAAGACTTAGTGAGGCATAACAACTTATAATGCACTTTAAAACATATATTGATACATGCATGTTCTGTTCTATCATGTTATAGCAATTCCATGCATTTTTCTTATCGTATAAAATCATATCAGATTAATTACAGTAAATACATACATACACATAATTCATCATTAACAGTTTATCATATAATCACATACTTTTTCAATCAAACGCTATACACACACAACATCATATCATTTCTATAGCATTTATTATACCACTAACTTATATTTGTTCATATCTCTGGATTAGCCCATGTACATATGTGAGAACTATCGATATGTGAGTCTATAGAGGTTGTGCACTATGCTGTCACCACAGCTCGTATAAATGCACCGAAGTGCCCCGTAGAATTGCACCGTAGTGCCATATAATGATGTCCATAAGGACCACATAGAATTCTTTAAGAATCATATACATATGCTAGGGATCAAGTATGTGTCTTTCCAGACTTCACACATGTTCCAAAGAATATACATATGTCCCGAAGAACCGCGTAGAATTGCACCGTAGTGCCATATAATAATGTCCATAAGGACCACATAGAATTCTTTAAGAATCATATACATATGCTAGGGATCAAGTATGTGTCTTTCCAGACTTCACACATGTTCCAAAGAATATACATATGTCCCGAAGAACCGCGTAGACCCTCGACTCTTGGCATGCCAACTATACCCCTAGCTCTCATGACACATAACATGGGTGTTATCATTTATTTCATTTCAAATATTCACATAAACTTGTAATTCACTTTCACATATCACTTATCACATAGCTTCTTTTCATATGATCACATAGTCACGTAGTTCACTTACACGTAGATCATTTCCATATAATTCACATGTCACATATGTCATGTTTTCATATAATTTCTATCATTTCTCACCCAATCACCTTTATTCATGTACACATACTCATCATATCTTGTTCACAGATGATCATATACTTCATATAACAGATAGGAACACTTTCACGTAGCTTATAATCATAGGTTTTGTCTCATAACATATCATGTAACATTATAATAGAAATACCTATAAGTCATATCACTTAGAGCACATATACTTATAGTCACATTGCTTATATCTTAATCTTATGCCTTCTCTTAGACATATATATATATATTCACATGTTCAGGTAATCTACCATTTCATCATATAATTGTGTATTCATATAACTCATTTCATTTCATATCTATCTATATATATATCCTCAAGATTATCCTAATATAAATCATATAGCACTCTTATATTTCGTATTCATATTCATCTAGGGCAGACTTATAAACATATCTCACTTCTATTATTTCTCTATATATAATCTAATCTGTTTACTTAATTCAATTTCATATAACTCCTATAATCTTCTCATATAACTTCATAATTTTATATCATACAACCCATGTGTTATAGTTTTATTTAAACATATGAATCTTTCCCATCTAGCTTATCTTATATGTTCATCTTATCATTTATGTTCAAATCTCTTAGTTAGTGTACTATTCTCACTTCATCCTATAGATCAATATTATCCAGCTTATTTCACTTATCATATAGTAATAATTATATTTTACTATGATCACATAGTTTATATCTCATATAATTCATAACCTTTCTTATGTAATTACTTATACTTTATCATCTAACACATAAAAGAACAGATCAATCCATATACTCAAGCATACATACATGCATATTCAACTCATGCCTTTAATCATGCATTCATGTGTAACATTTCAGGAAATAGACTCATCGCAAGTCTTATTCCCATTGCACATCATATACTATTGAATATGCACTCACCTGGCCTCACTAGTCAATTCCAATCTCTTATCTTTCCCCTTGATCGATCTTACTTGTCAATGGTTCCGGAACTCGTTTAAGCTCTGAATCTACATAATTATACATTTTAAGGCAATTATTAGATACCTACACCTTGTAATTTGATACTAGCAACTTAAACGAACTTATTAAACCCATATTCCCAATTTTCCTTTAGGGGGAATCGGTTCCCCCCTATGGGGGTATCGGTTCCCCCATGACATACTGGAAATTCTTGTTCGTTTGAAGGGGTATCGGTTCCCCTTGAATGGGTACCGATTCCCCTTGCCCAGAAATCATATTTTGAGCTCGAAAATCCTTCATTTTCAGCTCAACACATCATACTTCATTCCCTTTAATATTCCTAACTTTCATACACATACTTAAACTCATTTCTACTCCATAATCACTTCTTTAAACTCAAAATTCTATCATTTACATGGCATTCAAGAATCACACTAAATTTCCAACATGTTCTAAAACCCATTCTATCACTTCATATCTCTTAATTTAACCCTTGACAAGTCAAATTCAACTTCACAATCTATTATCTCCTTCCATATCAAAAATTCACTTAAAAACTCATTTTTCTTAATTTCTCATAACTTGTTAATCTTTGAGGTTTAAGCCACCTAAAGCTTTCCTTAATCTTTCTTAATATCCCAAGAATCAAAACAAGCTTTAAAACGAAAGAATTAACCAACTAAAGACCCACTTACCTTATACCAGGCTTCACGGTTGAGAGGAGGAAGAAGAAGACTGAAGAATGCTCTGGACTTTTCTTCCTACGTGCTTATTACCCTTTATAAAGGGAAATAAAAATCTTCCCTGAAAAATTACCATAGTACCCTTAATATTTCCAAACTTAATTATTAAATCCAACATCAACTTTCTTCACTTAAATCCATGAACTTTTAACTTATTTCGAAATCGAGCACCTAGTTTACAAAATTTGCAATTTAGTCACTGACCCTGATTTGGGATGTTACAGTGCGACTCAAATTTAAAGTGGTACAAATTAATATTTAAATTTGAAAAATTAAGAATCATAGTTTGATTAAAAGTAGAAAACTTTATTAAAGTATATTTCTACTCTATTTAATTTTCCTTTGTAATTAAGAATCTATCCTATAAATAGATACAAAGGGTAAATGTTAGAAATTAAGTTTTTCTTTCAACAAAATCCTCTTGTATTTTCTTCCTTTATATTAGTTAGTAAAATTCTTCTACTCTGCGCGTGGTTTTTCCTTTTGGGTTTTCCACGTAAATATTGGTGTTTTTTCTTTTGTTCGATCGTATTTATTTATTTGCCGATAATTGTTACGATATTTATAACAATAACCATGGAAAAACTCCTGCCTTTTATAGTGCTGGTCATCTCATTTCCAGGGTCACTGACAAGAGAAAATGTAGGACTAGAGGTGCACTGGCTGTAGCTCAATCAAGACCGACTACCGCCGATAATTATTTCTCAAGCGATGATTCTAAAAATGTTGGCTTTGAAGAAGATTATGAGTCTGGACTCGAGAACAAGTTCAGTGTTTCCATGCTCCCTTCACCTGCTGAGGCTTAATGCATTGGCTTCTGTCTCTTTCTTCTGAGAGTGACGAGGAGAATTCTGCTTCTTTGCATGGCTTGCTCGAAAAATATAAAACACGTCTTTCTCCTTCATCACCATTATCGGATCTTGGTTTTTCCTTTAGCAATGACAAAAGTGATGATACTAATAGTGGCACCGGAAAGAGCTGGAGCACAAATAGTATGTTCATTTCAACTCAAGGTCCTCAGTTTCGACTAAGTTCAGATTGTCTATCGCCTGTGCTCTTGTTTCATCTTTTCCAAATGTCACACCTTATTCCAGATCCGTTCCGCCAAAAGAAGAGGAAAAACGCCGCTACGATATTGATAGGAGAAACTCTCCACTGTCTGCAGATACATTAGGGAGTGAAAATGTTATGCAAACCCCAAACTCCGATACAAGCTTCGAAAGACCTATTAGGCTGTCATGTTCAAGTTTAAAGTATCACAAGAGACATCATCACCATCATTCCAAGCTATTTTCGATGGTTGAAGATCTCCGGATGGCGAGGTTGTCTCTCGAGAGCCATGTTTCAATATGGGATACAACCGGTTCGATTATTAAGTTTGATCACCTGTCTGTCTATAAGCTCCCGATTCCATGGATCTTTCTCAATTTCAGGAAATTGCGGATGATCAATATTTGTGACGTATCACAATCTGAAATGAGAATATCCTGGAAGGAAGGGTTAGTAAGTCCCATTTTTGCCCTTTTCCAAGGTTTTATACATATGAAATTTATGGCTTTGTAATCTTTAATTTCTAATTAATTAACACATGATTAAGTGTTTTACCATATAGGGCCTATCATTCTTTGAAAAAAAATGAATCGGTTTAATAAAAATTTTGTTGATTTAGTTCAATGCTTTAAATTATTATAAAATATATACTAAAAAGTACATCATTAAATCAAATACAATTATAATCTGTAAATCTTAGACGCTTTATATCTTCTTCAGGTGAATATAATTAATTAAAAAATGTATATAAAAAAAGGAAAGAAGAGAAAGCGAGAAATGTAAAATAGAAGCAAAGGCAGAACAAAGTGAGAAATGGTGCAATGGTGGGGTCCAATTTGTTATTTGTTAGTTTACTATTCTCTCTTTTTGTGGGTTTTTATGATAATATTGAATTATTCTAAATAAATATAATCTCTGTAATAACCATTTTTTATTATTAAATAATTTATATTTAAAAGCAATTATGATTTTGTTTTGAAAATTTTAAATTTTCTGTTAATTTGAAATTTAGAGTCGTCATCGACCTTTGGGTTAGGTAGGTCGGATACTAAAAACGTCTTTTAAAATAATTTTAAAGAAAAAAATATTGGTCTGAGTGTCACTAGAAATTCATTTTTCAGGATTCGGTGTTGCATACGGTCGGGGAAGGGTGAGCACCCCCTAAATTTTATATATCTAGTTAAAAAATACATGTATAAAAAATATATTAAAATAATATGTAATAAAAATATTTAAAAAATATTTAATTAACTTAATAAGAAACAAATATTAAAATATTTTATTCGAATAACCCTCGGATTGACACCCTAAATTTTTAGAGGCATTCCATTAATCGAACAATTAAACATAAATTTATAAAATTACGAGATACTAATAATAATAAATTTTGTTATTTAAATATACTCAATAAAAAACTTTTTCTATCAATACCTAAATACATTCATAAATTATCAAAATATGATATATAACCCATATTATAAAACCACGCATTTATACATATTTCAAAATATCATTTAAAATAATAAACATAGATATACACCTATCACAAAAATAAATAAATAAATAAATGCACAAATAATCAGGGTGACTAAATCAAAATAATAACAAGATGCTTTATGTTGGACTTGTATTTGCCACCAAAGCAGATAAGATTGTTGGGTCTCTTGGTTATGAGAATTCTTTTCATGGGAGATTTGGTTTCTCTGGAATAACTCCTCCGAAATTGAAATCCTCCATATCTCCAATCAATGTATTCATGGAAAAATTTATAGAGAAGAATGCTACTAGGTGGAGTTTCTTCACTACCGTATATGCGAGCCCCAACATCACTATAAAGAAACAACTTTGGGACCAACTTTCGAGCTTCAATCCAGGAAAAATGAAGCCTGGATCATTGGTGGAGATTTTAACTGCATTCTCAAGAATGATGATATACATTGGGGGTAGCGAACAGAACAGAGGGAGCAACAGTCTTTTCAACAACTTTAATTTCGACAACTGCCTCTTAGAACTAAACTATGTTGGTCAAAAATTCACCTGGAGGAGAGGGAATCTTTGGCAACGTATGGATCAAGCTTTCATAAACGAGGAATGGAGCAACCGACTCCTAGACACTAGAGAAATACATATGGATCGCATTGGCTCTGACCATAGTCCACTTCTAATTCAATCGACCAAAGAATCGGGGTTAAGGAAGACCTTTTCGGATGCTGGCAGCCTGACTCGACCACCCAAAATTTGAGGAACCATTGAACAAACATTAGGTAACAAATGACGATATCAACACAAACTTGAAAAAGTTCAAGGAAGAGGTCACCAAATGGAATAGGGAAACCTTTGGTAGCATTAACAAGAAGAAAAAAGAGCTCCAAGCTAGACTAAGAGTGATTGATAATGCTCTACAAAGAAAACACTCAGATTTCTTAGTTCGTTTAGAAAAAGAATTAAAAGCTGATTTGGAAGAAACACTCAGACAAGAAGAACTTCTATGGTTCCAAAGAACAAGAAGTAAATGGGTACTACATGACGATAATAACACTAGTTATTTCCACAAAAGTGCAATTGCTAAACAAAGAGCAAATACTATATTTGCATTGGAAGTCACTGATGGAGATGTTTGTATAGACCAGGAGGCTTTGAAATCACACGCTATTCAATTTTTTAAAGAGCTCTTCACAAGCTCCATTAGAGACAACCAAATTTCAACCCCGAGGAACCAGATTCCAAAAATCTAAGCAAGCCAGCTCACAGCATTGGAAGCTCCTGTAGAGGAATAAGAAATAAAAGAAGCAGTCTTCAGTATGGGCCCCCTCAAGGGCTCAAGGCTCCCGGAGCAGGTGACATCCATACCATGTTCTACCAGAAAATTGGGACCGAGTGGGGGAAAGTGTTTGCGAACTAGTCAAGAAATTCTAAAATGTGAGCCAATGGATGAAACCATTAATAGAACTTTGTTGGTGTTGATCCCGAAGGTAGAAAATCCTGCAAAAATTTTGCAATTCCGACCAATAAGCATGTTTTCATTCCTCTATAAAATTGTTACGAAGGTCATTGTTAATAGAATCAAACCCCTACTTCCCGACCTCATCTCCAGTAACCAGACCAACTTTGTAACACCTTCAACCCGTATTCGACCCGGATACAAGTCTGAGGTGTCACATTGACTTTTCAAACTTTAACCTTTGACGAAAACCAAGGAAATTTAAAACTTTTATTAAAATAACATTTTTACTGTACACGAGTTAACCAAAACAAGACAAAACTGATCAGAGCATTTGTAACCAACACTTTTCTTACATGCCAACACTATACACGACAAAAGACATACTTTATCCATTACTTCTGATCTGATCTTCTAGCAGTGCTGTTGTTCTTGTCACTCCTATTTCTGTTCTTCCCGATTCTGGTACCTACGTGTAAATCACTTACACGCTAAGTCACAGACTTAGTGAGGCAATAAACATATAATGTAACTTTAACTAGCAATCATACATAAACAATTATTACCATCATTTCACACAACTCATATACTTTTCCATATAACAATTACATACATACATATGTGTCATTATCATTCATATCTCTTACCCCCTATTCCTATGATCTTTTATATACCTATCATATATCACACATAACATTTCACAAGGAAACAAACATATCATCATATTCAGTTTATTAATATTATCTCTTTATTAGCCTATGGTACACATGTGAGAACTATAGATATGTGAGTCTATTGAGATTGTGCACCACTATGTTGTCACCACAGCTCGTATAAATGTCCCGAAGGACCTATCCAGAGGTCATAAAGATCCTCGGTAACTGTCCATATGTTCCTAAGAACATAGGTAACCATCGACTCTTGGCATGCCAACTATACCTCTAGCTCTCAATACACATAACATGGGCATTTTTCATTTATACACTTTCATTGCTCTTATGATCACATATTACTTTTCTTCTGTCACATATCACATGTGCATATAGTCACATAGTTTACTTTCATGTCACTTTTCATGTAAACATATGATTCACTTTCACGTATCACATATACTTTCTCTTTCATATAACTCATGTCTTGTGATCATTTAAACACGTATCACATAAAATAACATGTCAAACCTATCATTCCACTGATACAATATTTTCATATATTCCTGTAGTTCAGTATCATATATCATATGGATCATATAAATCATGTCACATATACTCATGCATACATAGAATTCACAAATCAAATAACATTTGACGAGTTACTTATTACCATAGTAACTCCGTCACTGGCTCATCGCAAACCAATGCTTATTCGATAACATAAGTACAATAAAATTGCACTCACCTTAGCCTTGCTTGCTTTGATTTGATTCTAATTCTTCAATTGTTCCGGAACAAGCTTTCATTCTATATCTACATAATAATAACACATTGATAAATATCAATATACTAATTGATATATTCTAAGCTATCACTTCATAGGCTATAAGAAAGTCATTTTTAACTTTTAATGAAGGCATGCATCGATGCACTACACCATGTATCGATGTATCCCTGGACAGGTGCATCGATGCACTATCCATGCATCGGTGCATAAATCCTATTCGATGTTTGCATTTTAAGCAGGTGCATCGATGCACTCCTTATGCATCGATGCACTAATTGCATTCGATGTTCATTTATTTGAGAGTGCATCGATGCACATTGAAGATGCATCGATGCACACAACCCAGAAATGATACTTTGAGCACGAAAATCCCTTCTTTATTCTCTCAACTCTTCATATTTCATCCCTTTTTTTCTATTCTTAACTCTTATACACCTATTTAAACTAATCTATACTCATTTATTTCATCTTAAACCCCAAAATCCTATCCTCCTTATGAGATTCAAGAATTATACCAACTTTGCAACATGATTTAATTCCACTTCTAACACTTCATATGTCTTAACTAGATTGATGACAAGTCAAATCCAACTTCCAATTCTAATTATCAACTATATATCAAAATTTCATTCAAGAACTCTAAATCTTTAATCTTCCCTAACTCTTTTATCTTTTGATTTTAAGATAACTTACGCTTTCCTTAAGCTTAGTTATCATCTAACGATCAAAACCCAAACCTTAAATTAACAAATAATTAACAAATCAGAAAGCTTACCTTTTCTTGGCTCTCTTTCACGTATGAAGAAGAAGAAGAAAGAAGAAAGCTCTGGAGAAATCTCTCCTTCCCACATGTATATATCCTTACCATATCCCATTTTTAATTCATTTCTTAGTCAAATGACCCTTTTGGCCTTTAATACCTTTTATAATTACTAGCATCTTTAAGGTAATATTTCCAAATAAATCATTGAACTTTTCAACTATTCCATTTTAATCACCAAATCCTGAAATATTACAATTTGGTCACTAACCCGGTATTGAGGATGTTACAAACTTTTTCCCTGGTCGAGTAATCATTGACAATATCGTAATAGCACAAGAAATCATCCACTTAATGCAACGGAAAAAGGGAAGGAATGGTTGGATGGCAATCAAAATCGATTTAGAGAAAGCGTATGATCGCCTCGAATGGTCTTTCATTGACGACACACTTAAAGATATTGGCATACTTGACCTCCTACGGAACATAATTAGGAACTGTGTTAGTTCAGTGTCCACTCAGATTGATTGGAATGTATCTCTCACAGAAATTTTCAGATCTTCAAGAGGCATTAGGCAAGGTGACCTACTATCCCCATACTTGTTCGTGCTCTACATGGAGAGACTTGACCAAGCAAAAACCGAAGAAATCAACAATGGATCTTGGAAGCCAATAAAGCTCGCCAAATTTAGACCCGAAATATCTCACCTATTTTTTGCTGATGACCTCTTTCTCTTTGTCGAAGCCAAAGTTTCTCAATTAAAAGTAATAAGGAAGGTTATACATATTTTTTACGCAAAATTTGGGCATAAAGTGAGCATTTCAAAGACTAACATCTTCTTTTCTGTGAATATTCCTAAGGAAACCAAAACCATCAGCATCACAAGTATAAGCTTCAAAGAAGTTAGCGATCTCGTCAAGTACCTCGGGGTCCCACTTTTGCATAAAATAGTCACGAGGAAAACGTACCAGCCAATAGCACAGAAGGTAATAAACCACTTGACAGGTTGGAAGGCTAAGTCCTTATCCTTGTAGGTAGGCTCACTTTATCCAAGTCTGTACTCTTAACAAATCCCTATTACACGATGCAATCTGCGATGTTGCCGAAAGGAACTTGTAGTGACCTGGAAAAACATAACTACCAAAATATGACTTTCTTCATGAAACTGGCCTATCATACTAAGAAGGGTCAAATGTGGGTTAAAATTCTACAGGGCAAGTACAAAATTAAAGAGATCCTGTCTAAGTCCCTACCTTACAAAAACGGCTCGCATATATGGAAAGGCCTATGCAAAGTATGACCAACCTTTCGAGAAAATGTAGTATGGAACCTGGGGAACGGTGAACATATTGAATTTTGGGAGGACAATTGGATTAAGGACTTAGGTCCCCTTCGGATTCATTGTCTCCAACCGAACAACATTACTAAAACTCCTTGCAAAGTAAAAGACCTCATCAACGAAAACAACGAATGGAGCTGGGAGAAAATCAGGAACGTACTCCCAGAAAAAGCTATCCTAGCCCTTGAGACAATACCTCCCCCGCTCGACCTGGCAATTGAAGATTCTGTTGGTTGGAAAGGTACAGAGAATCGTTTGTTCTTAGTAAAGTCATCATACAACCTTACCCTTAGTTCCGTAAATGAACAGTCAGAGCCTGGGAGATTCTAGAAAAGTACAAAAACTTCCCTAGAATCAAGGTGTGGTTGTGGCTGGCCATCAATGACAGGCTACTCACGAATGTCGAAAGGGTCAGGCTCCATATGGCCACTGACACTAGGCGTCAAATATGTGGAGCAGACAAAGAAAACATTGATCACATCCTTGGATATTGCCCCTGGCATTCCAGATTTGGAAGAAAATGCTACCACCTGACAAACTTGAGGAGTTTATGAGTTGCCATGTTAAGACCTGGCTCGTGGAGAATCTGGAGAAATCAAGGGAAACAAAGGAAGAGATTGGACATTGGCCAACTTTCTTTGGAACCACCGTGTGGACATTATAGGACAGAAGGAACAAAACCATTTTCGACTAGGAGGGATGCGAAAAGGAATCAACCTTTGGAAAGGGAATAAGACTGACCAGAGAATTTTTGAACTCTAGGAACCTTAAAACCAGGCAAAAGGTTCAAACTCAAGGAAAGAGAGAAGAGAAGTGGAAAGCACCCTGTGCCCCTTGGATAAAACTTAACATAGATGGTACACGGAAGAACTCCTCAGGGAAACAACTCGTGGAGGCGTAATAAGAGATGATACAGGGAACTGGGTACTAGTGTACACAGAAAATTGACATCTTCTCAGTGTTGGAAGCCGAACTCTGGGGCATCTTCGAGGGACCGTAGATGGCTTGGAAACTTGGGCAGAGACAAGTACAGCTCGAAATGGACAGCAAGGAAGCCATCAGACTAATACGAGAGAGGACAGGTAATAGCAACCTAACCATTGTCCAAAATATGCATTATATGCTCGAGAAGAATTGGGACGTGAGAGTTATACATATGTCAAGAGAAAGTAATAAACTAGCAGATTTCCTCGCCAAACTTGCATGGAACCAGTCTCATGGCCTGCATAAATTTCAACAAGCACCAGAGGACGTGGAAGCCATAGTCCAGAAGGAAAAATGTGGACTAACGTAGTTCACAGTATTTCTTTTGCTAAACCAAAAAAATACATATAATGTTTTTGAAATTCAGAGCAAATAAATTAGATTTTCACCTCTGAGACAGGCGACGCCGTTTCTTCAATTTCTTCTTACTACTTCAATGTAAATTAGATATGATTTACACATTTTTATACGTCAAAAATAAAAATCAAAACCAAATCAAATAATTTATGTAGTGATGATTTGTATGAGTAAATTTTAAAATATTTATTCTCACATATACAATATTTTTTAATGTAAATTTTCAACTAAAATGACCTTACGTCAAATTTAATCAATAAAATCTTAAATATTAATTTATATATCGATAAGGATTAACAGATGAAAAATTTGTATCAAACTAAATTTATGTAGTAACAAAAAAATTTATTTCATGTACTTTTTAATCTTTATATTATTTATTTATGTAATTGCATAAATTAATGAGAAAATAACCTCAGACCAAAAATGCCTTATAATATACGATTTTAACATACTTTTTTTGGATTTACCAAAATGACTAACTAAATCGCAATGCGATCGATAATTTGCAACGCGATCTCCGGTATCGCAAATCAGTTTCCAGATTCGCAACGCGAACATCGGCTATCGCAACGCGAGCTTCGACTATCACAATGCAATTTTCCAAATTAGTTGCGATACTCCAAGTTCGCGTTGCGATTTATTCCAAATTCACGTTGCGATAGTCCAAGTTCGTTGCGATAGTCGAAGTTCGTTTTGCGATTTATTCCAAATTCGTTGTGATAGTCCAAGTTTGCGTTGTGATTTATTCCAAATTCGCGTTGCGATAGTCCAAGATCGTTGCGATAGTCGAAAATCGCAACGACTGGTGGTATTGCATTTGTTTCTTAAAAATTTTCTCTAAAAAGATAGTATTCGCGCGGACGTGTCGAAGACACGTATTACCACGACCACGACCCGACCCGAGACGACGGCGGCGGCGGCAGTGCGCGAGAGTCCCCCTTGTTCTCTATCACTCAACAAGGAAGTGGAAAGTCAAGCCTTAAATACCATTCTCAATAGTGTTTCCAATACTATGTGAGATTAAGTATTACCAACACTTGTTCCCAATACTATGTGGGATTGAGCCTTAAATAGTGATATTATTTGTGAATTATAGTTAATAACTTTAGTATTTGTATGAAAAATATTTGTGGTTCGTTTAGTTTTCATGCAATTCTAATTTATTTTTAATTGATTGTAATTGCACGATAACAATTTTTTTATTCTCGTGAGTGATGTATTTTTTTTTGAATGTTTTGCTTAAAATTGCAATAATCGCGATTGATTGTAGATTGACTTTTAATTATGACATATTTAATCGTATAATACTAATGCAATTAGTTGCTGATTCAGTTGAGTGATAGAGAACAAGGGGGACTCTCGCGCGCGCGCGCCTCCGCCGCCGTCCGTCTCGTCTCAGGTCGGGTCGTGGTCGTGGTAATACGTGTCTTCGACACGTCCACGCGAATATTATCTTTTTAGAGAAAATTTTTAAGAAACAAATGCAATACCACTAGTCGTTGCGATTTTGGACTACCGCAACGAATTTGGAATAAATCGCAACGCGAACTTCGACTATCGCAACGAATTTGGAATAAATCGCAACGTGAACTTCGACTATTCGCAACGAATTTGAAATAAATCGCAACGCGAACTTCAACTATCGCAAATCAGTTTCCAGATTCACAACGCTAACTTAGACTATCGCAATGCGAATATGTAAATCACAATGCAATAGTCGAAGTTCGCGTTGCGAATCTGGAAACTGATTTGCGATACCGGAGATCGCGTTACGAATTATCGATCGCATTGCGATTTAGTTGGTCATTTTGACAAATTCAAAAAAAAAAAAGATTAAAATCGTATATTATAAGAAAGTTTTGATTACTAAGGCTATTTTCTCTAAATTAATTGAAAAGCACATTAAACGATTAGATAAGTACATGAAGCAAAGGACAAATGAAAAGCAATTCATAAGAAATCGTACCTATAATCAGCACTTTGACTTTCATGAGAAAAAGCTCAACTTATGTCATATTAACATGTTTTTTTTTTTAATCTTGAACTAAACATTTTACTGATTGAATTCACAAGCAGAACCTATACAACAGAAAATGTTGCATTTACCTGCTGCTCTCGAATCTGCCAAAATATATAAACTTTGCATGGGTGGGGTATAAAGAATCATCGACTCCGACAACAATTCCCGGTTAAGAATTGTGTCGATGGCCGTGTGAAAACAACTGTCTCCTTCAAAGTCAACCAAGCTGCGCCCATCGCTCTGATCAGATCGATGTAGCCTCGGAATGAGTAGGTATTTTTTGGAATTTACATTAGTTCACTGTCTCCTTTGCCGCCCCTGCTCCTGAGGCTGTCTCATCATCCTCAATAACTGGTGGACTTGGATTGACATCACCAGATTGGGGGACTGAACCGAGGTTTTCGTTTTTCAGTTTCGAAGATGGCTCCAAGGCAGTTTCACTTGGAGAAGGTTTGGTAATATCATCTGGGACATGACCACTGCCTGTATCCTCCAGCTTCACTTGCAGTTCACCATTTCGTACAGTAGCAGATCCATCAGAAACGGAAGCCACGGTGCCATCTGGGGTTTCTCTCCATTCAACCCAGGAAGGTGGTTTATCATTTGCATTGGGTCCAGCTTCCTTAGAGTTGTCAGACAGATCAGCAGAGTTAACTTGTAATTTTGCATCAGGTAGCTGAGAAGATGTTGCCGTATCATCTAAGTCATCATCTTTGCCAACCTTCTTATCATCTTCACCATCACCAGCTCCATCAGTATTAGGTGATGCACAAGGCAAAGCACCAGTTGAATGTTCACCTGAAACTCTGCCATCTTCAAATGCAAACCAGTTGGAATTTGTGAAAAGAGAACCACTGCAGCAGAAAAGAAAATGCCCCACCAATTAGGTCAAACAAATGAGTTAAAACAAAATATATATCACAATAGCTAGCAAAGTGACCAAATTCAAATCCTGACCACCTCATTCAAAATAAGATTTTAACCAACCTTTCTTGGTCATCACCTAGGCGTAAAGAAGATATTACAACCTCAGCAGATTCATCATCAAAGTAAACATCCTGAAAAGTATGATCAGAATATATGTTTTTTATTATTCACAAAGATAAAATTGAAGAAATGAAAAAAAATGTCAGGGAGAGGGAATGTTCTTCAAGTTAGGCACTGAGTCCGACGTGGATATGTTTAGTTTCTTCTAAGTTTTTCCTTTTATTTGGAGGGTCATATGCTTTAAACACGGGTGTCGGACACAGGTAAGAAAACAAAGAATTTGAGAAACAAAGGATTCTCTTGATGATAAAAGAATGCAAAATCATTAGACAGAACTTGCAGCTCTGCACTAAAACTAGATCGACAAGCACAGAGAGGAAGAATCTTCATAATAAATTATACCATACATTTTTCCTACATAACTATTAAAATGACCAATTCTCCAGCTATAGACTTTAAATTGAGATCATAGCAGATTGCATATACCTCATCATCTCGTTCAAGTGAGCCATGTACCTGAAATATATGAAAAAAATGATATCAGCAAATTAAAAAACAGCATCGCATACATGAAAAAAATGATACCGGCATATTAAAAACAAGCAGTGCATTTGAAATCAGAGTGTTTACTAATTTAACAGAATGAAAACAGAGAAATATATGAAATAGAATGGTATCTGAACTAAATGCAGAGAAGAAAGGACATTAAATTAAAAGAGATAACAAGTTTGGTTTGGAAATAGAAGATAAAGATATTGCGGAAGTAATATGAGAATAGTAGGGAAAACCTATGTTACTCGGACTCTATGAATATTAGATGCAAATATGTCTTCAACGTAGATATCTTCAATTTTATTCAAGTGTTCCGTGTATTGGAAGGGTCCTTAGAAAGACATATCTCATATCCATATCCATATCCAAGATATATGTCCAGTATGGACGTCAAGCAAAAATGACAGACAAGTAAATGAAAAATGAAGAGTCGAAGTAATATAAGGGAAAACCACAATAACTGTACAAGCAGGTAAATTGGCAGTTGATTGGATTAGGAATGGAACTTTGTGTCCTCATTTTTTTGTCTCCATTGTCAGGGATATAGCAGTTAAGCTTAAAGATGTGGAGGGTGTTATTAGATGGGTCACTAGAACAGCCAATATAGAGGCTGATGGGTTGGCTAAATCTGCCATTGGATAATTTCAGTATGTTTTAGGGGTATTTTATTTTGGGTTTTTAGGAGTTTTTGTAAGGGACTTATCTTCATGTTGTAATCTTATGTATTTCATTAATGAAGTATAAGGCACTCTTTTCCTCCTTCCTCTGATGAAGGAACTTATCTGAGTTCCTTAATCAAGAAGGGGTTTTTTAATGAGGCATTCAATTCCTATAAAAAAAAAAACTGTACAAGCAGCTTTGGAAAAATCAGCAAGACCTTTTTAGCCTAATGTTTAGGGATAATCAAGAACCACACACTGAAACATGTTAAATGGTATTAAATGTAGTTCCGACTCAAGACAAATAGTCAGTTATATAATACAAATGATTGCAAATGAGGTCTCATGAATTGCAGTATAACTAATAAATGCATCCCCTTAAAACATAAGATAATTGCTTATTTCTAAAATATAATTTGTCTTAGATGTTCATTCTCTTGGTCCTGGAATTCAACAAGTACATAAATACAACACAGATATGGCTGGATTAGTACAAGAATTCTAGAAAGCACCTCATCCGTATCATCTTTAGTATAAATGCCATATTGAAATGCCTGGCTTAAGTTATTTGCCAAGGCTGTAACATCATAATCCCTATCCTGGTAATCATCATCACTATCTCTCCTGTCTTGTAGTGTAGTCGGCCTCCTGTTAAAATTGATCAAACCAAATAAAACTCGGAGAGAAAAAAATGTCATAAATAATATATCAAACCAAAGAGTCAGCAGGTAACAACTTGAAGAATCTTTCTATGCATTTTCCTTTCAGTGTCTCAATTTTTTGGCTTGCAAATGAACAATTCAAGTCGAAAAAACTCATCCAAAATCATGCCTGACACTCAAAATCATTCATGTTTTCAGGTTTGGTGATTGATTTTAAAAAGAAAGGCAGAAGTCGTTCAGTGATAAAAATATTAAAATCAATTCCCTAGGAATATAGAGTGGTGGTATGGCTTTCAGCGAAATTTCCTAATTTTCCACTTCTCTTTGATTGCCTTGTTGGTGACCCGAAGCTGGCTGATTCAAGTAACCTGTCCATGAAGATTAATCTTTCACCAGTCTCATGGAGTCCCCCTTCCATGGGTTTCTTTAAAATTAATGTGGATGGGGCAGTAAAAAGAGATTGGGAAAGCAGCGGTATTGGGGGAATACTAAGAAATGAAGAGAGCAAGGTTTTGGGCTCATTTTCGGCTTCAGCTGGTCCAGGTCCCCCTATTTTAGCTGAATTGAAGGCCATCCAAGCTGGTTTAGTTTTGTTTGTGGATTCAGAGTGGTGTGGAAAGGGTTGGCTAATTGTAGAGACTGACTCAGCAAATGCAGTAAATTGGATTAAGAATCCAGAAGTGTGTTCTACCGTATTTTCACAGCTAGTTAAGGAAATTGTCAGTGTTGTTTTCGAGCATAGTGTTATTATAAGGTTTGTAAAAAGGTCTGTGAATTGGGAGGCAGACAGCTTGGCTAAGGTGGGTATAGGGTAGTAGTTCAGTATTGTGTGGTTGTAGAGAGGCAAGAGGTTATGTGGGGGGGGGGGGTGTTTGTAATAGCCGGCTGTCGTATGAAGTGTAATTTACTCTTGGAATAACATTTGAGGCACTCATTTCCTCCTTCAATGTCCGCTGATGTATTATTGTACAGCAGTGGTTATGAAGGGGGGTTTTAACGAGGCCTCGTTTCTTTATCAAAAAATAAATAAATATCTTAGAATATCAAAACCCCAATATCCTAAGCAGATCATAACTTCACAAGAGTTCAATTATAACCATCCAGCAATAAAGAAAACCGGCCAAGAACACACCCAAGTGACTACATCAAAACAGATGCAATAATTATCCAGAACAAGTTTACATTGCTCAGAAAGATTAATAATCATTGTACCTAAAACATTTTAACATTTCAAAAAGCTTTCAAAATTCAGTTTAAAGGGTCAAAGAATCATTCTATTTTAGAGTTGAAAATAGGACTCCATATGTGTATACCTACACCACCCATGCTTTTTCTTCTCTCGTACCGTCTGTTTACACTTTCTAATTCTATATATAACTTGCTCATTAGCCGACTCATTATAAGAGACAGTAAGTTCTAAATATCCGCTAATGGAGCAACCGAAGAATTTCAAAGCTCCTAACTCAGACAAATAAGTTTGACACCTTGCATAGGGATACTGACCAGAAAAATAAGGCTTATGCAAAAATTATTTTTCAAATCCAACATTATATTGATCTCCAACCAACAAATTAATAACCGTTCTTCTAGTTTGTGTAATTTCATTAACCTTCATCCATGTAATTTCAAAACAATAGTGTTTATTGATAATATAGCAGAACGGTTTTACTACAATACTATCACCCTTCCCCAACTATAGTAAGTGACTATTTAGCAGGCTATACATTTATGTCAATGGGGCTCAACGCAGCCATAGAGGCAATCGCGATATCAGCAAGGTTCTGCCTTGCAGAATTTTAGTTTTAGTCATGTTGAAAATTTCAATTCACACAGAAATATGGCAATTGCAGATAACATCTGCATAAATGTGAAATAAAACAACAATCAGAGAAAGTTGACATACCCACAAGCCCACTGGTACACATTTTCAATAGCATTACGCTTTGATAGAACATTCTTCTGCCAATCAATCCATTCACTATTTTCCTGTCAAAAGAAAAACAATTAAGAACACGGCCATTGAAACGGGGAAAATCATTTTGCATCTGGAAGCAATTGATAAAACTTTTCCCCTTAAATCATCCCAGAGGTTAGAACTTGGAGATCTCAAGGTTCAAAGCTAGGGTAAACGAGAGGAGTGAATGACATGGGAGAAGGCTATCTTCCAATACTTGAGCTTTTTCAAAGTTGACAATAACTTTTTCTACTGGGGACAGTGTTAAAGTATAATGGTAACTCTTTTTTCTTTATACATAAAAGGTTACCTATTACATCAGTTTTTTAGCACTCCCATAAGTATAATTTCATGAAGAAAAAAAATTCTCATTTTTCTGGAGGTTTGCAATTTGGTCTGTATTTTGTTTCAGAATCCCATTTCTTTGTCCTCAGCTGATAAAAAGTACTTAACCTAAATATTGTTTATAGTTCTACACTTAATGCAACTCCTGATTATGGATGATTAATATTCGTCCCAAAATAAAATGCAAATGCAGAATCCTTATTGTATAGATCGAATGTTAGATATCACTCAATAGGAGAAATCGTCTGCTTCTGATTCTCAAATCAGAAATTTAAGATATTTCAAGTTCAATTAAGTGTTGTAAATTGCAAAACTAAACATAACACCGAAAAGTGAAAAGTAACTAAGAAAATGGAATGAAGGCTGTAGGGATGATTTAAAACCTGCAGATATGCCTGAATTTCACCATTGCTATTTCCAAGCTGAACAAGTTTGTTAGATATACGAGTCAAGTGACCAATATTCCCTATCTTTGGTGGTGCTCTACCTTCAGCACTAATTGTTGGCTGCAGGAGATTGGACCAAAGGAAAACCAAAAACCAGTTCAGCATTAAAATAAAGATGAGAGCAGGCAGAAGGTAAAAAGTTAACAAGTTCAAACAATAAAAATGTAGAACAAAAGAATAGGCTACAAAACAGCTCCTCCAGTACAGATCCAATAAGATGGCATAACTACCATATTTGGATCAGAAGCTAACATGCAATTCTTTTCGGCTTCAAGTATTTTTCCCAAAAGGTTACATTCACGAAGAAGATTTCCAACAAGTGGAACATTTTTGCTCTCTAAACATGACAATATTATGTTCTCCACAAGATGATGCAAGAAATTGTTGTATGGATACCTGCATACAGAACCAAAAGGAATGAAAAATATGATCCAATCGGCAAACATATCACTGAACAGAAGGAATCGTAAACTTACTCAAAGAATAAGTTCAGAATTCTTTGCACAGCACCCAGTTGAATCAATTCCTTTTCAGCAGCTTCACTTCCAACCATCAGCAAGACTGAAATAAGCTCTACAATCTGGAGAATCTCATGTAAATTATAAATAATCCCATCAGGTTTCTGGTTGTGCAATCAGTGATCCATGAATAGACTGTATGCGTATTGGTATAGAAATTATGAAGTTCCCATCAGCTAAAGCTGAGTCATGCAGGAACCAAAAAAGAAAAGACAGATTCAATCCTCAAAATCCACAAAAAAAAGTAACTTTGAAAGCACCTTTAAACGGTGTTTCCCAAGTGGAGGCTGCAACTTTCCATAAGTTGTTAATAAGGTTGACTCTGATGATGAAATATCCAAAAGCTTAAGCAAATTACCTGCAGCATGTTAAGATGATTTATTAGTTCTCCTGTGAGATAACATTGATGTATAAATTCAGTCCAAATGAACTAATTAAGCATCTTTCATAAATTATGAAGAACAGGTCAGAATCCCCAAAGTACAAGCCATATTGGTTTCGGGCACTGATAAGCATCTGACACATTCAGATACATATCTGACACATTCAGATACATATCTGACATAAAGGGACAGATCCGAGAAATGGATGGGCATGGCAGTGAAAGGAACAATAAATTGTAGTAATCCTTCATTGAAAAGTGAAACTGTGTTGTGGATTAGATTAAATTGAATATGCAATACAACTACAAGAATAAGCATACAATTGAAAAGTTCATATACAATTTAATTTTTATCTAAATTAATGAAACATTTTTTTATTGATGTATCCCACCGTATTCTGTCCTAATTGTTTAAAGCTTTTCATATCACCATTTCCGAAATGTATCATACCCAAGTCCCTAATTTTTTCCAGTGATTCCTATGTCATTAGAAAACATGAGATGCTGATGCTTTTTCTTCCTTTCCTTTTAGTAGTTCAGAATATGATTCAAAATAGTAAATCTAAGTGGAATATACATATAACAAGAAAGCCTATGCTATGAAAATAAAGCCACTGTAACCTCCAGTTAATTAATTTTCCAACTACGAACAAGGTGAGTCTGCAAAAGGATTTTGTCATGCAGCTAATAGTAAACTAGAAGAGATGGCTTCACCTAAATTCTCCAGCATGCCTTCAACTGTCTTAGGGTTTGCAGATATTGTTGAACCTTGAGAGACTTGGTGGTTGTACGTATGATATACACCCAATGTTAGCCTCTTGGGATCTAACAAAGATATATAGACAGTCAAGGAATTGACCAAAACAGATTTTGGTCTTGAGTCTTCCAAAGCATGACGAAATAATCTTCCTATGAAACTTCAGGACAGCACCCAAAAAAACACCAGAATTAAATTATTTACAAGTCGGAGAACACTTTTAGCAAATCTAATAGAAAAATGAGAGGAAAAAACAACACTTACTTTGGGCTTGAAATTTTGGCAGCAAGACCAGGAGGAGCAAATCGTGTTATAGCACATAAGGTTTCAGCTGCATTTGCATGCACCTCGGCAGAATCCTGTAAAATGCATTTTAACAGTTTTCAATGAAGATAGACCCACATTTCCAAAAAATAAATAAATGAAATAACACCTTAATCACATGCCCTTGATAAAAAAGTAAGTCGGTGATACTCTTCAAAGATCAGAAAACATTTACATCGGAATCACTCCAAGATATCTGACAAAGAATCAGCATATCATCTCTATCATTCTTAAATTGGTATTCCTACATATGAAGTACGTGAATATTCAACATAAGGAATAGGAAGTTTTAAATACTGTAAAAATGTTTTTTTTTTTTTGATAGAAAGGCCCCATTAAAATCCTCCTTCAATCCCTCCATGTTATGAGAGTAACATGAAGGAACAACGAAGGAGGAATAGAGAGCCAAGAAAACTTTTATTCATAATAACCAGATTACAAGCTTGAACAAACTCCTACACTTCCAACGGAAGAACATAAAACTTAACACAGACATTCAACAAAACAGGGAGGAACAATTCCTGTTAAACAACACAACTATAACCAAAATCACCCTATCCCATCTTTAGCAAGTTTATCAGCTTCCCAGTTTGCCGCCCTTGAAGTATGCCTAAACATAATATCCTTTCCAATCAAAAGTGAAATTATATCCTTCACCAAGGATAGATGCAAATGAGGGGTTAAACCCGGATTCTGAATCCACTTCAGAGCGTTAGACGAGTCTGATTCCAAGATAACTCTTTGATTTGCGACAAAATCCAACTCCTCCATAAGACAAATCCCTCTTTTGATAGCCAACAGTTCAGCCAAAATAGGAGGACCACCCCCTACTGCTTCAGAAAACCACTGAAGCAATTGACCCCTACTATCTCGAACCAGACCACCAATACCTCCTTTTTCCCACCCCGAAACCATCGCTCCATCAACATTTAACTTTAGGAACCCCTCCGGTGGAGGAACCCAGCAAGCATGTTGAGAGCAAACCGTTCTTGATCTACCAATCGAGTCAGCAATTTTCAAGTCACCTACTAGAGAATCTAGAGGAATACCCGCATCCTTGAAATGAGCACTGAACCAGGAAGCCACTCTGAATCTAACAATGAAAGATAATCTGACCAAATCCAGCTTGCCTTTCTGAAAGATAATCTCATTTCTACACTTCCATACTGACCACATCACTGCCCTAGGAATGAATCTCCAAATCAAAGAGTTAGTCATTAAATCGTCCCACAAAATTAGAAATTCCATTGTACACTTTGGAGTCACCAATGACACATCCCACATTTTCAAGAAGGAGGACCACAGACCCCACACAACCCTACAATGCAGAAACAGATGAGAAACTGATTCCACCTCCCTACCACACAGAACACAACGTTGGTCAACAATCTCTGCAACACCCCTCTTAACTAACTCCTCTTTAACCGGTACTCTATGTTGTACTAGCTGCCAGACAAACAATTCCACCCTTGGAGGAGCTAAACCAGACCAAATAATCTTATCCCAATTCACTTGATTTTGCTCAGAGTCCCGTTGTACATAAAAAGCTTTTATACAAGATTTAGCTGTAAAATTTCCTTCACCATTCCCTAACCAAATCCAACAATCATCTGCACTGGGAAAAGGAGAGGTATTATTCAACATAGAAATCAATTGCATCCACTGTTCTACTTCCCAATCAGCCAAATTCCTTCTCATTTGGATGTCCCACACCCAACCCGAAGCATTCTGTTCCCTAAACTCTTTCACTTTACCCGATTTATTAATTGAGAGAACATAAAGTCTAGGAAACAATGATTTGAGGGGAACATCACCCAACCATACATCATTCCAAAACTGCACATCTTCCCCTTTCCCCGCCTTCAATCGCATATTCCTTTTAAGACATTCTCCAAAATCATCACTATTGAAAAAGTTTTTCACCACACCTTTCCAAATCCAAGATGCACGAGCTGGCACCGAATTCCCCAGAATAATAGATTTGGGATCCAAATTGTAGGCGGCACAAATCACTTTCTTCCACCAAGAATTCTTTTCAGAAGTAAACTTCCAAACCCATTTTCCTAATAAAGCTCGGTTCAAAAGTGCTAGATTAGGGACCCCTAGACCCCCCATAAATCTTGGTTTAGAGATCGACTTCCAATTGACCCAATGGATTTTCTTCTTATCAATCGTATCCCCCCACAGAAATGAAGCCATAATAGAGTTAAGTTTGAGTATCACCGTAGCTGGGATTCTGAACATAGACATAAAATAGACCGGAAGAGAGCATAGTACCGATTTGACCAAAACCACTCTTCCCGCTACCGATAGAGAATTAGCTATCCAACCAGTCAATTTAGCGTTAAATCTCGCCACTATCGGATCCACATAGCAGTCGAATTCCTCTTGTACCCCAGAGGCAGACCTAAATATTCAGATGGAAGGTATCCAACCGAGCAGCCAATAACTTCAGCCCAATTAGTTAGCTCCCCTTCTTCAACATTGATTCCAAAAATCCTGCTTTTACCTAGATTTAACTTCAGCCCCACCAGAAGTTCATAAATCAGTAACACTCTTCTAATATTCCTCAACTCACGAATGGAACCTTTGCTGAAAATTATAAGATCATCCGCAAATTGAAGGTGTGACAACTTGAATGCTCGGTCCTGCAGTCCTAACTCGAACCCCGAAAACAATCCCATATCTACTGCTTTAGATAACAGTAAATGCAACAATTCCGTAGCCAAATTGAAAAGCATAGGTGAAAGTGAACAGCCCTGTCTTAAACCTCTGGCTATATGAAATTTCTCCGTTGGCGATCCATTTAACAAGACCGAAATCTCAGCAGTTGACATGCACTGGAACATCCACGACCTCCACTTTTCTCCAAACCCCATTTTACTCATAATCTGAATCAAAATTTTCCAATCTACCGAATCATAAGCTCTCATAAAATCCACCTTGAAAACTACTCCCTTCAGCCCTCTCTTCCTCCAAAAATCAATACTCTCATTTGCAATGAAAGAGCAATCCAAGATATTCCTCCCCGGAATAAAAGCGAATTGGGACTGACTTATAATATCGTTGAGATACAAACTCAATCTTCTAGCTAAGACCTTAGAGATGACTTTATAAAGCCCTCCCACTAGGCTAATTGGCCTAAACTCTTCCAATCCCTCCGGATTTGCCTTCTTTGGAATAAGAGAAATGAAGGAGAAGTTAACCTCCGGCTCCCAAACCTTTCCCACGTAGAAATCCCTAAAAAACCTCATCATATCATCCTTCAAATTAGGCCAGAACTTCTTAAAAAAATCCTAAGTTTAGACCATCCGGACCCGGAGCTTTGTTGATATCTGAATGAGAAATAGCTTCCCAAACTTCCTCTTCAGAAAAAGGCTTCTCCAAGGCTAAACGCTGACCTTCGGACAACTTGAGAAAATCCAGATTTAATTCCTCTGCCTCCAGGGTGTTTGTTTGATTATACAACCCCTTGAAAAACTCCACCACTGAAGCTTTTACTGACCTTGGGTCTTCAACAATTTCACCATCAACTTTGATAGCTTTTATGTAGTTTATCCTCCCTCTAATTGCTGCACTCTGATGGAAAAACCTTGTGTTCTTATCTCCCTCCAATCTCCATTTCAATCTAGACTTTTGCATCCAAATTGATTCTTCCTTTTTTTGTAACTCCCATAATTCTCTCTTTGCTTCAACAATAGAATTCATTGACACCAAAGAAGACCCTTGTTGCAATTTTAATTCCATATCCTGTATCTCAGTCTCCAAGGTTCTGATTCTGCTTGGTAATTGGAGAAAACCCTTACCAGCCCAATTTATTGCAACATCCTTCACCCGGCTAAGATTTTTGGAAATGGGTCTCGAGTTTTCCTGTGTACCCCGATTGAACAGTTCTTTTGTCAACAGTTCACTAAACCCTTCCTCCTCCAACATATAATTAAACAATCTAAACGGCTTTGGCCCCCAATTGCACTCCCTATTCTCCAGCAGAATGATATTGTGATCAGAAATGGACCTAGGCTGCAGATTTTGATTGATCATTGGGAATTGCGAGAAAAAACTATGATCAACTAAAAACCGATCCAATCTCTCAAAGGTGGGAACTTCCCTGTTATTACACCACGTGAACTGACCTCCCACTAAGGGTAAATCGATTAGATTTGCCTTAGATACAAAATCTCGAAAAATATTCATCAACGTCAAATTCACATCACCACCCCTTTTCTCTTCCTTCGTCAAAAAGGCATTAAAATCCCCACCTAAACAAACTGGGCAGTCCACCTGTTCCAGAAAGGAGAGTAATTCCCTGAAAAATGGCTCTTTATCAGCCTCCACACTTGGACCATAAACATTTATAAAACAACAATGGTTTGTCATACCATCCAACCAACCCTTTAACGCCACAAATCTAGTTCGGATGACCGTATCCTTCACCACAAATACCTTCTGATTCCACATTGTTATTAGGCCACCAGCAGAACCTACAGCAGGCACAACTGCCCACCCATTAAGGATTTTGCCTCCCATTTTCCTACCTAACATAGTGCTAACAATTTCCAATTTGGATTCTTGCAAAAATAAGATAGTTGGTTTTTTCTCCTCTACAAATCTCCTAATGGCACGTGCTTTAACCTTCCTACCCAGACCCCTAACATTCCAACACATAATGGACCATTCTACCATCAAAAGCATTTTATGACCATACCCCCTAAACCAACTACCACCCCTCAATTATCTCTATCCTTCACCAAAGGGACAACTTTGGTCAGGAATTCCTTTTCTCCGCCTTTAAACTTTACCCCCAATAAATTGGCTACTGTCCAGCACTCCATTGCTTCTGTCCTCCTCTGATTCTTTTCTCCTGCTCCAATACCATCATCCATACCATCACAACTTTTGGCAGCCCTCCTCCTAGCATAAACTTTATTCTGATATCCTCTCTCGACATTATTACCCGATACACTCCCCCCCAAAGGTCTTCGCATTGATAGCGGCACAACCCCATTCTGCATACCATATCCAACCTGTGTATCTGAAATTGAAGGCTCAGACTTCTTACCATTCTTCTTTGGTGATGAACTAAACTGTTCAGGCCCAAATACTTCCCTCCTTCCCATGTTGTAAATAAGCCCATCCTCTTGAACAACTTTATCTTTCCCCGAGGAGTCTCCTTGCAAGCTGGCCACCTTTTTACCCCCATCAGAAAAAGTCCCTGACACAGTCTGCTTGCTGCAACCTTCTCCTAGTACTGTCCCCTCGATACAAAGGTCAACCTTTGAACTTTCCTCGGCTTCAGCGCAATTTTTCAAACTCCCCTCGTTCATTGGTCCACCTCCCTTTGAAGAATCTCGGACCCACTCTTCAACCCTGCTTCTAGAGTCTGACATCTGCTGAGAATTAACCTGCCCTTGCAGACCACCTCGATTCTCCCCTTTGCTCCCCTCGGACGAATCCCTCTCCCAAGGAATCACTGTTCCTCCTTGAGAACCATCTTCATCGACCCTTTCATCATCTTCCCCTTCCTCAAGCTCAGGGAAGAAATCATCACTGCTTTCTACCTTAATCTTGATAGTAAAGGACCTTCCAAGTGTATTAAAAATGACATATGGAGGGATGTCAAACGGACTTTCAACTCTTAATAACATCTGAGCCACCCTGCAGTCGACTCTTTGAGCTGTCTGTTCTTGAATCTTCACTAATTTGCCCCATCTCGATGCCAAACTAGTAAAAAAAGAAACTGACCAGCAGTTTAATGGAACGCCCGTCATGGATACTGAGCAGTAAGGTAATGGAACACCCTTCTCTTCGATCACCGGCTCCAACCTTTCAAACCAAAAGGACAAAACTTCCCATTTATCTTCTATAGCTGCTTCCTTCTCCTCCACCGACCGGAAAACTACCAAACATGCATTTCTCGCATAACCCCATCTAACTACCTTAACATTGATTCCCTCTGTTCTCAATGCCCTTTGCACAAACTCAACCTCAAATATCCTTTTAACGATGCCTGTTAATGAAGTCCTCAGCCATGCTCTTTCCTCCAAAGGAATGAAGAAATCCATGTCGTTCTTCTCCTCTCTCCTGTCCCCAAGGTTTCTGGATTGCTGACCCTCATCTTTTTTCACACCTACTACCGTATCCTTATATGTTCTGCCATCCTGGAACCTGTTCATCATCTCCTTCTTCCTGGCCTCAACCACTCGGCTAGCTGCATGTGGCCTTTTCGTAACCTCGACACCTGCACCTCCAGCCTCCACTACTCTATTGCGATTCACGTTCCTCGGACCACTACTCCTCCTATATTTCGCAAAAGATACTAATATCCTCCTCCCATCAACAAGGGCGTTGTTCATCTTCTCCTTCGCAGCAATCAAATCCTCCTTACTCGCAAAATGCACAAAAGCAAACGTCTTGTTCTTGTAGTTGGGTCTGCTATTAACAAACGGTATAAAAACTTTAATCACCTTACCAAAACGGCTAAAACGATCCCACAATACCCTCCTATGCACTCGCCTACTAAGATTATCAACGAAAGCAACCCACGATCCTCCTACAGCTCCTAAAGCAGACATTTTGGATTAACTCATCCAATGATGGAACATTCTCACTAATCCTTGAATGGATGTATTTGCGTTGGCTACAATACATTCCACACTAGGAGTGCAATACTGTAAAAATGTTAAGTAGTATAAGATTTAAAAATTTGTTAAGCGCATTTTTACAAACATATCTTAGTGTGAGTATACATTAGTAGTTCCAAAAGTGCCCTGAAGTAGAAGACAATAAAATGTTCGCATCTTATCACTTCAAATTCTACACTAGAAGCCATTATTTGATGCTAACGTATTTTCAACCAAAGGCTCCTCAGTTGCATAAGGGGGAACTGTGGAAGGAATAGAAATTGTCAAATACTTGGACAAAATCAGAGCTATCATCCTAAAAAAATGAAGGAAAAATAAAAATGAGAAGATAAAGCTAGAGCACAAGTTAAAGAAAATCTCCACCTATCCCACACATAAAGATGAGGAAGAGAAGTAACAACCACATTTTACCAAAGTAGAAGAAAAGTACCCATTTTGGTATGCTCAAACATTTAAAGGCACTTACTGAAGTGCTGAACTTGTCCACAATCAACTCCAATATATTTGTATCCTCTATCCATTGCATTGACTCCATGTAGTTAGTGTACATATGCTCATCAGCACCAATCAGACGGATTAAAACCTGCTTAACAAAGAATTTTCTCATAAGCTAACTAAAATCCCCTCAGTAGGGTCAGGAGTGGCAATCCAAGATCAAAGTTTATTTAATTCATTGCAAACAGAAATACTCTGATAACATTAAATTTGGTAGACAAATCAAATGCAGAAGAAATCCCAATTAAATGAGCGCAGAGAATAAAAAGGGTAAAAAACCTAAAGCTTTTTATAGGTCCATATATTTGGGGGGGGGGGAGAATAAAGAAACACTAACCTCCATTATGGAAGTTATGCCAATCAGGTCAACTAGCATCTCAACAATTTCCTGATGACCCTGCACAGCATCATGAAGGCAGAGAATCAAGATCAATGATATAATGGTAACTACAAATCCAATTCAAAACAAGACCAACTATCTTCCTTATACAAAGCATTAAAAACAACTGCAACACAACCACGTAGGCGATGCTAGAAAGAACAGCAAACTGCCACCAAAATTCAGCAAGCTGATATTTAGATTCCTCTTCCTAATGAGGGAACATACAATTTTTAGGGGGAAGCCATGAATTTCCTGCCAATTTGGAATGTGAAACAGGGAAAACACCTCCAATACTTAAACAATCATGGACAAAAAGGTTAACAATACTACAGGTATTTTTTTTTATAGAATATAGGCCTCATTAAAAACCCCTTCATATCTTACATGTTATATAAGTAACATGAAGGACATAGGAAGGAGGAAAAGAGCGCCTCTGAATTTATTAATCTGGAACAAACATAAAACCAATCCATAACCATAGTCTGCTAAAAACATAAGACTTAACAACCTAAACACAAACTGCAGCACTAAAACCATAATCCTTAAAAACTGAATAGACATCACATCCTAAAAACAATAACTCATAACCACAGATCATCCTATACCAGCTTTTGCTAACTCAGCTGCTTCCCAGTTAGCAGCTCTCACAATATGTCTTAAAATGATGCCCTTTCCTTCCACATAATTAGCTACGCCTCTTACCAACGACTGAAACAACGGGGTACATAAGTCTGGATTTTTAATCAACTTTAGGGTTGTAGTCGAGTCTGACTCCAAAAAAATCCTCTGAGTTGGAAAAGATCCTAACTCCTCGATGAGACTGCAACCTCTTTTGATCGCCAACAGCTCTGCAAGAATAGGCGGACCTCCTCCAATTTTTTCAGAGAATATTCCTAGTTTCAAACCTCTGTCATCCCTAATCAGACCTCCAATTCCTCCTTTGTCCCATCCCTTTACCATTGCCCCATCAATATTAAGTTTAATGAAACCTTTTGGCGGAGGTATCCACCTAGAAGTAGGATCACACCTCTGATTCTGTCTTCCAATCGAGTCTGCCAATTTTAAATCCCCAACTAGAGAGTCAAAAGGAATATTAATATCCTTGAATCTCACCCCAAACCAAGAAGCAGTTCTAAATCTAGAAAGAAAGAACAGCAGAGCAGAATCCACTTTCCCTTTCTGGAAAATAATATCGTTCCTACATTTCCAAACCGACCACAACACCGCCCTTGGAATGAATTTCCAAATAGTAGATCTCGGAATTAACTCGTCCCACAAAATTAAGAAGTCAATCACCTTCTTAGGAACCACAAAAGAAACATTCAATCCCCTCAAAAATCTAGACCACAGAACCCAAACCACCTCACAATGCAAAAACAGATGTGAGATCGACTCCTCCCCCTTCCCACACATCGGGCATAAAAGGTCCTCAATCCCAGCCACTCCTCTCTTCGACAGCTCCTCCTTTGATGTGCAACTTGCCATACAAAAGCTTCTACACGTGGAGGAGCAACCCCTGCCCAAACATGTCTCTCCCAATTACCCTCCTGATCATAAAACTTTGTGATACACGATTTAGCTGAAAAACAACCCTCACCATTACCTAATCATATCCAACAATCTTCCTCTAATAATGAGAGAGTGGTACTATTCAACAATGTAATAAGCTGCAACCATTGGTCAACCTCCAAGTCCACCAAATTCCTTCTCACTTGTATAACCCACACCCATCCTGAGTTACTGTGCATCCTGAAATGTGCCACCTTACCCCTTTTGTCATTCGATAATGCAAATAGTCTCGGAAACCTTTCCTTGAGAGGAACAATGCCCAGCCATGTATCATTCCAAAACTCCACTAATTCTCCATTTCCAGCTCTCAAACACATGTTTTTTCTAAGGCAATCCCCAAATTCATCCATAGAAAAGAAATTTTGAATAACTCCTCTCCAAATCCAAGAAGCTCTAACTGTCCAATTATTCTCAATCATCATAGCATTTGTATCCAAATTGTTCACACTGCAGACCACTTTTTTCCACCAAGAATTCTTTTCCGAAGCAAATTTTCAAACCCATTTCCCCAAAAGAGCCCTATTCAAGAGCAGCAAATTCGAAATCCCTAAACCTCCCAATTTCTTTGGCTTACACACCGACTTCCAATTCAACCAGTGAATGTTCTTCTTTTCTGCCGAACTTCCCCATAAAAAACCTGCCATAATTGAGTTTAACTTGTTGAAAACACTAATTGGTATCCGAAAAATAGATAGGAAGTAAATGGGGAGAGAACACAAAACGGATTTAACCAAAACAGCCCTTCCAGCCACGATAGGGTGTTAGCCTTCCAACCAGCCAATGTACTGTAGAATTTCTACACAACAGGCTCCCACAAGGCAAAAGGGTTCCTCTTGACTCCCAATGGTAGCCCAAGGTATTCCAAAGGAAAAGAACCCATTGAACATCCAATCTCCTTAGCCCATGAATCTAGGACCTCATCCTCAACATTAATTCCAAATATTCTGCTTTTTGTAAAATTCAGCTTCAATCCCACCAATATCTCAAAAATGAACAACACCCTCCTAACATTCAACAAATCGCGAATTGTTGCTTTGCTGAAAATTATAAGATCGTACGTGAATTGTAAATGTGATAGCATGAATGATCGATCTAGAGTACCTAGCTCGAAACCCGAAAACAACCCCTTGTCCACTGCTTTTACCAACAGTAAATGCAGCAACTCTCCCCCCAAATTAAACAACATTGGAGATAGTGAACAGCCCTGCCTTATACCTCTTGAGGGGTGAATTTTCTCTATAGGATTTCCGTTTACTAAAATAGAAATAGAAGTTGTTGACACACATTTAAGTATCCATGAGCACCATCTAGCTCCAAATCCCATTTTACCCATTATTTTCATCAAAATCTCCCAATTCACCGAGTCATAAACTCTTTTAAAGTCCACCTTAAATACCACCCCCTTCAATCCTTTCTTCCTCCAAAAGTCAATACCTTCATTTGCAATAAAGGAGCAATCCATAATGTGTCTCCCCGGGATGAATGCAAATTGAGACGGACTTATAACTTCATTAATACATGAACTCAACCTTCTAGCTAGAACCTTTGAAAGAATTTTATAAAACCCTCCAACAAGGCTAATTGACCTAAAATCATCAAGCCCCTCCGGATTAACCTTCTTTGGAATAAGAGAAATGAAAGAGTGATTAATCTCCATATCCCAATCCTTCCCCTCATAAAACTCCCTAAAAAACAGCAGCAACACCTCCTTCAAACTTGACCAGAATTTCTTAAAAAAGCCTAAATTTAGGCCATCAGGACCAGGCACTTTGTTACAATCCGAATTGGCAATTACTTCCCATATTTCCTCTTCAGAAAATGGCTTTTCAAGAGCCAAACTTTGCTCATTCGAAAGATTAAGAAATTCCAGATCCAAATCGTCAACCTCCAGAGGATTTTCCCTGTTGAAACAAAGCCTTAAAAAAATCCACCACTGAGGCTTTTATCCTGCTAGGATCCGAAATGACTTCATTCCCCACTTTGAGAGACTTTATAAGGTTCCTCCTACCTCTATAGGTATTTAATTAATAGTCAATCATTGACATAAAGGTTAACAATATTACAAAAGAGAGAATACAAGATCACAGACGAAGCTACCCCTAAAAAGAAGAGCACAACCAAATTCAACAGTTAGATGGACCAAACTGCAACGAATATCACAAAGTCATGATTCTAAGATGACTATTTGTTTAAAATCAAATCAGATTTTGAAAGCAAATATAAATTTAAAGTTCATTCTTAGAATGATATGTGTCAAACTTTCAATATATAATACTAAAGTAAAACAATATTCACATAAATGTCATGTAATAGCACAAAAAATCATCATACCTGTCTTAACAGAATAAATATATACAAGGGATACCTCAATCAAGTTTAATAGAATCTTAAATGCACCTTAATATATTGCATGAATGTCGATGTCTTCTGCAACAGCAGACAAATGACAACCTAGCAAGAAAAAGTAATCAAATATGAAACATACATAACAAGATATTTTCAATCCTTGAATTAAACAGAGCAAACAAAATTGAAAGCAAAAGAGCTACAATTCTAAACATATGAATATCTCAAAAGTTCATAACAGAATACCCTGCTGAAGTACCCTGCCAGCTGGGCGCTATGAGAGTGATTTTTATTCAAAAAGGAAAATAACAAGTTCATTAACTGCAAGAAGAGCAAACACAAAATGATTTAGAAACTAACATAAATAAAAACACAACCACAAAAAAGGGAGAAATAAAAGGGTCAACTTCGTACTCCCTCGTCTTCTACTAATGTTTTTAGTATGATATCAACCTCACATGTAAATATCTCATATGCAATCGAAGGAAACCTACAATCACACAAAGCCAACATTACAAAACATTATGTATATAGTAATATCAAGGGAACAGAGTTACAAACTGATCAACTAAAACTATTAAAAACTACTTGAAAATTTGCTTCTTATCGGCATTCTGCGGAGGTTCTACTACAATATATTGAATAAGTTGTTCAACTTGAGCCTTCTCCCGCAAACTGCATATAAGAACAAAGACAACAGTGAAGAAAAACCAACACCAGCAAAGCATAGATACAAAATTAGTCATTGACATACAAACTATTTGCAAAGTACAGATTAAACTTGGCAAATATCCAACCCTGCCAGAATTCAAGCCATCTACATCCTCTATTGAGTTCACAACTAAGGATATTTTCTTTGAGATGGAAGCAACGTGAGAAAAAGGAACTTTGGCATAAAAGATGCTTTTTATGCAGAAAAGAAGCTGAGTTGACTCATCATCTCTTAAGAACTGGCCAGTGGGCAAGACAACTTTGGTACATGGCTTATGCTATTTTAGATAGAAATTGGATTGTTGCCCGTTAATTGAAAATGAGCTACAGGTTTGGATAGTTCACATTCTACTACAGGTGGTAAAAATGCTTTAGCTTGACCTGCTCCAAGTATAAACCATGACATAGTTTTTGGACCCTGGGCTTTGTGCTTTTACTTTGAAATTGTTGATATCTTCTTGAGGTCACAGTTTTTGGACACTGGGCTTTGTGCTTTTACTTTGAAATTGTTGATATCTTCTTGAGGTCACCTTTATGTCCAACAGGGTTTTTTCACTTCATCTTCTAAGCTTCATTTGGATGACCAGTAAAATTAAGGGTAAAATACACAATAGGTCACTTAAGTTTGAGTAAGTTTTCATTTTCCCACTAAAGTTTCAAAAGTAACAAATTGGTCACAAATGTTATCGATCTATAACAAATCGGTTACTAATGTTATCTATTTATAACAAATCGATCACCGCCGTTAATAGCTGTTACTGGAGTAACGAAATGCTTCTGTGGCATGTTACAACCAAGATGACCACACTTCTTCCCATGCGAGCACACTGCAAATGCAGTATAACAAAAATTCTGTCCTTTAGGCTTTGAAGAAGAAGCCAGCTATAAAACCAAGGGTAGGGGTGAGCAAAACTCGACTCGACTCAAAAAACCGATTTTTTTTTACTCAACTCGATTCGAAAAAACTCGACTCTAATTGAGTTCGAATTGTAGTTTCATAAACTCCACTCGAAAAAATTTCAAATTCAAATCGAGTTGTAAAATATAACTCGAATAACTCGAAAGTTTTAGTAATTAGTAGATTAATTTTCACGTTTAAGTCAAGGTTTGAGTTGAATCCCTCGACTTTATATGGTATATGTAAATCACATATGAAAAAATATAAAAAATGTATATATGTATTGTATATGATTATAAAATATCATTTAAATTAGAATTAAATAATTTCATAATATTATAAATATTTATAATTAAATTTAAATAGAAACTCGAAAATTTGCCTCAACTCGACTCGACTCGAAAAAAATTCAAATCAAATCCAAGTTATAAAATAGGACTCGTCAACTCGAATAACTCGAAATTTTTTGAGAGGATATTAAAATACCTGCATGGAGATTAGATTTTAAAAGCACTTTATTGTTTGATAGAAACATGATGGTACAGAGCAATTCAGCATGCTATGACTTGAAACAATAAAGAAAGCAAGCATATGTAAAGAATAGACAACACACAAGTTTATAAGCCGTCCATTGAGGGATTTGCATTCCTGAATAATTTCATCCTCATCAAGAAGCTCCTCCAATGTAAAATTATCCTTATCTAGAATTGAATTAATCTGCATTGATCACAAAAACAAAAAATGTCAAAAGAAAACCAAATAAAAGAACAAAGGCCCCGTCTAGACAATCATTACAGGTTTGCCATCTTAGGCTTCTAGAGAAACATGGAGCCTGGGTAAAATTCTAAAAAATTCTGCGAATTCTTTTTTGCTGCAACTAAAATAATAAAGTAAGCATAAGATCCACCCCCCCCCGGCCCCAAGATTCTCACTTACTTCAAAGAAAAACAAAGGATCCAACTATTGTCCCTTTTGCAAATCTAAACTATACTAATGTATACCAAAGGGAACAAAGACAATATTGCACTCCAATCCACTCATCCAAAGCTCTCAATGGATGGAACAGCATATTGAAAACATTGATGCCAGAGTACAAACACCGAATTTCAAATTTGAAAACACGCTAACTGATTCCAATGGAAGCAGGGTTCTCATTTTATCCCGTAATAAATGCTGTCTGATCCATGTACTTGATTTGAATGGAACAATGTACGGAGTGAAACGCCCCTCTAGTCTACATTGTACCAATATTCTAACAATGAGGACTACCCAATACTTGTAGCTTTTGAACCATTCCAAACTTTGAAACATATTATTTCATGGCATTATTATTCTTCTAGCTATTTACCAGCAGCCAAAAAGAAATCCACGTGTAAAAATAAGAAGAAAAAAAACCCAGAATTCAATCAAAATCATGAGAAATGGCGTACACCTCTGCGTAGCTAAAAAACAGAGGAAGAAAAAGGCGAAACTCACAGGAGACGCAGTTGACAATCCAGTCATACGCCAAAACATCTTTGCAAAATTTTAGCAGCGAAACCGCGTCCAAAAAAGAACCCAGATCTGAAATCAGAGAAAACCCTGTGAATTTGTGAATTCAAACAAGACGAAACGGAAAGGGTACCAGCCGGCGACGAAAACCCCAATAATTTGAACGGTGCATATTCAAAATGAAATATTCAAGAAAAAGGTGGACGTTTTCTGGGATTGGATCAAGCCATGGATTTGCGAGCGGGCGATTGAAGGAAACCAAAAAACAACCCGTAATCGCGGGATTTTTCGGAGAAACCCACAAATAAAATTATTTATAGTACTATACACCTTACTTGAATTATTATCTTCTGACGGGAAAAAAATCGAATTATTATATCTAATATTACCATAGAATTTTAACTTAAAAAAAGCATGCATATATGATGACATTTACTTATAAATGTTTTAATGGTTTTTTCTATGGTGAAAGATATAATAGGTCGTTTAATTATATTTATATAATTTTATTAATATATTATAAAAATATTAAATTTATCAAATAATTACAAAATATTAAATTTATTAAAATATTATAAAATAATAATTAATTTTTAAAAAATATCATTAAATTTATTAAAAATTTATTATTATCTTATTGATATACTAATCATTTTATAAATATTCGATAAGTTTAATAATTATTTTATATTTTTTAAAAATTTAGTGAACAAATAATTGTTTGTATATAATTCTTTTGATCTCTTGTATACTTTCCTAGTAAGTTCAATACTTTGTCTTGATTATGAGATATTTTTAACGATGTCCGTTTTTATTTAAAAAATTTGATGTCTTGTATACTTTACATAAATTTTAATATATGTATTGTAAGATATGTTTGTGTAATGACAATGCACTTACACTCACGTATTCAACTACTTTACTTAAAGATCTTTAAAGATAATAACATTTATTTTAATCATTAAAATTAATTGGTGAATTCTAATGTTTTATGTAATAAATTTAAACATCATTTACTTTGATAATATCTCTTTTTACATCTTAATATAAAAACAAGGGTATAAACTATACTTGAAGTTAATTTTAAGTGTCTAAAGTTTTTTTTTGCTCAAAATTAGTGCCTAACATTTTATCATTACATTTTTAAATGTATATCATTTCCGCTTCGCATATGTCTTAGTCGAGTTATGAATCATCTCAATAAATTAATTAAACTCTCTCGAATCAAATATATTTTATTTGTTTGTTTAATGAACATGTTGTTGAACGTTAAATGAACGAGTTGATGAACATGTCCACGAATGTTAAACGAATATATTCGCAAATGCTAAATGAATTGAATACGAACACTTTAAAAAAAACATATACATGATATTAAATTTTTAAATGAACACGAACCAAATATGAATATTTTTTTAAAAAATAAATAAACAGATGTAAATATAATATTGTTTGTTCGAACTGAATTACATATAAAAT
This sequence comes from Hibiscus syriacus, assembly GCF_006381635.1. NCBI lineage: Eukaryota > Viridiplantae > Streptophyta > Magnoliopsida > Malvales > Malvaceae > Hibiscus > Hibiscus syriacus. The sequence continues at coordinate 169,215 of NW_024063259.1, read as the reverse complement.
TAAATTAAGGTTCAAAAATACATTAAAATAATTTAAATAAAAAATTAAAATATTTTAGATACCTATATTTAAATTAAGCATTTAAAAAGTGTTAATGCGTTGATCGGGTGAAATGACTCAAATGAGTTATGTTTGCCGCTCCGAGCTGCATATATATAAAAAATGGATTTTATTACTATTTGTTTAAAAAAGATTGAATTTAAACTATCCATTGTTGCTTATCGTTATTGGTTGCATTTGGGTTATTTAATCATGACCAGAAACAAAACCGTCATTTTTATTATTTCTTCATTATTTCCATCTATTTCGCTGAAAGAAATCGAAATTTGAACTTACGAAACCGAACAAATAAAAAGAATCGAATCCATTTTCTTCAAAAAAAAATACTACAGGAAAAGTGAAATTCATAAATAAATCTAGGGTTTCTCCTCCCCTGATTTTCTAGATCTTTTAAAGCTTTGATCTCTTTGTTTTTGTTACCGTAATCAAAGGAAAATGGAGGCGATCGAAGAACTGTCGGAGCTTTCGGAAGCGATGAGGCAAGCGGCTGCTGTACTAGCCGATGAAGACGTCGACGAGACATCCTCGTCGACCTCTAAACGCTCATCCACTTTCCTAAACGTCGTAGCTTTGGGAAGTGTTGTATGTTCCTTCGTCCGATAATTTATTTTTTAGCTTTTGAAGCTCTCTGTTGGATCTGCCAGAATTTTATATTTCATTTAGATGCTAAAGATTGTAATCTTTGGGCTGCTTTCGATGCCAACGGAAAGAAATGGAAGCGAACTATATATGTTAATTTCTTTATGGATAATTTTCATGTTGGGTGCAATTTGATTGATTTCACCAATGATGCGATACTCCTAATAGGGTGATAAGCCGATAAGTATATATTTGCATTCTTTTTCGTTGGATTGCTAATGTTGATATGGTTGAGAAAAGCAAGATTTGTCGGGGAAATATGAGAGCAATACCATGGCTAATATTATATTTATTTTTCTAAAGCTGCGTTTTTACTTTTTCTGTTCAAAGTAGAGGCAGTTTCTTAATTGCTAATTTATTTTTCATTAATTTGAATTCTCTTTTAATGTGCTTCACTATACTCAACGTCACAGTCTGTAGCAGTTATGCAATACCTTAGGTGTATTGATTCGAATATAAAATACATCTTTCTTGGAAATTTTAGGATTACATCAATTACCTGCTGCAATTCTATGTTTTTTGTCTTCAAAAGTTTAGGATGAAATCTTGTATTGTTATTTTCTGCCTATATTTTCCAGGCATTTTGTGTCTTATTTGTAACAATATAGGCCAAAGTCAAAACTTTCTTTACTGTATGATATTGATTAGCATCTCATCGTGTACCTTGATTGATTATATTTTCCTTGTTTAGTTCTTTCAGTACTGCAGGCAGCATAACTAACTGATTATGAATATATTTATCCATGTTAAATGTGTGTTTATTTAATAAAAGGAAGTAGCTTATTGATTAAACCTTCCTAAAAACGGATGAAGTTGCTAATCTGCGTCTTAATTAACCTGTTTCTGTCCTACCACGGGATGTTGAAATCTTCTTTTGGACTCATTTGCTTTTAAAATTTTGATTTCCCTTTTTCTGAATGTACCAAATAGGGGGCTGGTAAATCTGCTGTCTTGAACAGTCTAATTGGACATCCTCTTCTGGTATGTTTATATCTTTTAGGCTTTTTCATGTTGTTGAAGATTTTTATTTTCACAGGACTTTGCTTATAATAGTATTTTTTGACAGCCAACTGGTGAAAACGGTGCCACTAGAGCTCCCATCACTGTTGATTTGGCTAGGGATAGTTCTTTAAGCACTAAATCAATCATCTTGCAAATTGACAATAAATCTCAACAGGTTTCTGCAAGTAAGGCCTTCCCTATTTTTGTTGTTTCTTTTTCATTTGTGTGGTACAGTGTTGCTTGTTTTCTCCTGGAAAATACATCATTATTCATCATTTACTCTGTGTATTTGGTCTTGTGTCCTATCTGACCTCTTTTCATCTTTCAAATTGGTGCTCCGTAGGTGCACTTCGGCATTCTCTGCAGGATAGGTTAAGCAGAGGTTCATCAGGCAGGAGTCACGATGAAATATATCTGAAGCTTCGTACCAGTACAGGTTGGCCTTCATGTTATTGAATTGTAGTATTGATTCTAGTGGTTTTAGAATATGTACAAGTAAAATCTTTTCTATCAGAGGTTGATGCCTCCATTGAATTTTTCTTTTCTGATGTTTTAAGATTGTTTTTTCTTTTCAAATGATACTAGATGACTTCATTCTTTTTATGTATTAGTTTACCCTATCAGAACTGAATTTATTGATGCCAATGGCTGGATTGTTTATAATTACCTACGAATTTTAGTCAGAGTCCTAACTAACTTTATTTTTTTTATGATGACCTCAGCATTTCTTCATTTTCCTTCCTCTTATGAATAGAAGCAGCACACCTGATAAAAGCTTTTTTTGGTTTATGGAATATTATCATCCATGAAAATTGATCTTTGAAAAGAAAATATTTATAATCTGTAGAAGAAATGGTGAATGTTTTATTTTGTCTAAAAATCAATAAAACCATTCATTGTAGTGTCATAGACGAACAATTTATCAGGGCAAACATATTTCTTGAATGATTTTAAGCTTCCCTTCCCCTTGCCTCCTTTTCTCACTTGAGCATGCTTATGATACATTCTCTTATGAGTTTGCGTGTGTGTCTGTATATATATATATGCATGTCCAAGTCCAACATAAATCTTCTTTTTTTTTATTAACATTTTCTCCCCTTTTTCCTTAACACAGCCCCACCACTAAAGTTGATTGATTTACCTGGACTGGAGCAAAGAATTATGGATGAATCATTGGTAAGTGGCTGAGCGATATTTTCTCCGGGTTTTAGTTTTTAACAATCGGACATTCTAATGTGTTAACTATTCCTTGATTTTCATTTTATTTACCAGTTTTTTGAGATGCTTGGTAGGTTAGTTATCTAACAAATTCTGACTTTTCTCCTCAGCTCCGTGAGTATGTTGAACATAATGATGCTATTTTGCTCGTTATTGTTCCTGCTGCTCAGGCACCAGAAATTTCATCATCTAGAGCCCTCAGGATAGCAAAGGAATTTGACTCAGAAGGTGGGAAATCTTGGTGCTTGCATATTCTAATTATTCGTTTCTCCAGGCTAAAACAAGATAAAAGAAGTACTTTTCACTATTTTTTTTCCTGGATTCCTAATAGTTTATTGTCAATTTTTAATTGATTGTAGGTACCAGAACTGTTGGCATTATTAGTAAAATTGATCAGGCTGCTTCAGACTCAAAAGCCCTTGCAGCAGTTCAGGCTCTTTTGTCAAATCAGGGGCCACCTAAAACTTCTGATATCCCATGGGTTGCTCTAATTGGTCAATCAGTTTCCATTGCTTCAACTCAATCTGGAAGTGCTTCATCTGACAATTCTTTAGAAATGGCTTGGAAAGCTGAGAGTGAAAGTCTAAAATCTATTTTGACTGGAGCCCCTCAAAACAAGCTAGGGAGAGTTGCTTTGGTAGATGTACTTGCTGGCCAGATACGTAACCGTATGAAACTCAGGCTTCCAAATCTACTTTCTGGGTACTTGCTTTCCCCCTTTCCTTACATTCCATGCTTACTGTTAAAGCAAGTAAGGAAGTCTGCTAAATTGCTACACTCGTTTGGTTTACTGCATTCTAATACTGCCTAGAAAGTAGAAATGCTGGTTTGGTAGACCCTAGTTTGCTGCTGAATTTTTCTATTTCAACTCCCAAGGTTTAATGAGAGAGTTGCCAAAGACAAGTGTCAATTTTTTGCTTTCTGAATCTGTGCAAACATATATCTGCCTCTAAGATAAACATTGTATTTAAAAGGTCTTGGTTGTACTATAAAAGGTATTTGTACCACCCCTATTCAGCTTAGTATGATTTTTTTTATAAGAATTGGAGATCTCGTTAAAAAACCCTTCATAATTGCCAGAGATCGAAAAGATTTCAAGGCAAAAAGCGGATGGAGGAAAAGAGTACCTCAGATTTTATTAATAAGGGAAAACCCCTATGATTACATAGCAGAAAACACGGAATCCACCAAGACACTAAAACAGAGAAACTCAAAGAACTACCAAACCCCAAAACCCAATTCCCTTTTTTGCCAACTCATCCGCCTCCCTATTTTCAATTTAATATCATACTTAGCTTAGAGTGTCAGTTTTCTAAGCTTAGTATGATATTAAATTGAAAATTGTTGTGAGTTTGACTGTTGTAAAATAGTAGCTTATTAGATATATTCACAAAGATAGTGGCATGATTGGCAAGTGAATTATCAACGTTAAGGTTCTGTTCTATTATTAGATATCAAATATATGTGAGGTTGATAGTATCACACCAAAACCATGCATTTTGAGTATGTTCAGCCCCGATTGTGATAACTCTTTTGTATTGGTCTGAATCATTTTCAATTTGGGTCAATACATGTTTCCCTTTTCAAATAGATACTATTTCTTTGTAGTGAAATTGTTAAAATTCCTCTCTTTTTCTTTTTTCAAAACTTATATTCTGTAGCAACAAAAAAGTTCATGCTAAACTTGGTTTTTAAATATATGTATTTTTAAAATATTCCATATTCCCATGCCCATTTTTAGGTTTGTAACTCTTCCTTTCTAAAAATGCCAGGCTTCAAGGGAAGTCTCAAATAATCCAGGATGAATTAAGGAGGCTTGGTGAACAAATGATTAGTACTGCCGAAGGTACGAGAGCTGTCGCATTGGAGCTCTGTCGGGAATTTGAGGACAAATTTCTGCTACACATAACGGGTGGTGAAGTGAGTTACTACTTTTTGAAGTGGAATGCTCATCACTTTGCAACAGAGGGCTAAAGAACTATTTGCACAATTAATCTTTTTCAAAAAGAATCTTTTTTAGATGAATCTATGAAGTTTGTCGCTACATGTGAGTTGATAATCCTCTGCTTGTTTTAATTCTGCCCCCAAATATTCAGGGAAATGGTTGGAAAATTGTTTCTAGTTTCGAGGGCAGTTTTCCCAACAGGATTAAGCAGCTCCCTTTGGACAGACATTTTGATATAAACAATGTCAAAAGGGTAGATTCTATTATCAATTTGCCTTCATTTTTTGTGCCTTGTTAAGTTGATATGTATTAGTTGTTTCTTTGACTTCGCATTGTTATTTTTTCTCAGGTTGTCCTAGAAGCAGATGGTTATCAACCCTATCTGATATCTCCAGAGAAGGGTTTAAGATCTCTGATAAAAGGTGTCTTGGAGCTAGCAAAAGAGCCATCTTGTTTGTGCGTTGATGAGGTAAATCTATATTGTGGCTCTGAGCCTATACTTATGTATAAAGTTTTTCTTAATGGTTGTTTCCTGTTTGTTGCATTTTTCTGAGTATGTTTTCTACCAATCCATACATAGACCTTTTATGTTTTCTGCATCTGTTTTCTCAAAGTTTTATGAGTTCTTGTGCAAGTTTTTGCTACTATTTGATAGGTGAGGAAATGAGGTTTTGTTCTATAGATGTGTTGGGAATTATTCCTTAGCAACCTAACTATGAAGGTAGGGCACCAATAACATAATTTAACATCATGTATTTGTTCAATGTTTATGTGGATATAACATTATGCTGTTAATACAGTGATCTGGCTCCAAAAATAGTCAGTTTAGCAATAACATTAATGCTTAAATTGATTGGAAATACATAAAAATGTATACTAAGTTATACATCTCAGCATGTTTCATAATACATTCATCTTTACTAACAATTAAAATGTTATTGCTGGAACTTTCTCCTGTGTGACGAATGTTATTGAAAATTTTCAAGTTATAGCTGCTGGTTTGCCTTGTGCGATATTCACCTCAATGTGTTGTTTTCTCTCTTTTTTCTATTCCTTTTGGGTGCTTGTCAAAACAGGTTCATCGTGTGTTGCTGGATATCATTAGTGCTGCTGCAAATGCTACACCTGGTCTAGGGAGATATGCTCCTTTCAAGAGAGAGGCAATAATGCAAAGCTGTTGTTCATATATGCTTTATGGTTGTTTAGACCAATGCAAGTGAAATACTTTCTTTTCCTTTTAAAAAATTAACCAGGTTGTGGCAATTGCAAGTGCTGCACTTGATGGTTTTAAAAGTGAATCAAAAAAGATGGTAGTTGCACTAGTGGACATGGAGCGTGCATTTGTTCCCCCTCAGCATTTCATTCGCCTGGTGCAGAGGCGGTATGTTAAGATAATTTTTCTTTACATCTAATGGTGTTTTTTTTTTGTGGCTTTCTGGTTTCTTTCTTCAATAATTGAAGCAACTTTTTCTTTTGTTTTCTTCCGACTTCCTTATCCATTACTTTTCAATAGAATGGAGAGACAACGACGAGAAGATGAGGTGAAAAACCGGTCTTCCAAGAAGGCACCTGATGCTGAGCAGGCAATTCTCAACTGAGTTTGGACTTTCTAAGTGGCTGTGATAGATATTTTATAATAACAAGCTTATTGGTGACTACATTTCTCTGACAGATTGTTTTCTTCATTTCTCTTTTTAGGCAATTGGTCTTCAAACCGGTGGACAACAATCTGAAGGAAACTTAAAATCGTTGAAGGATAAATTAAGCAAGAAAGAAAAAGATGTACCGGAGGGATCAGCCTTAAAGACTGCTGGACCTGGTGGTGAGATAACAGCAGGTTAGTTATCAAACTGGGCATCTGGAAATATTATCATGAAATTTATTGTTTAATCCACTATCCGGAGTCATAGCCTTGAACTTCTTCCCTTTCCTGCAATGCCATTTCTAAATGGTATTCCTATCAATTGAGTTGTTTGATCAGAAGAGTTCTGTGCTTGTGGAAATATCAAATTTAAAGCGGTGATCTGCTAAATAATGAACATATCGCTGACTTGATGTATCTCTCAGGAGCAGAACCACAATATCTAAGCAAGGGCACTTCACCCTCCTGAAATTCCCAAAACAAGCAGGTTTTAGTTTGAATCGAATTTTGTGTCTGTTTTGTAAAATTGAACTCCTGACAACAAGCAGAGATGGTTTTGAAATTTTAGATACATTAAAGGTCAGGATTTTAGCAATGGGTATAGAACACTTCACATGTAAAAACAGTGTCTTCATTTTTGTAGCACATTGACTACTCTTTAAACTCATAACAGTGCTACTTATAACCTATCAATAGTCCCCATTATGAAATGTTCAATCCTCACTTCCCCCAGCTGGCTGCAAACATGTATTCATTCAACCTTTATGCTCCGATAGGTAGAAAGGACAGAAAACTTGTCATGTAATGTTAAGCTATAAAGTAGGACATGAATTTTAATGACTAGATTATCAAGTTTTCCATCCTTCCTACCAGTTAAGTTTTAGTTTTCTTTCTCAGAATCTTCTAGTTTTCTTTGGTTTAGCTGGTATGAAAGGTGGGAACACTTGGGAGGGATAAATATCTAAACAAGATACAAATACTATGCAAGTTTGGTTGCAACTATTCGCCATGTATTAAGCTTATTTTGGTTTAGCATCAATTGTATGTTTTACATGCACAGGTTTTTTACTGAAGAAAAGTGGAAAAACAAATGGATGGAGTAGGCGATGGTTTGTTTTGAATGAGAAAACTGGCAAGGTTACTGTTTTGTGCTTCATTTAATTTTAGTTGTTTCTATCTTAGCATGGGAGTGTGTATAGTTGATAATCCATATTATTTTCTCTTTGTTCAAGTAATGTTGCTTAACAGTTATCTTTGCTGCAGCTTGGTTACACAAAAAAACAAGAGGAAAGACATTTTCGTGGTGTCATTACATTGGAGGTATGTTGTTGATGTTCAGTTCTTCCTCTTCATTGCTTTGTGAGCCCTAATATACACATGCACATTTTCTGATTGTTAAATTTTCTTCATTACTGGGATTCTCTCCTTTTGTGATTATAGAAATTGATTAATTTTTGCTTCAAATTTTAATGATGCATCATGTACAATATGCATTCCCTATTTTCTCCGTTGCTTTCTCTTTGCAAGTTTCTTTATATGTTCTGAAATAATTTGAGAATAGTTATTGATAATGAAAATAATCAACGATCAGAACACATGATAAATGTGAATAACTATCACCAAAATTTTGATATATGGTTTGGAGTGTCCTTAGTTCCTTTCTTGGGAAATCTTAAGGGTGTAGTCCTCAATTCACTTGGTGCATTCAAGATTTCTCCTGACCGCTCCACTCAGGGGTATTGATAAAGAAAGAGAGCTTCTTTCTGTACCATTTGTAAATTACTTCAGTTATACTTTAAAAGGAAAGACTGGTGTATGAGGGAGAATTTTGGTCTTAGCTTGCAGGTAGGAATCCTATTATTGTTGATTGGGATTAAAGAATTGTTAGCTTTTATATTGCTCTGATTTATAGATATGATGATCTCTATAACAATTTTCATATTGAAATATTTAGGCTTTTCATCAATATCAATGCCTGCTTCTCTAATTCTTTAATCATCAGGAATGCAACATTGAGGAAGTTGCTGATGATGAAGGTGGCTCATCCAAAAGTTCCAAGGATAAGAAGACAACTGGACCAGAAAAAGAACCCAGTCTTGTATTCAAGATTACTAGCAGGATTCCATATAAGACAGTTCTGAAAGGTTTTACAAGTTCTATTAAATTGATTTTGTTGTTCTTGTACCAATTTGCTTCTTGATTATATGCTTCAATTTTATTTTGCAGCTCATAGTGCTGTTGTGTTGAAGGCTGAGAGCATTGCAGATAAGACTGAGTGGTTAGAGAAGTTAAAAACTGTTGTTGAATCTAAAGGAGGTCAAGTTAAGGTTGAGTCCAGTCCTCCAATGAGGCAAAGTCTATCTGATGGTTCACTTGTGAGTTGTTTTTTTCCTTTTGATTGAGTGAGTTATTGGTTAATTCCAGTTAGTTTGGGTTGCTTGGGGAGTTTGCCAGTTCTTTGTTGATCTTAGGGTATTTTGGTTTAGATTGGTTTTTGCTAATTTGGTCATTCAATTTGATTTGATCAATTTTTAGCTATGAATCAATCTTTGCTTAAAAATTGCACAATGCGCAGCTTGACCGGCAAAAATACAGAATGTGTGTCTGTCAAATTTTTTGATAAGCATACCTCTTCAACATTACACATGTTCCCTTTGCAGGATACAATGGCAAGAAAACCTGCTGATCCTGAAGAAGAACTTCGGTGGATGTCCCAAGAAGTGCGTGGATACGTGGAAGCTGTTCTTAACAGCCTTGCTGCCAATGTTCCAAAGGTCAGTTTATTCTGTTGAATGGCCTTTTATTGTTTTTTGCTGATAACCTGATATATCATTTCTAATCGTCTTTTTTTTAAGCAGGCCGTCGTTCTTTGCCAAGTAGAGAAAGCAAAAGAAGACATGCTTATTCAGTTATATAGCTCTGTGAGGTCGGTACTATTTATTTCACCTAGTTTACAAGGAGTAAAAACACTTTTTATTCATGTGAAAATGCCTTTTAAGATCATGCAATTGACATCCATGCACGGCTGTTGAAAATAGTTCTTGTCGTTTTTTAATTTTGGTGTAGATATTTTTATTGGCTTTTGTTGCCTTAGTATTCTTTGGGGGAGTAACTTCACTCTTTTATGCTTTGGTGGTCAGTTCCATAAGCGACCGTAGGATTGAAGAACTGCTCATGGAGGACCAAAATGCAAAACGCAAGAGGGAGAGATACCAAAAACAATCTTCTCTTCTTTCGAAACTTACAAAGCAACTTAGCATCCATGACAATCGAGCTGCTGCCGCCTCCAGCTGGTCTAATGACAGTGCAGCAGGTATTATTTTCTTGATTCAGTTTGTGTAAAATCCAATGATGCCTGGTTCTGCAAAGATGATTGCATGCACATTGTTAATACTATATGCCTGGAATGAGTCTCGGAAACAGTTGTCCAATATGAGTATGTCCAATTTTTTCTCTGTTTTTAACGCATTTGGAGGATTGTACTTTTCTATTGGACACGCCATTCTTTCAGGGAAAAAACCTGAAGAATGAGAGCTAACATAGAAATTGATGTGGATTACCTATGGAATGCTTGTTTTGTATTGTAATGATTTTATGACTTAATACCTGAAATACGATTTTTCTTCCCTGTTTTTTGAGATACAGAAAGCAGTCTACGGGCAAGCGGAGCCTCACCAGGTGATGACTGGAGGAATGCATTTGATGCTGCTGCAAATGGACCTACAGGTTCAGGTAGATACGGGTCGAATGGTCATAGCCGTCGGTATAGCGACCCAGAACAGGATGGGGATGAGGGTTTAGGTTCAAGATCCAGCAGCCGTAGGACACCGACTAGGTTGCCACCTGCACCACCACAGTCTGGTCCGTCTTACAGATACTAGATAAGAACTTTTATATCACTTCCATTCTTTGCCGGGCATTTTGATCTTTGTTCTCGATCTTAGATTATATTGAGTGGCATTTGTAGAGTTGAGTTAAAATTGTTGGAAAAAAGATTGGGTTGAAAAAAGAAAAGAAAAGAAAAAAGAAGCTCGTTTGAAGGAAATTTTGGATAAATTGATCTTATTACTAAAACTATAAAAAAAATATTTTTTGATCTATAATAACATATACACTTATAAAATCTTTGTTTGAGTTGGATTACATATGATTATAAATTTTATTAAATTTGATTTCCTAATAATTTTTGCAAATTTAATCTATTAAGTTAAATTTAAAAGCTCGTATCGAGCTGGTTGGTGTAAGGAAAAAATATTAGTGTTAAATTTAATGAAGTTGCAGGAACTTTACTTTGATAAGTAAATTATATGATTGGCCACCTATTTTTCAATTAATTATTATTTTTATTTAGGGTATAAACTACACCATAGGTCACATACTATTAGTCCTGTCCTGTTCTATTTTAATCATTAACAGTTAAAAAATTAACATAAATTATGACGTAATAATATTTTTAATTTCTACAATTTACATATTCTACTGATTTGGTCCTAACATAAAATAGAATTGTTATTATAAATTTTAAAGTAGGATCGAATTGATACAATTTTGGGAACCAATTGTTATTATATATTTTGAATTAGGCCAAACCCCTTTGGTAACCAATTATGACTTTATTTAATTGTGGAATAATGCATAGATATTCCGAGAACCATTTGGAGTTAACTCCAACTCTTCATATATATAAATTTTTGAAGTATTCGTATCCTACAATCATATCCAAGTATGTTTTGAGCATAGTGTCACGGACTAAACTTTTGGGTCCATAGACATTGGCGCAAAGGTTCACACAATAGCATGAGATCCAACCAGTCATCCTTTAGTCTGAGTAACATAGGTTTATTTTGCAATGCAAGCCAGCTTTTTCATTTATCCATGTGGAACAGTAGAAGGCTCGGCAAAACTATAAGACGACATGCTCAGGGGCACGTCCAAGGGTATATTACAAATACATGTATGATTGAAGAAATAGTCAGCATATATGTTTGGAAAGATCACTTGATTAAAATAATGGTACCTACCTTTATTTCATAACCTCTGAGGCGTTTCATTGTTAAGTTCTGAGCAGGAATCTGCAAACAGAAAAAGAGTCACCGAGATAAAAAGCAAACTCACAAAAACAATGTCCTTCAATGCAGAAACATCAGCGGGATGCCATATGTTTCTGACGAACATAGAAGACCTGCTTACTAAAGCAAATAGAAAAAAAATATAGCTACCGAGAATTTTGAATTTGTTCGATGACATTATAAGTGCAACACTTTAAGAGTTACAATGCTAAGTCATAATCATGTCTCTATGTGATATTTATACCAAATAGAATTTACATCCAAGGAGTAGGGCTGAGCAAAACTTGATTAGAAAAAAATTGATTTTTTCGATTCGACTTGACATTAAAAAACTCGACTCTTAATTTCATAAACTCAGCTCGAAAATTTTTAAATTCGAGTCAAATTATAAAATAGGACTCGAATAACTCAAAATTTTTAGTAATTAGTGGATTGGTTTTCAAGCTCGTGTCGAGTCCCTCAACTTTTCATGATATATGTATATATATGTGGTTATAGAAGACAGTTTAAATTTGACTCAATTAGTACCATGACATTATAAATTTTTACAACTAAATTTAAACAAAAACTTGAACTACTCGACTCGATTTTCATGAACTCGAATCGACTCGGAAAAAATTCAATTAAAATTTGAGTTCTAAAATAGGAATCATCAACTCGAATAACTCATTTTTTTACTCGACTCGACTTGATTGAATACTCACCCCTACCTCAGAGATGCTATTTTGCTTAGATTCAAATATGAGTGTCGAATACTAGTATATGCCTATCATTTGTATGGTCAAATACTAGTATATGTTCAAAACTCATGCTTGCATAAAATAAAATAGGCAACCAATATACAAAAACATTAAGCCTAGAGGTTACTCATTCCTCATTTTGTGTGGCTAGAGCATTTGAATTTCTTCACTTGTGACACAATTGCTCTCACACACCTACAAGAACATTTATATAGCTTTGGGTATCCAAATTGTTTTGGATCCTTGAATGTTAGTGCAAAATTCTCTTGTTCCCTTAGGAACCCATACTTGCCTAATTTTAAAAATTTTCTAAGTTTTAAAGGACAAATATGTTCCAAGTGACCATGAAAAAGACAATGTGAGCATTTTTTCCATTTTTAAACATGATGAATTGTTTTGAGAAATTATTTCTTTTTCTTTTGTTAAGCATCCAAGCTTAACTTTTAAATCAATATTTTATTTTTCTAAATCATTGATTTTGAATCTTGAAATCTCAACATTATTTTTCAAAATTTCATTTTGTTTTTCAAAATCTATTTTTTGCTTTCAAAAGAAAATCATTTTCAACTTTAAATTTGGAAATTAATTTCTTATATTTGGAATTTATGGTCTCAAATTCCAAATCTTGTAACTCTTTAAATGAATAAGAATTTGTTGGGATTTTCGTAAGCTCGAATCGACAACCGGAATGGTTTGCAAAAAGGGGTCGGAACGGTTTTGTGTTTAGGGAGTAAGGAGATTGAAAGATAGATAATTGCACAACGATTTATAGTGGTTCGACTTTCTCAACCAAAGTCCACGTACACTACCTTAGCTCCTCACCAAGGATTTTCCAACAAATTCACTAATTTGTTCTTTCTTTTGAGGACAAAGAGATAACCTTACAACTCCCTAGTTTTTCCAGGCTAAACTAGAACCTTTCCCCTTTACAAAAGGATAAGAAATGTAAACAAGAAAACCTCTCTAAGGTAGGTGTTTACAAGAATTAAGCACACAAGAACAAAATATTTACAAGAGAAAGATGAAATAAGAATGAAAAACTCTTCTCTTGTGTTTGATTGCTTGGATAGTTGTTATCTTACTTCTTCAAGTGTCCTTAGCTTGTATTTATAGCTTGGAATGTATTTGATGTCGTATATAACCGTTGGGGATGTTTTGGAGCCGTTTGGGGATGATTTTTCTACTCAAAAAGGTTGCCCATAACATGGTGCATGGTGCACTATCAAGGTGCATCAATACCCCTTCATTAAATTCAAATAAACTAGTTGTTGCAGCCTTGGTGCATGATGCACAGCAAGGTGCATCGATGCACTAATTGCATTCGAAATGGAGTGCATGGATGCACTACATGGTGCATCGATGCACTAGTGGAGGTGCATGGATGCACTACAGGTGCAGGGATGTATGAATGCACTGCAGGGGTGCATGGATGCACTTTGACACCCTTTAGCATTTTTTTCTCAAATCCGAATTTAATGGAGTTTGAATTATTTTTGAAACCTTTTTAAAACTTTGAATAAATTCAATTCAATTCCAAAAACATTTTCCCTTTAAATTTGTTATATCGAATAGGCCTGTAAACGAACCGAACACACACGAACGGAGGTATGTTCATGTTCATTCATTTAATAAATAAACGAACATAAACGAACACGAACATAAACAAACAAATTTTTTTTGTTCATGTTCGTTTATTAAGGAATATAACTTGTTCATGTTCGTTCATTTAATAAATAAATGAACATAAATGAACACGAACATAAACGAACACGAACATAAATGAACATGAACATAAACGAACATGAACATAAACGAACATAAACATAAACGAACATAAACGTTGGAGACCCTACCTTCTATTGTTCTTTCATGAAAAATAGTCGACAATGCAAATCAACCAAATCTACAGTGATAAATAGCGTAAGAGCTGATTAGCAATGATGAAATATTTGAAGATATCAAATATTTCGATCGATCTTTCAAAGATATTAAATGATTCACACGACTTTAATTTAACGCTATAACATTTATCTTAGTGGTCCATGATTACAAATGAACAATCATTTTCCACTACGTTATTCTAATAAATTCACCGGCTAAAAGTTTTGTGACATCAATGTCAGACTTTAGTGAGGTTTGTTAATAATGGTCTTTTCCGTTGGCAGAGTAGAAAATTTAACAGCATGCATATTTTGAACAGTACAAATTGGACTACAAGACAACAACATAGATCTGAAATCCCTTCGATGCTACATATTGTAACTGATATTATTGCTAAACCACCATTCAAAATTTTAACGTACCTAAAGTCTACTCCACAACTAAAGGTCACACAAAAACTATGAAAACAAAAGTTCATTGTCAAAGTGTACTTTCTACTTATTAATGGGTTCTTCCTGAAAAACCCATTACTTCCGCTATTACACTCTTTTGCAGAAATTGCATAGAAACCTTTGTTTTGTTTTCTGGCAAATTCTATATATTTTTCTCTTTATAGATGCTCATATACTTCTGATTGTTACCTTTATCTTCCCATCTATTTCTAGAAAGAAGTATAATGTTTTCTTGAGTTTTAGATGTGAAGATACCCGCAATAACTTTACATATCAACTAGTAAGCCAAATAAAACAGAGAAAGAGATGAAAACAGACCTGTAAAACTTCAGATTGCACTATAATATAACTTGTTTTGAAGCTTTCAGCGATTGTCTCCACTCTCCAGTGAATACTAGGGTTTGGGGAAAAAAGGGGGGAAAATGAATATAGGTGCGAGGTGCCTCACGGGTTAACATATTGGATTTAATCTCCAAATAAAATTGGGTTAATTATGGAGTTTGTCATAGATTAATTATTATTTTTAAGATACTTACAAATTGGTCACCAAAATTGATTTAAGAAGATTGGGTTAAACATAAATGAATGAACATAAACGAACATAACCGAACGAACATAATCGAACGTTCACGAACATAAATAAACGAACGAGACCTATGTTCATGTTCGTTCATTTAATTAAACGAACACAAAATCTTGTTCATGTTCTTCATTTAATAAAAAACGCACATAAACGAACTTCCCGCCGGACGATTCATGAACGGTTCGCTGAACGTTCAGTTCATTTACAGGCCTAATATCGAACCATAATTCAACAGAATTTAAATCACAAGAGTTAGAAGTTGCCTTTGAATCTTCTTTGACGGCAATGAGACATAAGTTAGCTACTTCATCATCGAAGTTGTCTTCACCACTCCAAGCCGCCACAATGTCTTTTTTTTTGCTTGATCACTTCTTCTTTAGAAGGGGATATTCGTATCGTATTTGACATGTGTCACACCTCAATATGGGGTTAGATTTTTTCAGTTTAAAATATGTGAAATGTTATAAGGTTTGATTGACAAATAATTGTTTTATCATACTATTATTTTATTAAACATATTAAGGGCCACTCAATAATAGATATCTTTTATAATAATGGGCAATTTATTTTTAAAAGAAAAACGTGAATGAGGATAATAGAGTAGGTAGAAGTGGACAAATTGGGTGAGATGGTATTAAATTAATGATAATAGCAATGTTTGGAATCCATTTCTTATATCTTTCACTTTCGGCTAGAATCCAACCGCCATGCCATCCTGTTCTTCATCGCCTTTCCTACGACTCCTTGCCATATCAGTATCTCACATAACTTCTAACTCAAAAATGGATTATCTCAGCTACACTCTCAAAACCCATCTTCTTTCAACCTCAAAACCTAAACTCCAAACCCAAAAATACTCCACCAGGTTCGCATGTATCTTCAGAGTCTGGTCATCCATCGCCGTCGTAGGCGTCACTGGCGCCGTTAGCCAAGAATTTTTTCCGTACTCTTCAACCCCGATTCCCTTACCATTTCCTCAAGCTCCTCGCCTCCAAACGCTCCGCTGGTAAGTCTGTTTCCTTCCAAAATCGCACCTTTACCGTCCAGGAACTAACCGCCGACAGCTTCGACGAATGTTGACATCGCTCTTTTTAATGCTAGTAGGTTTATAAGTAAACAGTTCGGTCCCATTGCGGTGGATAAAGGCGCCATCGTGGTGGATAATAGCTCAGCATTTCGAATGGTTGATGGAGTGCCTTTAGTTATCCTGGACGTGAATCCGGGAGCAATGATGAGATTAAAGTTGGTAAAAAAGGTGTTTTGATTTCAAACCCCAACTGTTCTACCATTATCTGCTTAATGGCTGCTACTCCTCTTCATCGCCATGCTAAGGTGACTCGTATGGTGGTCAGTACATATCAGGCAGCTAGTAGTGCTGGTGATGCTGCTTCTAACTGAAAGCAATGCAAAGTGTTGGGAAGTGATTTGGAGAAGATGAAACGCTCTTCGTTTTTGTGTGCATGTGAGCGCAATTATAAGGTTTATTAAGTATGAAAGAAGGAAGGCAAGGAGGGAAGCCATCGCCATTTATTGATTATGCGTAGGTTGGTCTCGATGTTGGGATTCTACACCAGCTTTCTCCTTATCCTAGCTGGTTTAGTGCTTATCATTTGGCTATTTTGAGCACTGGAAATGGAGAATAATAATAAATAAATGTAAATGGGTATAGCAAGGCACGTGGGATTGTGGGGGAATTATTGATATCATGCAAAAAGGGGTAAATCACAAGGTATGTCATCCAAGTTTGGTGAGATATTTACCTTGTCTCTTAGTTTCCAAGTGGTTATAGTTATGACATAATAGTTTTCACAAGATTAATTTAGTCACTAATTTAAGTAATTAAATATTTTGATGGCAACATTAGTTTTCAATTTTACCAATTGAGTCCTCAAATTATTATTTAGATACTAATAAGTTATTTTTATGGTGAGGGAAATTATTTGGATACGAGTTAGTAATTTTGATGGCCTGGATCGTGAGGAAAATATTGGAAGTTGAATTAAAAGATCTAGGGCGTTCGAATGGAATTTATATGGTCGATCAGTATTGCACGAAAATCAAGGTAATATTTTACTATCTCTTTATGCTTTATGGATATGTTGGTATTGGTAAATGCATAAATAAGATAATATTGATCTCATATGTGTAGTTAATTAATTTTTACACTGATCTGAATACATAAAAATTCGGTAACTGATTATGGTTCAGAGGATTTTTATGAGAAATTGATGGACTGTTAGAATTAAAAAATTCAAGTTCTGTGTATAGTGATAAAGGAATCAACTTGGATCTGTAGCATATAATTTATTTCATCAAAGGTATTTGGATGGGAAATTATGAGAATATTCTGGTAGGGTAAAATTACAAAAATACCCTTATGTTGTAAGATGACAAGAATTTCCCTGAAAGTTGATTAATAACTCTGAAAGAATATATTGATATGATAAAATTACAGATGTGCATAAGAAATGCTAGTTTGCTTAGAAAATTTGGATAACCGATTTTTAACCAATAGGGTTTATGCAAGATACCAGAAGTCTGTTAATGAATCATTTTGAGATCAAATAATGTTCGGGAAAGCAATTAACCATTGGATCTCTAAAGTATAATTATTTTCTTTAAGAGTTAATATGAAATTATCTGGTTAAGAAATTACGAAAATACCCTTTAGAAGAAAAAATAGTTCGAGTTGACCCTGAATGAAAAAGTACTTTGAGGATTCATTTTAAACTCGATAAATTACTGATTTACTTGTTGAGATCCTATTTTTGTATGGAAATTTCTGATAATTTGTTAGTAACATCTGATAAGGTATTTAACTTGAAATCTTCGAGTTATGAGTACATACCTGAAGAATAAATTATTGAGGGTGCTCTTCTGTCAGAATTATTCGTATAGAATGGAATATATGATAATTTTGAATTAAATAATAAGATCGGACGGAAGGAACTGATTAAAATATGTGGGATCTGTAAAATGAATGAAATACCCTTATGGCCTAGACTAAGTAGATGTCTTGGATTAATTAAGGAATCCAAAAAACCATGAGTGTGGTACTGCTCTTAAAAGTTATGGATCACATATTAAGCTGAACAACCAATGCTAGTGTTATATCAGTACCAGAACGACATAAGTGTCACTTGAACGCGTGTTCGACTTCTCAAGTTTGGCTCAATGATAAATTTGGAAGTATTCAGCTCAGCTCAACTCTAGATCGCATTCAGTACTAAGAATTTGATATTTGTACGAAATATCAACCGCTAATACCGAGCTAAACTTAACGGAAGTACAATATGAATCAGTAATTCAAAAAATGATTGAATTACATTGGAAAAATTCTGAAGTAATCGGGATAGAAGTGATTGCAAAATGAACGAAGTAACCTCAATGACTGAGGATTAAATAAGTGATTGGATGAGTCTGGAAACACTGTTGAACTTACATGATGAATTGTCCTTATGGTAACGAACAACGAATCAAATACGTCAGCATTTCTTGATATTGTTGAAACGTGGAAAAGAAAGTAAAGATTATAGGAGGATATATTCAGCGATGATTCTGGAGATGATCTATATATATGCATTTTGGTATTAAAGAGTTAATAACATAGAAGGACAATGAATTGAGCAGTCGACAAGCATCAGTTATGGGAGTTGATTTATAATTCATCGATTAATATAAATGGTAAATGTCATGAATCTTCAGTACTTCTTTATCGACTCAAATCACTCTGGTTACTCTGGGTGCACATGAAAACATAGTGGGATTCTAAAGTATCAACTTTAACTGTCCTATTAGATTGGTTAATAATCAATTCTCACCAATAGAACCTTGTTCCTGGAATCCAATCAAATTGCACAAGTTTCAAGTTATCCATACTATAACTAATAAATATCTCTGAAAAATACCTGGATCCTATAGTGTGTTCCACATGTACTACAAGACAATTTTATATGTTTTGAAATAATTTTAACAAAATTATTGATTTACTGGTTTATAAACCATGGCAACATGGTATGTTCTGTTTGATTACAATTTTCATCGAAAACTACAAATTGTTCCTGATTTATGGAATCATGAAATCTATTGGTTTATGAATTATGGATACCTGAAATGTGTTATCAGGTTTCTTGTTTCACTGGAATAAAATGATGGTTATTGTTTTATGGACCATGAATAATACTGGTTACTAATGGAATTGTTTTATTGGGATATTATATGGTAGACTGGAGTATGGAGGTACAACTCTGATCAAGCTGGTAAATCCTTACGGACTTAAGGTGATCATTGGGTAGGCTCCCAGGCCCCAATGCACTCCCTTAGGTTAATATTTGGACTACTTATGGTGTACAGGCAGAAATTAGTTATACGATTTATTTCATTATTACGATTATGACATATTACTGGATAACGGTCCAGGTATTACGTTTTATGGCTAAAACTGATTTCTACCGATTTTTTATATGGATAGGATTCTGGAGTATGGAGGCACAGCCTTGATCCAGCTGATAAGACCTTACGAACCTAATGATACCCTTGGGTAGGCCTATGGGCCCCAAGGCATATCCTTAGGTTGGCTCCCTTTGTTGTGTTCTTAGGGTAAACCCTACGGACACAGTTTTGGGGAACTACATAGTGGAGTTTGGTTGGAGGGTTTCGCTATGGTTTTAAAAAGATTTATATCTTTTTACTAGTTTTGATTGTAACACACTAGACATCCTATTCGATCTCCTGAAAATGTCATACTTTGAATGTTTTCTATGAACTGTGATCTTCATGGCCTCAACTCGATGAACTACTAATGGAAACCCATATTATTCTGCAACTGATATACGTCTGATTCAATAAGGAAATTAATGGCTTTCCATTTATCTGCATGTCATGTAGCATCATCTGGTAGTTCTGTATTACTGAGCTTTTCGAAGCTCACTCTATTACTAATCATTGCAGGTTAAAAGAATTGTACTAGTGCAACCATTTACATCAATAAGGGAGTTCTTCCGGCGTTGCTTGCAGAGGATGATACATGTGATTAGGGGGCATGTAATTGTATTTTGTTTTATATACGAGTCTGTAAACATGTTTTATTTCTGAATAGTGATAGATCAATTTATGAGTTTACATATTTAATAAAAGTTTTAAATTTTCCGCTATTTTTCGGTAGGTCACTCCAGTTGCCCTAATGTGACACTCTAGATCGGATCGGGATATCTACATCAGTCTGAGGGGGTTACTTTTAGTGTATCAGAGCTTTGGTTTGAGTTAAAATTTTCAAGATAGACCGGTCAGTCGAATTTCAAAGGATGTCTGATCAGTACATGCCCCTAGACTACAATCGTACCTCTCTGAGTCGAAACTCCAGGGCTGAGTCCATATTGTAACGAGCAAACCAAAGTTTTTATCTGTTAAGACTCTACCATGGCATAAATGAATACCAGTAATGTTCATCTGATTTCTGTAAAGTACCTTACGAGCCATATAAGAGTTACTCATCTGAGAAATTCTGACCCGACTCTAAATGAAATTAAGATATGCTAATGCTTTATGAGTCTATTCTCGTAACCAAGGTTGAATTGATTCCACAAGGATAAATCTGTTCTGATTATTTTATTAAGGATAAATCTGTTCTGATTATTTAATTGGAATGAGGGAGAATTTTGAAGAAAATGTATACTCAACTGGTTAAGGATTAGTGGAGGATCCGTCTTTCTATAAGAGTTACATGAAAGATATGAAAGAACTTGTGGAAGTTTAATTTATGCAATTATGTGACATGACTGAATTTCAGGACGAAATTTTTTTAAGGATGAGAGAATTGTCACACCCTAATATGGGGTTATATTTTTTCAATTTAAAATATGTGAAATGTTATAAGGTTAGATTGACAAATAATTGTTTTATCATACTATTATTTTATTAAACATATTAAGGGCCACTCAATAATAGATATCTTTTATAATAATGGGCAATTTATTTTATAAAAAAAATGTGAATGAGGATAATAAGGTAGGTAGAAGTGGACAAATTGGGTGAGATGGTATTAAATTAATGATAATGGCAATGTCTGGAATCCATTTCTTATATCTTTCACTTTCGGCTATAATCCAACCGCCATGTCATCCCGTTCTTCATCGCCTTGCCTACGACTCCTTGCCATATCAGTATCTCACATCACTTCTAACTCAAAAATGACATCTCTCAGCTACACTCTCAAAATCCATCTTAATTAAACCTCAAAACCTAAACTCCAAACTGAAAATACCCCACCAAGGTTCGTATGTATCTTCAAGAGTCTGGTCATCCATCACCGTCGTAGGCGTCACTGGCGCCGTTGGCCAAGAATTTCTTTCCGTACTCTTCGACCCCAACTTCCCTTACCATTTCCTCAAGCTCCTCACCTCTAAACGCTCCACTGGTAAGTCTGTTTCCTTCCAAGACTGCACCTTTACTATCCAGGAACTAACCGTCGACAGCTTCGACGAATGTTGACATCGCTCTTTTTAATGCTGGTAGGTTTATAAGTAAACAGTTCAGTCCCATTGCGTTGGATAAAGGCGCAATCGTGGTGGATAATAGCTCGGCATTTCAAATGGTTGATGGAGTGCCTTTAGTTATCCCGGACATGAATCCGGGAGCAATGGATGAGATTAAAGCTGGTAAAAAAAGGTGTTTTGATTTCAAACCCCAACTGTTCTACCATTATCTGCTTAATGGATTCTACTCCTCTTCATCGCCATGCTAAGGTGACTCGTATGGTGGTCAGTACATATCAGACAGCTAGTAGTGCTGGTGTTGTTGCTTCGAACTGAAATTAATGCAAAGTGTTGGGAAATAATTTGGAGAAGATGAAACGCTCTTCATTTTTGTGTGCATGTGAGCACAACTATAAGGTTTATTAAGTATGAAAGAAGGAAGGCAACGAGGTAAGCCATCGCCATTTATTGATTATGTGGGTTGGTCTCGCTGCTGGGATTCTACACCAGCTTTCTCCTTGTCCTAGCTGGTTTAGTGTTTATCATTTGGCTATTTTCAGCATTGGTAATGGAGAATAATAATAAATAAATGTAAATGGGTATAGCAAGGCACGTGGGATTGTGGGAGAATTATGGATTTCATGCAAAAAGGGGTAAATCACAAGGTATGTCATCCAAGTTTGGTGAGATCTTTACCTTGTCTCCTAGTTTCCAAGTAGTTATAGTTATGATATAATAGTTTTCACAAGATTAATTTAGTCACTAATTTAAGTAATTAAATATTTTGATGGCAACATTAGTTTTCAATTTTACCAATTGAGTCCTCAAATTATTATTTAGATACTAATAAGTTATTTTTATGGCGAGGGAAATTATTTGGATACGAGTTAGTAAATTTGATGGCTTGGATCTTGAGGAAAATATTGGAAGATGAATTAATAGATCGAGGGCGTTCGAATGGAATTTATATGGTCGATCAGTATTGCACGAAAATCGAGAATACTTTATACCTCTTTATGCTTTATGGAACATGTTGGTATTGGTACATGCATGGATAAGATAATATTGATCTCATATGTGTAGTTAATTAATTTATACACTCGATCCGAATACGATAAAAATTCGATAACTGATTATGGTTCAGATGATTTTTATGAGAAATTGATGGACTCTTAGAATTAAAAAATTCAAGTTCTGTGTATAGTGATAAAGAATCAACTTGGATCTGTAACATATAATTTATTTCATCAAAGGTACTTGGATGGGAAATTATAAGAATATTCTGGTAGGATAAAATTACGAAAATACCCTTATATTGTAAGATGACAAGAATTGTCCCTGAAAGTTTATTAATAACTCTGAAAGGATATATTGATATGATAAAATTACAGCTGTGCATAAGGAATCATTTTGAGATCAAATAATGTTCGGGAAAGCAATTAACCATTGGATCTCTAAAGTATAATTATTTTCATTAAGAGTTAATACCGAAATTATCAGATTAAGAAATTACGAAAATGCCCTTTAGAAGTAAAAATAATCCGAGTTGACCTTGAATGAGAAAGTACTTTGAGGATTCAATTTTAACTCGATAAATTTGTGATTTACTTGTTGAGATTCTATTTTTGTATGGAATTTCTGATAATTCATTAGTAGCATCTGAGAAGGTATTTAACTTGAAATTTTGAGTTATGAGTAAATACCTGAAGAATAAATTATTGAGGGTGCTCTTCTGTCAGAATTGTTCGTATAGAATGGAATAGATGATAATTTTGAATTAAATAATAAGATCAGACAGAATGAACTGATTAAAATACATGGGATCTATAAAATGACTAAAATACCCTTATGGCCTAGACTAAGTAGATGTCTTGGATTAATTAAGGAATCCAAATAATCATGAGTGTGTACTGCTCTTAAAAGTTATGGATCACATATTAAGTTGAGCAACCAATGCTAGTGTTATATCAGTACCATAACGACATAAGTGTCACTTGAATGCGTGTTCGACTTCTCAAGTTCGGCTCAATGATAAATTTGGAAGTATTCAGCTCAGCTCAACTCTAGATCGCATTCAATACTAAGAATTTGATATTTCTACGAAAAATCAATCGCTAATACCAACTAAACTGAACGAAAGTACAATATGTATCAATAATTCAAAAAACGTCCGAATTACATTGAAAAATTCTGAAGTAACCGGGATAGAAATGATTGTTAAATGAACGAAGTAACCTCAATGATGAGGATTAAATAAGTGATTGGATGAGTCTGGAAATACTGTTGAACTTACATGATGAATTGTCCTGATGGTAATGAACCACGAATCAAATACGTCAGCATTTCTTGATATTGTTAAAACATGGAAAAGAAAGTAAAGATTATAGGAGGATATATTCAGCGATGATTCTGGAGATGATCTATGTATATGCATTTTGGTATTAAAGAGTTAATAACGTAGAAGGACAATGAATTGAGCAGTCGACAAGCATAAGTTATGGGAGTTGATTTATAATTCGATCGATTAATATAAATGGTAAATGTCCTGAATCTTCATCTTCTTTATCGACTCAAATCACTCCGGTTACTCCAGGTGCACATAAAAACATAGTGGGATTCTAAAGTATCACTTTAACTGTCTGATTAGATCGGTTAGTAATCAATTCTCACCAATAGAACCTTGTTCCTTGAATCCGATGAAATTGCACAAGTTTCAAGTTATCCATACTGATAACTACAAAATATCTTTGAAAAATGCCTGGATCCTCTAGTGTGTTCCACATGTACTACATGACAGTTTTATATGTTTTGAAATGAGTTTTAACAAAATTATTGATTTACTGGTTTATGAACAATTGCAACATGGTATGTGATATTTGATTACGGTTTTTATTGAAAACTATGAATTGTTCCTGATTTATGGAATCATGAAATCTATTGGTTTATGAATTATGGGTACCTGAAATGTGTTATCAGGTTTCTTGTTTCACTGGAATAAAATGATGGCTATTGTTTTATGGACCATGAATAATACTGGTTACTAATGGAATTGTTTTATTGGGATATTATATGGGTAGACTGGAGTATGGAGGTACAACCCTGATCAAGTTGGTAAATCTTTACGGACTTAAGGTGGTCCTTGGGTAGGCTAAGGCACTCCCTTAGGTTAATATTTGGACTACTTATGGTGTACATGCAGAAATCAGTTATACGATTTATTTCATTATTACGATTATGACATATTACTGGATAACGGTCCAGGTATTACGTTTTATGCTAAAACTGATTTCTACCGAATTTTTTATATGGATAGGATTCTGGAGTATGGAGGCACAACCTTGATCCAGCTGATAAGACCTTACGAACCTAATGATACCTTTGGGTAGGCCTATGGGCCCCAAGGCATATCCTTAGGTTGGCCCTTTGTTGTGTTCTTAGGGTAAGCCCTACGGACGCAGTTCTGGGGAACTGCATATTGGAGTTTGGTTGGAGGGTTTCGTTATGGTTTTAGAAAGATTTATATATTTTTACTGGTTTTGATTCGAACACATTAGACATCCTATTCGATCTCCTGAAAATGTCATACTTTGAATGCTTTCTATGAACTGTGATCTTCATGGCCTCAACTCGATGAACTACTAATGGAAACCTAGATTATTCCGCAACTGATATACGTCTGATTCAATAAGGAAATTATATGGCTTTCCATTTATCTGCATGTCATGTAGCATCATCTGGTAGTTCTGTATTACTGAGCTTTTCGAAGCTCACTCTATTACTAATCATTGCAGGTTAAAAGAATTGTACTAGTGCAACCATTTACATCAATAAGGGAGTTCTTCCGGCGTTGGTTGCAGAGGATGATACATGTGATTAGGGGGCATGTAATTGTATTTTGTTTTATATACGAGTCTGTAAACATGTTTTATTTTTGAATAGTGATAGATCATTTTATGAGTTTACATGTTTAATAAAAGTTTTAAATTTTTCGTTATTTTTCAGTAGTTCACTCCAGTTGCCCTAATGTGACACTCCAGATCGGATCGGGATATCTACATCAGTCTGAGGGGTTACTTTTTGTGGTATCAGAGCTTTGGTTTGAGTCAAAATTTTCAAGATAGACCGTTCGGTCGAATTTCAAAGGATGTCTGATCAGTACATGCCCCTAGACTACAATCGTACCTCTCTGAGTCGAAACTCCAGGGTTGAGTCCATATCTGTAACGAGCAAACCAAAGTTTTTATCTGTTAAGACTCTACCATGGCATAAATGAATACCAGTAATGTTCATCTGATTTCTGTAAAGTACCTTACGAGCCATGTAAGAGTTACTCATCTGAGAAATTCTGACCCGACTCCGGAAATGAAATTGAGATATGCTAATGCTTATGAGTCTATTCTCGTAACCAAGGTTGAATTGATTCCACAAGGATAAATATGTTCTGATTATTTTATTAAGGATAAATCTGTTCTGATTATTTAATTGGAATGAGGGAGAATTTTGAAGAAAATGTATACTCGACTGGTTAAGGATTAGTGGAGGATCCGTCTTTCTATAAGAGTTACATGAAAGATATGAAAGAACTTGTGGAAGTTTAATTTTGCAATTATGTGACATGAATGAATTTCAGGACGAAATTTTTTTAAGAGGAGAGAATTGTCACACCCTAATATGGGGTTAGATTTTTTCAGTTTAAAATATGTGAAATGTTATAAGGTTAGATTGACAAATAATTGTTTTATCATACTATTATTTTATTAAACATATTAAGGGCCACTCAATAATAGATATCTTTTATAATAATGGGTAATTTATTTTTAAAAGAAAAACGTGAATGAGGATAATAGAGTAGGTAGAAGTGGACAAATTGGGTGAGATGGTATTAAATTAATGATAATGGCAATGTCTGGAATCCATTTCTTATATCTTTCACTTTCGGCTATAATCCAACCGCCATGTCATCCCGTTCTTCATTGCCTTGCCTACGACTCCTTGCCATATCAGTATCTCACATCACTTCTAACTCAAAATACATCTCTCAGCTACACTCTCAAAATCCATCTTCTTTAAACCTCAAAACCTAAACTCCAAACCTAAAAATACCCCACCAAGGTTCGTATGTATATTCAAGAGTCTGGTCATCCATCGCCGTCGTAGGCGTCACTGGCGCCGTTGGCCAAGAATTTCTTTCCGTACTCTTCGACCCCAACTTCCCTTACCATTTCCTCAAGCTCCTCACCTCCAACGCTCCACTGGTAAGTCTGTTTCCTTCCAAGACGCACCTTTACTATCCAGGAACTAACCGTCGACAGCTTCGACGAATGTTGACATCGCTCTTTTTAATGCTGGTGGGTTTATAAGTAAACAGTTCAGTCCCATTGCGTTGATAAAGGCGCAATCGTGGTGGATAATAGCTCGGCATTTCAAATGGTTGATGGAGTGCCTTTAGTTATCCCGGACGTGAATCCGGGAGCAATGGATGAGATTAAAGCTGGTAAAAAAAGGTGTTTTGATTTCAAACCCCAACTGTTCTACCATTATCTGCTTAATGGATTCTACTCCTCTTCATCGCCATGCTAAGGTGACTCGTATGGTGGTCAGTACATATCAGACAGCTAGTAGTGCTGGTGTTGTTGCTTCGAACTGAAATTAATGCAAAGTGTTGGGAAGTAATTTGGAGAAGATAAAGCGCTCTTCATTTTTGTGTGCATGTGAGCACAACTATAAGGTTTATTAAGTATGAAAGAAGGAAGGAAGAAGGGAAGCCATCGCCATTTATTGATTATGCGTGGGTTGGTCTCGCTGCTGGGATTCTACACCAGCTTTCTCCTTGTCCTAGCTGGTTTAGTGTTTATCATTTGGCTATTTTCAGCACTGGTAATGGAGAATAATAATAAATAAATGTAAATGGGTATAGCAAGGCACGTGGGATTGTGGGGGAATTATTGATTTCATGCAAAAAGGGGTAAATCACAAGGTATGCCATCCAAGTTTGGTGAGATCTTTACCTTGTCTCTTAGTTTCCAAGTAGTTATAGTTATGATATAATAGTTTTCACAAGATTAATTTAGTCACTAATTTAAGTAATTAAATATTTTGATGGCAACATTAGTTTTTAATTTTACCAATTGAGTCCTCAAATTATTATTTAGATACTAAAAAGTTATTTTTATGGCGAGGGAAATTATTTGGATACGAGTTAGTAAATTTTATGGCCTTGATCGTGAGGAAAATATTGGAAGATGAATTATTAGATCGAGGGCGTTCGAATGGAATTTATATGGTCGATCAGTATTGCACAAAAATCGAGGTAATACTTTACTACCTCTTTATGCTTTATGGAACATGTTAGTATTGGTACATGCATGAATAAGATAATATTGATCTCATATGTGTAGTTAATTAATTTCTACACTCGATCCGAATACGATAAAAATTCGGTAACTGATTATGGTTCAGATGATTTTTATGAGAAATTGATGGACTATTAGAATTAAAAATTTCAAGTTATGTGTATAGTGATAAAGAAATCAACTTGGATCTGTAACATATAATTTATTTCATCAAAGGTACTTGGATGGGAAATTATAAGAATATTCTGGTAGGATAAAATTACGAAAATACCCTTATATTGTAAGATGATAAGAATTGTCCCTGAAAGTTTATTAATAACTCTGAAATGATATATTGATATGATAAAATTACAACTGTGCATAAGAAATGCTAGTTTGCTTAGAAAATTTGGATAACGGTTTTTAACCCAATAGGGTTTATACAAGATACCAGAAGTCTAATAAGGAATCATTTTGAGATCAAATAATGTTCGGGAAAGCAATTAACCATTGGATCTCTAAAGTATAATTATTTTCGTTAAGAGTTAATACCGAAATTATCGGGTTAAGAAATTACGAAAATGCCCTTTAGAAGTAAAAATAATCGAGTTGACCCTGAATGAGAAAGTACTTTGAGGGTTCATTTTTAACTCGATAAATTTGTGATTTACTTGTTGAGATTCTATTTTGTATGGAAATTTCTGATAATTCATTAGTAGCATCTGAGAAGGTATTTAACTTGAAATTTTTGAGTTATGAGTAAATACCTGAAGAATAAATTATTGAGGGTGCTCTTCTGTCAGAATTGTTCGTATAGAATGAAATAGATGATAATTTTGAATTAAATAATAAGATCGGATGAATGAACTGATTAAAATACATGGGATCTATAAAATGACTGAAATACCCTTATGGCCTAGACTAAGTAGATGTCTTGGATTAATTAAGGAATCCAAATAATCATGAGTGTGGTACTGCTCTTAAAAGTTATGGATCACATATTAAGTTGAGCAACCAATGCTAGTGTTATATCAGTACCATAACGACATAAGTGTCACTTGAATGCGTGTTCGACTTCTCAAGTTCGGCTCAATGATAAATTTGGAAGTATTCAGCTCAGCTCAACTCTAGATCGCATTCAATACTAAGAATTTGATATTTATACGAAAAATCAACTGCTAATGCCGAACTAAACTGAACAAAAGTACAATATGTATCAGTAATTCAAAAAAATCCGAATTACATTGGAAAAATTCTGAAGTAACGGGATAGAAATGATTGTTAAATGAACGAAGTAACCTCAATGATTGGGGATTAAATAAGTGATTGGATGAGTCTGGAAATACTGTTGAACTTACATGATGAATTGTCCTGATGGTAACGAACCACGAATCAAATACGTCAGCATTTCTTGATATTGTTGAAACGTGGAAAAGAAAGTAAAGATTATAGGAGGATATATTCAGCGATGATTCTGGAGATGATATATGTATATGCATTTTGGTATTAAAGAGTTAATAACGTAGAAGGATAATGAATTGAGCAGTCGACAATCATAAGTTATGGGAGTTGATTTATAATTCGATCAATTAATATAAATGGTAAATGTCCTGAATCTTCAGTACTTCTTTATCGACTCAAATCACTCTGATTACTCCGGGTGCACATAAAAACATAGTGGGATTCTAAAGTATCAACTTTAACTGTCTGATTAGATCGGTTAGTAATCAATTCTCACCAATAGAACCTTGTTCCTTGAATCCGATGAAATTGCACAAGTTTCAAGTTATCCATACTGATAACTACAAAATATCTTTGAAAAATGCCTGGATCCTCTAGTGTGTTCCACATGTACTACATGACAGTTTTATATGTTTTCAAATGAGTTTTAACAAAATTATTGATTTACTGGTTTATGAATAATTGCAACATGGTATGTGATATTTGATTACTGTTTTTATTGAAAACTATGAATTGTTCCTGATTTATGGAATCATGAAATCTATTGGTTTATGAATTATGGGTACCTGAAATGTGTTATTAGGTTTCTTGTTTCACTAGAATAAAATGATGGCTATTGTTTTATGGACCATGAATAATACTGGTTACTAATGGAATTGTTTTATTGGGATATTATATGGGTAGACTGGAGTATGGAGGTACAACCCTGATCAAGTTGGTAAATCCTTACGGACTTAAGGTGATCCTTGGGTAGGCTCTCAGGCCCCAAGGCACTCCCTTAGGTTAACATTTGGACTACTTATGGTGTACATGCAGAAATCAGTTATACGATTTATTTTATTATTACGATTATGACATATTACTGGATAACGGTCCAGGTATTACGTTTTATGGCTAAAACTGATTTCTACCGAATTTTTTATATGGATAGGATTCTGGAGTATGGAGGCACAATCTTGATCCAGCTGATAAGACCTTACGAACCTAATGATACGCTTGGGTAGGCCTATGGGCCCCAAGGCATATCCTTAGGTTGGCTCCCTTTGCTGTGTGCTTAGGGTAAGCCCTACGGACGCAGTTCTGGGGAACTGTATATTGGAGTTTGGTTGGAGGGTTTCGTTATGGTTTTAGAAAGATTTATATATTTTTATTGGTTTTGATTCGAACACACTAGACATCTTTATTCGATCTCCTGAAACTGTCATACTTTGAATGCTTCCTATGAACTGTGATCTTCATGGCTTCAACTCAATGAACTACTAATGGAAACCTAGATTATTCCACAACTGATATATGTCTGATTCAATAAGGAAATTATATGTCTTTCCATTTATCTGCATGTCATGTAGCATCATCTGGTAGTTCTGTATTACTGAGCTTTTCGAAGCTCACTCTATTTCTAATCATTGTAGGTTAAAAGAATTGTATTAGTGCAACCTTTTACATCAAAAAGGGATTTCTTCTGGCGTTACTTTCAGAGGATGGTACATGTGATTAGGGGGCATGTAATTGTATTTTGTTTTATATACGAGTCTGAAAACCTATTTTATTTCTGAACAGTGATAGATCATTTTATGAGTTTACATGTTTAATAAAAGTTTTATATTTTCCGCTATTTTTACAGTGGGTCACTCCGGTGGCCCTAATGTGACACTCTAGATCAAATCGGGATATCCACATCGGTCTGAGGGGGTTACAACATGTCTCGTTCTTTGGCACTCAAAGCATAACAGGGGAACTTTTCCTTTACTTTATTCATGCTTCACTTCTTTTCCTTTGGAAGACATGAATTTAGAGAACCTTTTGAAGAGCTTGGCCATCTCTTCTTCTTCATCTCTTCTTTACTTGAGGTGCTTTCATTTTGGGTAGAGTATTTCAAGGCAATACAATTTTCTTTCTTTTCTTCTTTCTTCTCTTCTTCTTGTTCTTCATCATTTTCCATCATCTCATGACTGGGAAGAGAGCCAATAAGTTCATCAAGCAATAGAAACTTTAAGTTCTTTGCTTCGATGATCGTCATCTTCTTGGATTGCCAAGACTTTGAAAGAGAGTATATCATCTTTCTAGCAAGCTTCTCGTTAGGGATGATCTCTTTATATCCCTTGAGACCATTGACAATCACAGAAAATCTATCTGTCATAGCTTTGATGTCTTCACCCAGTTTCATCTTAAAATTTTCAAAGCTATAATTTTAGTTTACCTCACTTCATCGATTCCTTCATGAGTGACTTGGAGCTTGTCCCAAATTTCCTTGGCATTAGAACAAGATGAGATTCTTTCATATTCATTTGTGCCTAATGCACAAAATATGATGTACATGGCCTTGGCATTTTGTTGGAACTTTTTATTTTCTTATTCACTCCAATTTTTCATCTTATTGGTTGGAGTTGAGTGACCCATTAGGATAGAGTTCCAAGCATCTAGATCGGTGGCTTGAATGAAGAACATCGTCCTATTCTTCCAATATGCATAATTTGCTCTATTAAAATAGGGTGGTTTGTTGATCAATTGAGAATCTTCTATATTGTAAGCGTTGGAGGAAAAAGTCATCTTCTGGGTTGATTCGAAAATTAATAAGTTCTTCTAGGATCTTCACAAGGTTCTTGAATCGTCGATTGTGACTCGCTCTGATACTAATTGTAAGGATTTATGTTCCTCTATTGATCAAACGAAAAAGTGCTAAGAAGGGGAAATTGGCTAAAAATAAATTTTTGGGAGTATGGAGAGAAAATATAGAAATTTTGCACAAGTATTTAGGGTGGTTCAACTTCCTCAATGAAGTTTACATCCACTACCTTAGCTCCACACTAAGGATTTCTAACAAATTCACTAATTTGTTCTTTCTTTTTCTATGCTCAAGAGTAACATTTTATAACTCTCTAGTTTTCAATGGCTAAACTAGAAACTAACCCCTTTTGAAAAGGATAGAAAGAATGTAAACAAAAAACCTCTCAAAGGAATGTGTTTACAAAGTAAACTCACTAAAACACATTATTTACCAGAGAAAATGAATAATAAAGAATGAAAGCTTTTCTCCTAATGATCAATGGTTGGACAGGTGTTGTGTAACCTTATTCAAGTGTCTTGAACTTCATTTTATATGTTGGAATGTGTTTTAGACCGTTTTTAGACTTTGAATATGTTTTGGAGCCGTTGTGGACTTAATTGCTGCAAAATAAAACTACTAAGACCAGAGAGTATCGATACTACACTAATAAAAACTAGTCATTTTTCAACCGTTGGGTTGGGAGTATCAGTACTCGGGCTTGGAGTATTGGTAGTAAGGCCATGGTATCGATACAAATTAGCATCGATACTCCTTTTGAGTATCAATACAAAAAATGTCTACTGGAATCTGAACACATTTAAAACAAATAAGCAATATCGATACTGTCATGAGAATATCGATATTTCCCTTACCTTGAGTATTGATACTACAAGAACAATATTGATAATGTTCATGTGGTATTAATATTGTAAGAACAATATTGATACTTCTTTTCTAGAAAATCCTTTTTGTGTTCAAATTCAAGTTTTATGGATTTGAATTATTTTTTAAAAACTTTGAATAAATTCAATTTAGTCCAAAAACATTTTTGCCCTTAAAATTTTTATATCAAAATAGGTTCAACACTTTAGTATCATTTAAAAAAAAATATTGATCATTAAAATATTTAAAATATATTTGTTAATATTTTTAATAATATAATATTAAATTTTTTAAAATTATTTGATATTATAAACTTATTTTAATAATATATAATAAAATATTAATAAATTTTATATTATTTATTAAGTTCCTAAAAGTAATTATTAAATTATTATTATTAAATAATATTATTTATGTATTTAATATTAATAAAATAGTCTAAATTATTTTAATAAAAATATTTAAAATATATTTATTAATAATATTTAAAAATATAATACAATATTCATATTTTAATAAATAATTAATATAATTTATAATATTTTTATTTTAATAGAATATACTAATCTTAACATTTTTTTTTATAAAATTTTAAAAATAATATTTTAACAATAATATTAATTTTAATAATATTTAATAAATTATTTAATATGAATTTGTTATACTAAATAATATTATTTATTGTATTTAATATTGATAATAATTAATTTATATAAAATTTACTAATTAGTGAAATGATTTATACAAGATTTTTCAAACACCGTAAAATATTTTTCAGAAAATATTTTTCAAAAGATGTAATTCATTTTACGAAAAATATTTTTAATGAATTAAACAGAGCTTAAGTTTTTAATGGGTACCAAAATAAAGGTTAAACAAAATGTTAAGTATTATTTTTAAACAAAATAAAGTTTGTGTACCAAAACGGAATAAAATATTAATTAGGTACTAAACATGTAGTTTAATTTATTTAATAATTTGGCGTCGCACTTGTGTAATGGTACATTGCAACAAAACCAGACCGAGCTTTTCACCTTCTTCTGCCCTCTCTCTCTCTCTCTCTCTCCCCCCCTAGCCATAAAAATCCAAGCAATCATTTCCAAAACAAACCCCCAAAATCCCTCTTTGTTTTTGTTCCATGGCGGAAACCACCACAGCAGCTTCAACAATGGATCATCCGTTGCTAGCTTAGCTCCAGACCATCTCTTCACTATCTTGCTTTTACTTCCAGTAGATTCTATCCTGTCCTTCGCCATGACTTGCAAGAAATTCAGGTACTTGGCCACTTCTGATAATCTATGGGAATCGGTTTGCAGGAGAGATTGGGGACGTAGTGCTGTCGATGTTCTTAGATCTTCCTTTCGTGGCGATGAACAACAGCTTCCATGGATTAGGCTTTACAAACAGGTCTCCAAGGTTGACTCGGTTTGCTGTTACAAACTCTCTGAGCCAGATCCCGATTTGGTTTTGCCCACTCCTCGAGCTTCTCACTCTCTCAATTTTGTCTCTGGTTGCCTGGTTTTGTTCGGTGGCGGCTGTGAAGGAGGTCAGTCATTCACTTGTACCTCAATCTTTCCGTGTTTAATTTTTGGAAGGTGATAGGAAATACTTGATCTTTAACAGTTTCATTTGAATGAAAAACCGAAGCAACATAGTTATCTTTGATTTTGTTTTGTGTTTGTTGCATGACTCTCTTCAGTGAAATCAGTGCCAGTAGCAGCATCTGTTATTCAGATTTAGGATTAGTCTCGCTTAAATTTGGAACTTGCATATCCATATCTATGTTTGCATGGGTGTCAAACACAACAACTTTATAAATTATTTAATAAACCTCTGTAATGGTGATAACTCTATAATATAATATATGTTTGGTGGAGATAATATATATTTATACATATATAATACAAGTGTGTGTGTGGATTAATCTTTGATTTTACTTGTTTTTGGTGCATGTTTCCTGAGATGGCTTTTCTCTAGCTGTCTGTGAAGTAGGTTAAGTAATATAATATATACATGAACATACATACATGTATGTATGTATATATATATAGTTCAATCTTTTGATTTTTGGTGCATGTTTCCTTGGATGGTTTTCTTTATTGTTTATTTTGGATTTATGGAATCACTAACGGTATCATCCTTATCTGGATTTATTTGGTAATACGTTTATTCTTTTCGTGGTTCCTATTTATGTATGCATCTTCTTCTATTTACATATTAGTGCATTCATATCATATTTGTGTATTTCTTTATGTGTTATGCCGCGTTTCTTATTATGTTTTGATAGTGTCGTTTTGTGTGATCATATTGTATAGATTTGAATGTTTGATATTTGTGTTTATTTTTTAAAAAAGTTGTTTTATGTATTGGGACGATCATACTCATTTCTTTGTCCGAGTATATATAAGACATAAATATAGGGGACGAATACATGTTCTACATATGTGTCCCACACTCGATTTGAGTTGGAGCAACTTTTTGAAGTTTTTATAATGTTAGGGCGCCATCTTGACGACACATGGGCAGCTTACATCGGCAACAGTTCTCAGAAGATGCTAAAATGGCAGAAGGTTCAAACAGGTATCCCCAGTGGAAGATTCGGCCATACATGTGTTGTCATTGAAAATTATCTTGTTTTGTTTGGAGGAATCAACGACAGAGGCGGCCGACACAGTGATACATGGTTGGGACAAGTTTCAATCCATGAAAACTTTGGCATCTCACTGTCATGGCGGCTGCTCGACGTTGGGTCCACGTCTCCGCCGCCAAGAGGAGCCCATGCTGCATGTTGTATAAGCTCCAGGAGGATGGTCGTCCACGGGGAATTGGTTTGAATGGTGTCAGGTTAGATGATACATGGGTTATAGAATTGTCTGAAAATCAATGTTTCGGAACATGGCATCAGATCATTAGCCATCCGTCGCCTCCAGCTCGTTCAGGACATTCGTTGACGTGCATCAGCGAAACGCAGACAATTCTGTTCGGTGGAAGGGGATTAGGATACGAAGTTTTGAACGATATATGGGTGTTGCATGTGTCCAAAGGTTACTCTAAATGGGTTCACCGTTCACGTCTTTTATGACGTGCAGAATGTACTGGCCGGAGTTTCACTCCCACGAGTTGGACATTTTGCTACATCGATAGTCGGGGGACAGTTACTAATTCATGGAGGAGAAGATTCATTGAGGCATAGAAAAGATGATTTCTGGGTGTTGGATATCAGCCGCGTATCATTAGAAAGAATGCATCCAACAGGATTGGGTTCGAAGAGATTGTTGGTGAACAAGTGGAGAAGACTTAAACCCCAAGGTTATAAACTCAGGTACCGATCATTTCATCGAGCCTGCGTCGATGATTCAGGTCGGTATTTGTATGTGTTCGGTGGAATGGTCGATGGATTGCTTCAACCTGTCGATCCTGCTGGGCTTAGGTTTGATGGTGAGCTATTTCTGGTGGAGTTGGTCATTCAGTTATGAATACAACAAAGAGGGATTATAATGTTAACCCAAAAAGAAAATAGAATAGTGGCTTGGGTATGTTTCATGTATATATGTGCAAATGAATGTATGTATGCATGTAATTATATGTTTAATGGACATCAGTCTAAACTTCAAAGGATTGAATAAGAGGATCAAATAGACTTAATATAAAAATAAATGTCTAAATTATATTTAAAATTGATTTTTTATTCCTATTTTTTTTTTTGTTAAAAATAAGTGTATAGTTTTTTATTCGTTATATTTTTAAGATAGAAAGAAGTGTATAGTTAAAAAATTGTTAAGTGTCATGTTTATTTTTAATAAAATATTATTATTATTTTTTAAATCTGAATATAACATGTCTCATGACGGTTGTAGGACTTGGGCCATCCTCTCCAATTGTACTTATTTTATTAAAAATAGGTGTTTAAAAATCTGAATATAACATGTCATATATTATAGTTAAAAATAAGTGATTAATATTTTTTTCGTTGTACTTATTTTTAAAATAGAAAGATGTGTATAGTTAAAAAATGGTTAAGTGTCATGTTTATTTTTAATAAAATATTAAACACTTATTTTTAATGAATTTTTTTATTTGGGTATAATTTATGTATTTATTTTTATATTAAGCCGATCAAATATAATAACAGTTGTAAGACTTGGGCCATCCTCTCCAATCGTAAGCCTGATCCGTATGGGTCAAGATTTGAATTTAGATCGGCCCAACCAAAATTTATATTAATAGTAATATTTTTTTAGGGTAAACTACTTTCTAGGTTATTAAATTATGGGTATGATTTTATTTTGAACCTTGAATCTAAAATTCTATCAATTAAACCACCCAAAGTTAATTATCAATGATATAACTCATTTTTAATCAAAAATAAATTACACAAATGGTCCCTCAATTGTAGGGTGATACTTAGTTAAATCTCTCGATTATTAAAAGTAATAAAATAATCATTTGATTATAGGCGATTGTTTTGTTGAATTCGTTGACTGTTAAAAATTATAAAATAGTTATTCGACAATTTTTATGTTTCAAACTAATCTTTTTATTAAAAATTTGACAAAAAGTTTAAGTTAGACGTTAATATAATGAGTAATATATAATAATCGTTTGAAATTTTGTGATCAAATAATATTATATCTCAACCAGCAAGTTAACGTCCAACTCAAATTGTCATCAATTTTTTAACGAAAAAGACATGTTTGAAACATATGAATAGTCATATGATCATTTTGTAACTTTTAATAGTCGAGTACTAAACAAAAAAAAATCTTATAATCGAAAACCATTTTATAAATTTTAATAGTCGAAAGACTCAACAAAATAATACAAATAGTCAGGAGACCATTTATGTACTTTACATTTAATTCTCATTATATATACATTTTATATTCTAATTAAATTTAGATAATTTTAAAATCAATGCAGATTAGACAAATTCAAACTGCTTATTGTTACATGTACATAATCAATCAAGTGCATTGGCTAAGTTTTTGGATTTGAATCCGAATTATGAGGCCAATCAGAATGCAGGCCACAATAATCACTTACACAAACAAAATAAATACACAATCCTTGAGGCATTCTATTAATAAATCAAGAAGAAATTGAACTTCCAACATGGGAAAAAGAATTAAAGACAATAGCGAAGAAGATGCCAACTTTGTGATATGAATAAAACAATGCATAACATAGCCTCTATTTCTCTTTCCCTATTTTACATAAATTGCAATCTACTGGGCACACATAAAACTCCCTAATAACATCAAACCAAAAAAGGCCCCCGAGCCTGGCCTATTTTACTCAGACGGATCCCATATGGGATATGTTTTTAATGTATTGGGAAGGTCCTTGGAAGTTCATATTCCGTATTCATGTCCGAATATGTGTTGGACTAAGATGTCAAATTCGGGTACTAAAAGAGAAATAAAAAAAATCGGGAACAACGTAGAAACCGAAGAGCTATACAACGAGTTAAAATGACAACAAGAAGACAATCACCTACCCCATCCTAAATCATCACACTATCGTCTCTTGTATGCGTCGTTGCCATAGAAATAAACAAAGAATAAATGTTTAACGATGTTACCTTAGAAAGTTCACGAGGCGTATACTACTAAACCGGAATAACATCGGTCTTTGATGTATCCTCGCATCTCACTATAATCCCCTCGAGACCGGCCGGGAAAAAGCACTTTGCACACTGGCATCCTGTTGTTATTGGCTCGGATGGGGGGACAATCATGAGCACACTGTCGTTTCTTTGAACAACTCCCATTACACTAACTGTGCTTCCTTCTTTGATGTACCTACAAATACAAGAATATGTCAATTTTGAAGTCAAAATACTTTATCAGAATTTTCCCGGAACCAGCTTACTCCAAAATCAGAACTGGAAAGATAATCCGGATGCTGGCCATAGTTTGCCTGATTTGGTCAAATAAAGATTAGATCCAACAAACGACACTCAGAGAGAACATTTACCCTTCTTTAATCCGCATTACACGGTCATCACTTGAAAGGTTCCTTTCTCCAAGCCACCTAATGAAATCCGGAGGTAATGTTTCTTGGGCAGGGTTAACATCAATGACGATAGAGTCATCCACATAAGGAGTCACCCTTGTTCCATAGCCCGTTTTTACCAAAGCTCTCAAACCCGACTGGAAATCGGAGATGTAGAAGTCAACCGCACGCCTCTATCAAAAAGATAGACACAAAACCTTTGAATGTGCATCATATCAAAATAGACTTCAACTGCTTCGACATGAGGGCAGGCCTTCTTTATTATAGATCTAAAGCCATTCAGTAAACAGAAATGTATTTATCTAATTGATAAATGAATACTCCAATAACTTACTTCTGATAATCGAAGCCCCCACGTAAACCGGCGATGTTTAGGATTGGCAGCTTTGGAATCCCATCCACGATACTCGTATAAACTAGTAGATGTATAAACACATCTAGGAACTTTCTGGAAGGATGATTCAAGAGGCACGTTTCCACATGTTACAGCCTTCAAGAAAAACAACCGAACATTCGAGGCACATAAATCTGGATTTTGATCAAATAAATTCCATTTCATGGTAATTAATTAGTTGAAATATTTGAACCAACGACATAGCAGGACTAACATTAACATTATACTTCACCTAAAAATCAACAAAACTAAAGTGCTAACTGCAGAAAGCAGCCTGCAACCTTGGAATCAGTATCCTTAATATTCTCAGAAAGATATGAGCCCAAAAGTTGGAGACTTGAGATTTGGATATTAAGAATAAAAGCTGGATGATTAACACTTGAAGGAAACAGTATCGAAGCACCAGATGTTATGTAAGTTATGCTGCCAAATTAAAACATTATCACATACCCCAGATATCTTCACGAATTGCCCATTCTTTGCATTTCGGAGCTCAGCATCAGGATAATGAGCAATGAAACCCATAATTGCTCTTCTTCCCCAACATGAGTTCCAAGCAAATAATGCAGCAACAGTACCGAAAAGGATCACCACAACTATGAGGATAATGGCATTGTGAACAGCTCCAAGAATAAAGCCACCAGCAATGAAACCCATCACAAAAAGCAGTAGCAACGACCATAAGATTGGTTTCGGGAAGTTCCTCTTAAAAGAAAACTCATCATCGTCGTGGTTAAGAATGTTCACAGCAGAGCCATGCACTTTCATTGATCCCATTGAATCCAAAGGACCAGATACTTTTCTAGGAGCCCCGGATGAATTTAATGGGCCTGATGAGATAGGGCCAGACGTGATGAGACCAGTTGCAGGAAGAACAGGGATAGGACCAGAGTTTTGGCGTCCACTAGATGTTAGTCCACCAGATTGGGGGCCAGATGTTTTCACTGGATCCCCATGTCTATTCAATGGTCCGGAATTTGACTTCTTTAACGAAGCTGAACCAGACATGACTCCTGTAGGTCCAGGACCAGAGGTGGAATAGCCTGCCCGAGGAGCTGCATTAAGCATGATGGGTCCAGAGTGTGAAGCAGCGCCTCCGAAAGATCCAGTCCTTGAAGGGGCACCACATATAGGTCCAGACTTCCGGGACTTAGAGCCATCCACAGGTATATCAAACATTTTCCCCAACTCTCCCGACTTTTTAATATCACCACCAGTATAAGGCATTGCTACTGAGCTCATGGTGGGAGTTCTTTCCTTAGGTTGCTCTGGCCTGCCTGATACGTAAAGGCCATTGCTGAGCTGATGAGATGGGAATCTCGAACCCATCAAGCTTCCTGCGTACAATGCAGAAGTTATTTCGCGAGAAACACTTCCAGTAGCCCGTTGATAAGTAAATCAAAGTCCTCCTGACAAAAAGGAAAAAAGGCACCTTGGATATAAGATGAATAGTTTAATTCTAATTATTACAGAGAGATATTCCAATGTGATCGAGAACCAAGAAGCAAAGGATACGGACCTAATTGATCAGGTACTTATAGAACACACATATAGCAGCTGTAAAGGCACGTATTTGGATTGCTCTTCTATATGATTAATACCATTCTAATGAAATTCACATACATACACTACAGCAATACCAAAAAACCAGTAACAGATAAATCAAATTTATGTCAGATCTGTGAAATAGATGCAGCATAAACTGATTACAACAATGAATCATGAATCCTAATGAAGCAAAATTCATTGACAAGAAAAACAATGAAAAAGTACAGTAAGATTGAGACCAACTTGATCATCCAGTGTACTGAAGTCGGCATATAAAAATCAAATTCCTCGGTAATAGTTTTGCAAACAAAAATCATATAATACAACCCAGAGTTCTCTGATTAAGAATGCAAATTTGCAGTAATTGTAACCCAGAGCACCCCATGCTAATAGTCGCTCTTAATTTTCCCATAACAATCTCTGGAAACGAACTAACGTACTTAAACCATATCTTCTGCTGCCTAAACTTTATCAACAATGATTTGAATGACTGGGCTACGTTGTTCACATATTCTCTTAAGAAAACTATTTAAGCATAATTGCTTTCATAAACAAGATATCCCATATCTACGCTACCCGGTCTCCAGTTTTAGCATCAGATATGGGTATGTGTCCGGCACTCGAATGGTCAAGTTTTCGTAGTTTTTCCATGTATTCGGAGAACTCTTAGAGGTCATATCTCATACCTATGTGTCAATCACGTACTTAAAGAAAGAAATGGAGAACCAGAGCATCGTAGTTCTGTACTACTATCTAGAATTCATCCACACAAGCATTTAGAACAAAAGTGAGGATCTAAAACCAAGAGAATAGAATCAGAAATTGTCAATCCATTTTCCCTAAGATACCATTGACAAATTTATTCTCCTCTTGAATTGTTAGCTAAGTCAAACAGCTCACGTGTTGCACAAGACATCGTTAAAAGCATCAAAAAGATAAATTTCCAATTACTCGCCCAAGTGGAAGAACTACACAAACTCAGATCACAAATTGAAAAAAAAATCAATGTAAACCAAATAAATTGAGAACCCAGAAGGGGGGGGGGGAACAATTAAATTTACTAAGAATAGATAAAAGGAAAAGATCCACATAAACAAGTAGATATTTTCAAGCTTAGACAGTCCAGCTAAATATTAAAAATGGCTTCTTGTCACAAAAGAACCAAATTGAGAGCCCAAATCAGAAAGCAAAACAAGTAAATTCCCACTTTTTTGGTACTGAAACTAGATTGAAAACAAAAGATCTATAACAGCAAGTAGATATTTTCAAGCTTAAACAGTCCAACTAAATGTAGGATAGAACACTCTTAACTACATTTTTCCTTCAGCCAATTCAAATACAAGGAAGTGGGGAGAGAACAGTACCCCAGAAGCAAAACAAGGAGAAAATGAAACCCTAAATCACAAAACGAAAAGAAACCAGATCTTCATTTTGAGAGGGAAGTCTAAGAAAATGGAAAAGATCGAAGATCTGATTGGAAAATAACAAGTTTTAAAGACTGTATGAGGGGCAAATGGAAGGTAGAAAGGAAAAAATACCTGAAAATGAAGGAGAGGAAAATATAATTGAAATAGTTGAGCAAATCAAGAGATTTACATACATTATACGAGGAAAACAAAGATCAAACATGAACAAATCAAAATATATTACAAAAACCTGTCTCAGTCTCTGTTTTAGTTCTAGCTGCTCACTGTTTTTATTTTTATTTTTATTTTTCGAAGTTCGTTCGTTTTTCCCCTTGTATTTTTTAAGCTAAAATTATAATCTCTCATTTTGTTGGTTATATATCCAAATCTAATACATATTATATATATATATATATAAATTATACAAATAAAGTAAATTATTTTTATATTATGAAGAAAATGAGATATTATTTAATCTCAAATTAGAATTCACTAATATTTAATAAAATATTTTATTAGTTTAATCATAATCTAATTAAATAAGGGAAATATTTATATTAATAATAAAATTCTGATTGAATTGATATTCGAATTGATTCAGTCATAAATTATTAGAAATTTATATTTTAAACATAATAAATAATTTTAAAAATGTTTTTACCTTTTCATATTTCTATAAATATTTTTAAAAAAATATTAGAACTTGTTACTTAGATTTGAAGACACCACTAAAAACTTATATACACAATTATTTTACATAAAATGTTTATTTCAAATATATATATTTAAAATATTTGTTACAATTTTGAAAAATAGTACTAAATGTCTATTGTTGAAAATTTTTATATTTTAAATACTTATATTATTTTAAAAACTAATTATTTTTAAAAAATTAATTAATTTTAATTATCTTATAAATTTAAAAAATAAAATTATAATTATTTTACAAAAAAAAATATTATTCACGTCTATCTCAAAAACTGTATATTAATATATTGCTGTATGGAGTCGGAGCATAAAAAGAGTATGAGCATAAAAACGGGGGTCAAACGTGAAAATGATGAAACCTACCCATTACCTTAGCAATTTATTATCCAACTCGAACCACAGGTTTCTTGATTTCATTTGTTACTTTCTCCCTTTTTCTTCCTTCATTTTCCCAATAACTTGGAAATATGACATCAATTAATTTACCCCACAATAAGTTTTCTGTCATCTTTATATTTTTATACATACATATATGTAATATATAATATCTAATCTATCCAAACTCTACCTTACTTATAAATTGAAATATAATATATTTTTAATAGTTTAAGAAGATTGCAAGATATTATATATTTAAATTTATCTTAATCAATTGACAATATGCACACATCATACAGACACAATTACTCGAACTTAAAACTTTAGGGAGAATAACATTTTCTTTTAATACAAAAATTACTTGATGAGTTCAAATATAATACGTA
The DNA here is from genome assembly GCF_006381635.1 of Hibiscus syriacus. Taxonomy (NCBI): domain Eukaryota; kingdom Viridiplantae; phylum Streptophyta; class Magnoliopsida; order Malvales; family Malvaceae; genus Hibiscus; species Hibiscus syriacus. The sequence continues at coordinate 125,453 of NW_024063259.1, read as the reverse complement.
ATTAAAGACATTTAAATTTATATCTTCATATGTATTACAATCGTAAGATGTCAATTAAGGTAAAACTCGGTCATTTTTTTTATTGGGAATAGTTGGTTTTATATAAAATAAAATAAAAAATAATGGCACAACTTAAATAATAACAAAAACACTACTTAAAAGCTACCCAAACCCCGAAAAACAAAAGAGAAAAACAACTAACCAACATTAAATGCAAAGATAAATCTAATCCAAAAGCTAGAATGAAAAACAGTATTGAAAAGCTACTCATTCAAACTCTAGTGCAGAAACTCAGAAATGAGACGATGAAGCGATCGGAGCAGCCAAAGAAGAAATAAAATAATGGAGCATGAGAGAACATAAAAGATCAATGAACCAGAGAGGACTAAGGTGGATAGAGAAAACGAGACTGCAACACCCTAATTTAGTCCGACCCAAAGATCATACGGTTAAAGCATTACACTAACCACCAAAGTGGCTAACTCGAAATTTCTTTCAAATCATTTGCAAAACAACGATAAATCATTTTTCATAGCATGAATAGAAGATCGTATATCAAGGTCTACAGAATATAGGAGTCTCCCAATAAGTACAAAATATAACCACCGAGTTTAAAATCGAAATAGAGTTATGACTCGAATTAATACAAGGTCCACATAAATACACGCCCTCTAACAGACTTAAGACATGCTCTGATAACGGTTGATTTGGAATGTATCTGTGCAATAGGCTCATCGTCAATCATCTACTGACTAGCACACAGAAACAAATTCCAAACGTTGGGCTTACAAGCTCAGTGCCACGGTAATAATTATGCAATACTACATCATTCATTACATGAACATGTCAGTGCGTAAAGTCGTGAGTATGCAAAATGTTGAAACATTTGATATTTCGATATAACAAATTAAGATAAATGAATTTTAAGATTTTCCAAAAATATTTTCTAAGTATATTCGATATAATTATTCGAATATCAAAATATTACTCCAAATCTTTCAAAAGTAATTTTTAATCCATACTCAAGTGTAAAAAGTTTTAATCTTAAAATTATTTCAAAATAATTTTATAAAGTGTTTCGAACCGTTTCAAAGCCAAAAATTCTAGAATGTCCAGAGGGAACCGATTCCCCCTGAATGGTTTTGCTCCGAGAAATTCCAGTATGCTCGGAGGGAATCGATTCCCCAGTGGGTACCGATTCCCCCCTGTGTAACGGTCGAAATATTTGAATTTTACACTTAAGGACCGATTCCCCCTACGCTCCAAGCTGTTTTATTAAGGCTTCACACTTAAACGGCTCCATTGACTCCACTACTCATCCCCAACGTTCAGAATCAATTGAGGAAGTATTTAAACAAGTTTGAAGTCTTTGATCAACAAGAAATTTGTGCTCATTTGTAATTATTTTTTAGTGTTCTTTTCTTGTTCTAGAATTGTGCAAACATCTTACCGTGTGAGGTTTTCCTTGTAAGTTTGCAAATTTGTGTATTTCTCTTTGAAAAAGAGTATGCTCAATAATTTAGGGTATAATTCTTGAGGGAGTTGTAAGGTTACTCTTTGTCCTCAAAAGAAAGAACAAATTAGTGAATTTGTTGGAAAATCCTTAGTGTGGATAGCTAAGGTAGTGGACGTAGACTTTGGTTGAGAAAGTCGAACCACTCTAAATCATTGTGCAAATATTTTCAATTTTCTGCAAAAGCTTCCACCAAAATTTTAATTGTCAATTCACCACCTCTTGGTCATTTCCATCAATCGATTAACTCAACAATTGGTATCAGAGCCTCACTTATTTGAAGGTTAATCACCTCTTGAGTCGATCCGGGAAGAGTTAAATATAAAGATGGCGTACTTCCTGTTCATTCTCCATGGAAGAATCCAGACCTATTGCGTGCCTCCACATTTCTATGGAACAAATTATTGTCATTGGAAGAGGTGTATGATCTTTGAAGGTTTAATCACCTCTTGAGTCGATACGGGAAGATTAAATAGATAAAGATGGCGTCTACTTCCTGTTCTCCATGGAAGAATCCAGACCTATTACGTGCTCCACATTCATGGAACAAATTATTGTCATTGGAAGAGGTGTATGATGATATTCATCAATGCATTTGATATGGAAGCTTGGATGATAATCAAGAAAGGATATTCCTCTCCTACTAAGAAGGCAAAGAAGTGGAGTTCAAGAACAAGGAAGCTCAACAAAACTCAAAGGCTATGCACATGTTGTGTTGTGCAATTGATCCTAATGTATATAAAGGAGTTTTTCTTGTTCAAGTACCAAGGAAATGTGGGATAAACTTGAGGAGATCTATAGAGACAAGGAAGAAGAAGAACCAATAAAAGTGAGTCTCTATTAGCTCTCACAGAGCCAAAGGTATCTTCTAACTCAATATATCAAAATCAAAATCTTTAATGAGTTACAAGATCTTATGAAATATTTTTGGGAGTTTGAGACCATGAACTCCAAATACATAAATTGATTTCTAAATTTATTGCTAAAAATGATTTTCTTTTGAAAGCTAAAACAGACTTGGAAATCAAAATGAATATTGAGAAAGGAGTTAGAGCTTTCAAAAATAAAATCAGAAAACTTTAAAAAATTCAAATTAAACAAACTTCTTCTAGAAATGAAAATGGATTTGAAAATCAAAATGAAATCTTGAAGAAGGATTTAGAACTCTCAAAAATGAATTTGAAAGTATTGAAAAGAAAATTTCAATTTGAAAGATAAGCTTGAATGTTTAACAAGAGAAAAAGAGATCATTCTAAATAATTCATCTAGTTCAATAATGACAATATATTCACATTGTCATTATCATGGTCATAAGGAACATACTTGTCCTTTAAAGAAAGGAAACGATTTAAAATTAGACAAGTATGGGTCCAAAAGGAACAAGAGGCATTGAAACTAAGTTCAAGGATCCAAAGCAATTTGGATACCAAAATCTACTTAAATGTCTCTTGTAGGTGTATGAGAGCAATGGTGACAAAGATGAGATATTCAAGATGCTCTAGCCACACATAAAAGAGAATGGGTAATCTCTAAACTTAATGTTTTTTTTATTTGGTTGCTCATTTAGTTTATGCATGCATGAGGTTTTAAAATGTTGAATTATGTTTTATCTCGTGTATGTTAAAAAAAATATATATTGTATGATGAACATGGTAATTTTTTGTAATGTTTATAAACTCTAGTTCATCATATTATTTTTTGGTCAAAATTGTTTTTAAATGTAATTGATATCTCTTTAACAATTGATATCGATTTTTCAAGAATTTGGTTTGCAAATTTTGACCTGAAATTTTTCTTAATGTTATGCATATTTTTGTTTAAATATAAAGTTTTAATGCATAACATTTTCAAAAACTTATGCATGTGGTCTTAATCTATAATCAACATTGCATAATGTTTTATATGTGAATGGGTTAAAAGCATAATCTTTGAAAAATAATTTTGATAAAAGATACAATGTTTTATTTTAAATGATTGCAAAGTGATTGACATTGCATCTATTTTTCGATTATGCTTGTTGGTCAAAATATAGATATATACATGATGCATTTATGACTAATTTATGCCTAGTTGCTAAGGATGAGCATGATAGTTGGTTTGGCATAGGAGACTAGGACATGCTAGCATGAGTGTTTTGTAACGGTTAGTTCAAGGAAAAATTGGTTCGAGGCCTGCCTAAACTAAAATTTGATAATGATAAAATCTTTGATGCTTGTGCTAAAGGAAAAACAAAAGCGAGTTTCTTTTAAATCCATTAATGATGTGTCAACTAGTAGAGTATTACAATTATCCATATAGATCTTTTGGGCCAACTAGGACTACTAGCTTGGGTGGAAAACAATATGCATTTGTCTTGGTAGATGACTATTCTAGATATACTTGGGTTCTATTCTTAAGTACTAAAGATGAAACATTAGAAAATTCATCACATTTTCAAAAGTATCCAAAACGAAAAAGGTTACTCTATCACTAGTGTTAGAAGTGATCATGGTACTGAATTTGAAAATCTTGGATTCAATGAGTTTTGTAATTCTATGGTATTAGCCATAATTTTTCAGCACCTAGACCCCTCAACAAAATGGAGTTGTTGAGAGAAAAAATCGAACTTTAGAAGAAATGGCTAGAACCATGCTTTGTGAAAATAATTTGCCAAATATTTTTGGGCGGAAGCCACAAATACCGCTTGTTATGTTGTAATCGAGTAATGATTAGGCCAATTTTAAAGAAAACTCCATATGAAATTTTCAAAAAAAAACCTAACATTAGCATTTTCATCCTTTGGATGTAAATGTTTTGTTTAAACAACGGTAAAGAAAACCCTGGCAAATTTGATGCTAAAAGTGATGAAGGAATTTTTTGGGTTATTACTTAAATTCTAAAGCTTATCGAGTATTTAATAAAAACTTTGGTCGTAAGAGTCTATAGATGTTGTTTCGATGATAATCTCCTTCCGAGGAAGGATTCTTGTTTGAATGATGATGTAGGTATTTATAAATACAAATGACGTTAGACATGACGTGGAGATCATCATCAAAAGAAGAAAGAAAGATGAGGAAACTCATGATCCCCTCGAGAATCCAACCATTGAAAAGGGAAGTATCTTATCCAAGAGAGTACAACTATGTCAAGGATGGTGGGATTATAGGTGATCCATCCAAAGGGGTAACAACTCGATCTTCTCTTAGAAATACTTGTAATTATGTTGCATTTATTTCATGCATAGAGCCTAAAACTATTAAAGAAGCATTAAATGATGAACATTGGATTATGGCTATGCAAGAAGAATTAAATCAATTTGAGAGAAGTAAAGTATGGACATAGTTGAAAGGCCTAGTAAAATCTACTGTAGGTACTAGATGGGTATTTAGGATAAGCTTGATGAGAGTGGTAATATGTGAAAACAAGCTAGACTTATTGCTCAAGGGTATACTCAAGAAGAGGGCATAGACTATGATGAAACATACGCTCCGTAGCTAGGATGGAAGCAATTAGAATGTTATTAGCATTTGCATGTTTTCGTGAATTTAAATTATATCAAATGGATGTTAAAAGTGCATTTTTAAATGGTTTTATAAAGGAAGAAGTGTATGTGGAACAACCTCCAGGTTTTGAAGATTCAAAATTTTCGGATCATGTTCTTAAATTGACAAAAGCGCTTTATGGTTTAAAACAAGCTCCTAGAGCTTGGTATGAAAGATTGTCAAATTTTTTAATTGAAAAAGGTTTTTTAAAATGGAAGGTTGACACTACATTGTTTTTAAAGCACAAAGGCAAGATTTATTAGTAGTTCAAATTTATGTGATGATATAATTTGGTTTACTAATAATGTTCTTTGCCAGAATTTTCTAAGCTAATGCAAAGTGAATTCGAAATGAGCATGATGGGGGAGCTCTCATTTTTCTTGGGACTCCGAATCAAGCAAAGAAAAGATGGCATCTTCATCAATCAAGCTAAATACGTCAAAGACATGCTTAAGAAGTTTGGACTGGAAAATGGCAAACCTCATAACACTCCAATGAGCTCTTCAACAAAGCTTGACTTAGATGAAGGAGGTAAATGTGTAAATGTTAAATTATATAGGTCATGATTGGATCTCTACTTTATATAACTGCAAGTAGACCGGATATTATGTTAGTGTTTACTTATGTGCTAGATTTCATCATGCCCTAAGGAATCACATTACTAGCTTTTAAGAGAATCTTTAGATACCTAAGGACACTCCTAGTTTAGAACTTTGGTATCCTAGAGACTCTAGCTTTAGCTTGCATGCCTTTTCTGATGCGATTATGGAGGATGCAAATTAGATAGGAAAAACAACCTCCGGTACTTGCCAATTCCTTGGAAATATGCTGATTTCTTAGTTTCAAAGAAACAAAATTGTGTTGCATTATCTACCACTGAAATCGAATACATTTCAGTTGGTAGTTGTTGTGCACAAGTTTTATGGATGAAACAACAACTTTTGATTATGGAATTGAAGTAGGTACCATTCCTATCAGTGTGACAGTATGCTATTTTTCTCACTAAAAATCCCATCCAACACTCTAGAACTAAGCACATTGAAATTAGACATCACTTCATTAGAGACCATGTCGCTAAGGAAGAATTTGTTGTATTTTTTGCACCAATTAGCGTATATTTTTACAAAACCCTTAGATAAGAAAGATTTTGGACACTTAGGAGAGAATTAGGTTTAACTGACCTATCTTCACTTAGTGTTAAAATAATTTTTAGCACTTTACGAATAAATGAAAAAGCTTAAAATAAATTTTGATTGCATTCTTGTTATTAGTTAGGGGGAGTTTTGATTATTAGTGAAATAATTGTTTGTTCAAATGATGTTTAATGACAAATTTGATTGTTTGAACATAGTTAATTTTCAAAATATGAGTTGCCAATACCACTAGGATTAATTAATTTAGCACTATTAGATGTTTAAAATACAGATTTTTTAAATATTTGGCAGAGGGAATCGATACCCCCATAAGGGAACCGATTCCCCCTTTGAATGGGAAACCGATTCCCTCCTTGAGGGAATCGATACCCCCCCACTGGTTCTGGATATATCACGACCAGAAAACCCACCTCTCTTCTTTCTTAACGTCGTTCATCCTCTCTTTCTCTCTAAATCTCCATTTTTGCCAAAATCATCAAATACAAGTCGGAATTAGATCGTTCTTCAACTTCTAATCCTTGCAAACAACATCACATTCTCATAAAATCCAAATTTTCAAGGTAATATTTCAAAATCCTCTATTTCATTGATTTTTGAACTTAGGACTAGTTTTGATTAGTTCTAAGATTAACATTACATCGGCCATTGGTTATATGATGATTTTACAACCAATTTCGTCAAAAACACTCAATTTTTCAAAACTTTTTTTTTCGAAATAAAAAAATCGAAAATTGTTGTTTTAATTGATGTTTTTGATTCAATTATGTTTTCATAAAAACTATACGTATTATGATTTTCAAACATTATTTTCCAAATAGTTTTTCAAAACATTGCCCTTTAGGATTCGGTTTAGAGAACCTTGAAATATTGAGAACTCATTTGAGTTTTGGGTTTGATTATATTGCATACATGTGTTTAAATTTGCAGGTTCCATATTCTATTCTGATTCTTAAACCATGTCAAATCCTAAATGACCTAGGACATTGTCTAGTAGCTCAAGTCAAAATCGACCTCTTATTCCTCCACCCAATCCAAATAACCCAAATATTACCATTATGAACTCTTGTTTCAACGTACCTGGTTGTGGACAAGATCTATACCATATGCACCATACTTGTTTTGAGTCATACAAAATCTGGGAAGAGCGTATCCCTTCGATCCAAACTATAGAAGATATTAACTTCCAATATCTTCCTACTCTTAAATCCTAGAAGTTTGATAAACTCTTTAAACTCAAACCTTTGGTTTATCATCAATTAGTCCGCATTTTTCTATTCCAATGTGGTATGTGTCCAAAACGAGCGCCGATCTAAAACTATAGGAATTCGATCTATCTTTTAGGACAATTCATTTTTATTGACTCCGGCACAATCGCTACCCATTTTGGACTAGATAACTCAGGTTTAATGAAAAAGAGACTGTGGATTCACCCTATAAGTCTAAGGATAGTGAGAGTACCCTAAGAACTCATCGTGATAGATTCCTTTCTTATTTGATCTCTTGGTGGTTTAGACCATCCGGAGATAGGTACTCCTCCCTTAGGAACATAGATATATGGTGGATATATTGTATCCAACATAAAAAGAAGATTAATCTGCCACAGATCATCTTTAGTGAGTTTCCATAAACATTGTTCCTTCCAAGAATATAAAAACCTTGGTTTATGGTTGTCTCCTTAGTAATTTGTTTATCAAACTCGGTCTTTGGGTCAATGGTCCCGAACTCAGAACTTTTAATTGTGAAACATTTTGATGTTCATGGATTGCTTTATTTTGGGTGTTTGAATTTGTTAGATAATTGGATATTTGAACTTACATGCTTATATATTTGATTTGATTTTCACTTTCATTTTGAGCTTAATTTTATTTTTGCATCATTTACATATTAGTTGCATGATGACCATTTTTTGCCATTTCACATTGTTTATGAATATTGAATTATGGAACTAATGGCTAATCTTTCTCTTGATTATGATCTTAGCAGCTTACGCTATATTTAGTTATCAATTGGCTAATTGTTTTTCAAAAACTTGTTTAAAATCTTTTAAAGGTCTTTTTGATTTAACAAAAAGGGGGAGAAATATTAAAGTGTTTTTAAAGGGGAGAAGTGTTAGAGTAAGGGGGAGTAATTTCAAAATCTTAAAATTACTAAAATGTTTTGTTATATCAAAAAGAGGGAGATTGTTGAAAACATTTGATATTTCGATATAACAAATTAAGATAAATGAATTTAAGATTTTCCAAAGATTTTCTAAGTATATTCGATATAATTATTCAAATATCAAAATATTACTCCAAATCTTTCAAAAGTCATTTTTAATCCCTACTCAAGTGTAAAATTAAGTTTTAATCTTAAATTATTTCAAAATAATTTATAAAGTATTTCGAACCGTTTCAAAGCCAAAAAGTTCAGAATGTCCATAGGGAACCGATTCCCCCCAAGGGGTACCGATTCCCCCTGAATGGTTTTGCTCCGAGAAATTCCAGTATGCTCGGAGGGAACCGATTCCCCCCTGTGTAACGGTCGAAATATTTGAATTTTACACTTAGGGAACCGATTCCCCCTACGCTCCAAGCTGTTTTATTAAGGTTTTCACACTTAAACAACTCCATTGACTCCACTAATCATCCCCAACGTTCAAAATCAATTGAGGGAGTATTTAAATAAGTTTTGAAGCCTTTGATCAACAAGAAATCATAGAGAAACAAGAAAGAAAGCATCAAACACCAAGTTTATGCAAATCAAGCCAATTTTTCTTTCAATATTCATTTTGCTTTCAAGAACACCATTTGTCCTCATTTGTAATTATTTTTTAGTGTTCTTTTCTTGTTCTAGAATTGTCCAAACATCTTACCTTGTGAGGTTTTCCTTGTAAGTTTGCAAATTTGTGTATTTCTCTTTGAAAAATAGTATGCTCAAGAATTTGGGGTATAATTCTTGAGGGAGTTGTAAGGTTACTCTTTGTCCTCAAAAGAAATAACAAATTAGTGAATTTGTTGGAAAATCCTTAGTGTGGATAGCTAAGGTAGTGGACGTAGACTTTGGTTGAGACAGTCAAACCACTCTAAATCATTGTGCAAATATTTTCAATTTTCTGCAAAAGCTTCCACCAAAATTTTAATTGCCAATTCACCCCCCTCTTGGCCATTTCCATCAATCGATTAACTCAATGCAAAAGTATAACAATAAACATGAGATAGGTCTAATGGTGTGGTCGAAGGAATTTTCTTGCATCTCGAACATTAAACTAGCCTAGTTAGGTTACTCGAGGGTCTCGGGGTAAGAACTGGAATTTTTACGTGTATCGGAAGCTACATCCCTAGCCCACATATAGGTTATCGAGTATTGGGCACGCTCTAGAATTTTTCATGCATTGGATTCGTACTCGACCAACAATATCTGGATATATAACATCAAGGAGGACGATCGTCATACTACTAAAGTAACTCGGGTGTCCTGACTGTTTCTTGAGCGTCACACAATGCTAGTCTTATATCATCTTAACTTGCTTGGTTTCTAGTTGTACTTATATCGTGTACTTAAGACTTGTAACCGTGTACTTAATACTTCTATGGTCTGACTATTTCCCGGGTGTCTTGACTGTTTTCACTTATAACTGTGTACTTAAGACTTCTATGGCCTCAACACCCCCAAATCCGAACACTTGAATCAATTGGATTAATTACCCAATTCATGAAGATCATATCGGTATTGTGCCAACAGTATTGATACTGACCATTGGGTATCAATACTCACAGTGACTATCGATATTGAAAATAACTTCGATGTTTTGAAAAATACTTCCGTATTGATAGCCCTATAGGAAGTATCAATACTCTACCCTTGGTATCAATACTCCTATGGGTATCAATACAAAAAAATAGCTATTGGAATCCTTTAATCATATTCGGTATCGATACCACACTATAAGTATCGAAACCAGACCCACAATATCAATACTCCTTGATCGAGTATCGATACTCTCTTCCCAAAATATCCTCAATTTACACTGATCGATGAATAGTATCGATATTGTTCTTCCAGTACTGATACTCATACTTAGAAATGACCTATTTTAGGTACGAAAATGTGGCCTCACTTTACCTATTCATCCTACTAAGGCTAATAAACATTATTAAAGTCTTATTTATGGTTTTAGGGGTTAAAATGAGTCACATTTCATGTTGAAAATCATCAAACATGGAATTTATCATGAACTACTCAGGCATGCTTCATGAACTTACTAACCATTTATGCATATCTAATGATCTACATGTGGTATGGACAAGTTAGAAATATGTTACCTTAGTGCTAGGTTGCTAGAAACCTCCCTAAATCACCCAAGGACTAGCTTCTCCATGCCTCTTGCCTTAGAGCTTTCTCCTTTCTTTTTCCCTAATCAAGACAAGAAAAATGAGTTGTTAACTCATTTTGGAACTTTGGGAAATGCTAGAAACAATCTATACAACTCAAATCTCTCCAAAAAATGGACTGAAGTCCTAAGGTTTCGTAAACCCCACTAAACCCCACTTTGCTAACACAACCAAAACTTGCAAAGGAGGGCTTGAATTGAAGCTTGGAGGGAGTAGATTATAGTTCTTACCTTGAGAGTTTCAGAGGATGCTTGAAATTCTTAAAGCCCTAAACTTTGCTTGTGCTTGGAGAAGATTAAAAAATGGAGAGGATGAGACAAAGATGGGGTGAAAAAAGAAGAAAGATATTCAGACGTGATATCATCCAAATTAATGGGATTTCAACCTTTGCTTTGAAAAATGATTTATTTACTGTAAATGTTTTGGATGTTCTCTCTGGTTGTAACAGTCTGGATTATATGATTGATGTACTGTAAATGTTGCAATAAAATTGAGGCACTCTTTTCCTACTTCCAATATCCGGTGAGCTATTTTGTAGCTTGCTGGTTATTAAGAGGGTTTTTTAATGAGGCCTTCATTTCTTATAAAAAAATGGATTTCTAAAATAATTAGATTTAGTAGATGTGTAATGTTTGAATCAACAAGAAGAAGAAAATGCAAAAAGAAAATAGGGTTAACAAGACAACATGATCAAGATGAGAAAATTTAAAGGAAAAAAACGCTCAATATGGATTTGGGCATTTGTTCATAAAATCTCCCTACAGACTACAAAGGGAGCCATTTTCATTGTTCCCGTTCCAGAAATTAGGTCAGCCTGTCTAAGACTCATCTATGTACATAAAGAAGCGGACCTAACTTGGATCAAAGCTATAGCTAGAACCTATGGCTGAATAATAATGAACCAGAAACACGAACCCTGAGGTGGAATTAGTAAATTAAAATATGCTAGTTATTGTTCTAAGGAATTCATCTTGAAGAAACAAAAGGAAATGGCAGCACATTATCTCTTTTTCATTTCGTACTCAAAATTCAAATAGACAAGTTCAAACATGACAGAACCGAAAGCAAAGAAAAATGGAACTCAAAACATTGGAAAGAAGACCTAAATTAAACACAGAATGTACACAATCACAGTTTATAGGGGCCAAGAACTTTTTCTCTCCAAGAGCACTACCATACATCAGTAAGATTCAAGATATTCACATACCTAGGGACGGGCAAAGGGGGCATGTCACTCCATTTCTTTGTTTCAGTATCAAGAATAAATGTGTGAGCTGTAGGCCCTCTGCATTGAGGACCATATTGTCCAGTGACTATGTAAATGTGTCTCCCATCAGTTACCATACCTAAATGTGAGCGAGCCATTTCTTTTGGCATATCAAATCTTCCTCCCCATGTATTATCCGTAAAATTGTAAATGTCAACGTGTGAATGCACCTATAGTACAAATGTTGGAAGTAAAATAGAAACAAGTTAGAACCATAACTCTATTTTAACATAAAGATATGCTTAAAAATCGCCTATAATAACTTGAAAATGCAATTTAGTTACTCAAAGGAAACGCTACCTCAATAAGATAGCAAATGTTTAAAATTCAATATGAGAATGCACCTATGGTACAAACATTGGAAGTGAAATAGAAACAAGTTAGAACTGTAACTCTATTTCAACATAAAGATATGCTTAAAAATCACCCTATAGGAACTTGAAAATGCAGATAAGTTGCTCCAAGGAAATATCATTGCAATAGTATCATGTGAACGAAATCAAAGAATTTAGTAAAATTGTCACTGTTATGATACTTGGACTCGGATGTGTGACTCAAATGGGTATGTTCAATTTTTCTAAGCTTGACATATATTTGGAGGGTCTTTGGAGGATCATAACGAGAACGGATAATTCAAGCAAAATGAAGAGTTGCAGCAACAAAGATCACAATCTACTTTCAAAAACTTAATGAAAATACTAAAATTCAAGAAATAAATAAAGTCTTGTTTTAATAGTTGCATTTGCTACTTGTGACCTCTTAAGAATGACATCACCAACAGAGCCTAAGCTCCAAATTCAGTAAATCATAAATTTTGTCACTTTGTCGTTAAATATTAACAACGTTATGATATGACAATCAAAACCAAAACGATGTAATTTTAAATCCTACATAAAATTAAATTTAAACCAAAACGAAGTCATTTTTCTATAAAAAAATATATTTTATTTTCTTTCATTTCCTTTTCCACTCTTTCCTTATTTCTTCTTCTTCCTCCTAATTTCTCTCTATGTCTCTCCTCAACATGAACAAACACATACTTCGGTCATTTTTTTTATTGTCGTTTTGACTACCGCTGGTCACCGTTTCCAGAGGTCAATGACTCTTAAATTTTCTCATCAAACACATTTCATTATTTTAAACATGAATTTAATATTCGTTTAATTGAGAAGTACTCAAAACTCTTTAAATCTAACGTTGATACCACTATCGCTGTATATCACCATACTCCTCCGATCATCATTCATATTGACATAGATACTGAATAAAGTTTTTTTTCTCTCTGTTCAGTTCTTAGTTTAGATCTTCATAAAACTAAATCAAAAGTCACAATAACAGAAATGAAAACCTTGACCAAATAAAAATGAAAACAGGAAAAGAAGAAGAAGGATATTTCTCTAATTTCAATTGTTTCTTCATCGCGGCGAATCATTTGCATTGAATTTACATAAAACTACTCTGAACATTATCGACCTTTTCTTTTTTCTAACGAGTTTCTTTTCCTTTTTATTAATTTTTAAGTATTTAATTGTATAAATTGATATTGTAAATTAGAAGGTGATGGGCTAGATGTTAATTTGGGTGTTGGATTGAGTGCACAATGGACATGGAGTGAATTTTAGGCATCATAAATACTCCTTAAATAATGTGCTTAAGAGGAAATGGAACAAGGAAGACAGGCAGCGTCAGTGGGCGCTGAAGAGTGCAAAAATATAAAAATAATATTAATAAAATATTAATTATTGCCTATATGATAGTTTAATCAGTAATTAAAATACCATTTCACCATAAAATTAGAGAGCAAGTAGTAAACTAAATAGATGAAAAAATTTAATGTTTAAAATTGAGTGATTAAATTGAATATTATGTTGGAATAATAATTTATAATAAAAAATATTTTATTAAAATTCGTCCTTTAAATACAACGAATTACAAATCATTTTAATAAATATTGTAATTCTCAAAATAATATATTAGGGGTAGTATTGGGCTAAATAATTTGCCCGCCCAACTTTCCCTTTTATTCGACCCCGTTTACGGCACTTTACATTTTTTTCCCTCGAAAGCCAAAATGGCAACAGAAATTTCAAGATCCCCATCGGAACCTCTCAATACATCCAAAGTGCTGAAAGCTGCAATTTTCTCAAGGCTTCTTCTTTTGGTCCTTACTATCCTATGGCGTTCCCTGCTCACCCCTTACGACACCTCCGCGCCCCTCAACCCAACCTGCCTACACAATCCTTCTTCCTTCCCTCCGCCTCTCCTCCTCTCCCTCGCTTCCGCCATCGAGAACGGCGTCGTTTGGGACAGCGTTTACTTCGTCCGGATCGCTCAGTGCGGATATGAATACGAGCAGTTCTACGCGTTTCTACCCTTATTGCCGGTCTGCATTTTCGCCTTTTCGCGCACAGGTTCGATTCGACTCTAGGATTAGGGTTCCATTTGTCTGCCCTTTTTTGAGTTTTTCTTCTCATGCAAAATTGCAGTTTTTGCGCCGTTGGTTCCGCTGATTGGCTATAGGGCAGTATTGGCGCTGTCCGGTTATGTTGTTTGCAATGTTGCGTTTATTTTCGCGGCGATTTACTTTTATAAGTAAGCTTTCATTTCCAGCTACTTGACATCCGAAATGTTCCGTTTCCTGTCACATTGTTGCTTTGCATTCTACACATTATATATATATATATATATTGGAACTTATGATTGTTCTTCTCGTGCTTCGTGCTCTAATAGGCTTTCAGTTATTATTTTGAAGGACCCCAATGCAGCACTACAGGCTTCCGTATTGTTTTGCTTCAATCCAGCATCCGTATTCTACTCATCAATGTAATGTTCTTCATTTATTTCTTCTGTTGTTGATTTTTCTAAAGGTGAAGGTTATTGTGGATTAGATTTTTGTGTCTTCTTGTGATTGCAGATATTCTGAGAGCTTGTATGCCTTGTTGTCATTTGGCGGATGCTACTATTTATTATCTGGTTCAAATAACATAGCTGTGCTTTGGCTTGCTCTTTCCAGTCTTGCAAGATCTAACGGAGTGCTCAATGCTGGTTATTTTGGATTTCAGACAATGCATCAGGCTTATGATGCTTTTTCCCTGAAAAAGCGTGCTTTTGTAAGTCTAGTGTTTTCTTAGATACAATGCCCCATTTGCAGGCTGTTTTTATTTTCCCACAAGGCTTCTTCATTAAGGCGAATAGGAAAGGGCTATAGTTGAGTGCTTATTGATGATTATCTTCCATTGATGTTTGTTTAATGGGATTTGCATGTGAGCCCAAGTTTGGAAGAAAAGTGCATGCTGCAGAAACATTGCACACAAAGCACCTTTCTAGGTGAAGAAATTAATGAAAATGGGGTTGACAGTTAAAAGGAATCAAACTCAAAACCTTTGTCTAATACCATGTTAGTGTGATAGTTAAGTAATCTATCATCTCCAAGGCTTAAGCTATTAGAATGAACCCAAATTTAATATTCAACGTGTATCTGTTTATTTTTTATGCTTATCTCTTCCTTTCATGCATTTGCCTTCTTCTTCATTTTAAATTGTAACTTCTAACACTGCTGGCTGATTTCTTGGTAATTAATGAATTTTCTTAATCTTAAATTCAACGTTCATGTTGACTTTTATGCAGATTAAGAAATGAATTTTGCTTTAGTGTTAAGGTTTTACTTGAGAAAAGAACAAATCAGTCTGGAAAATAGGATATAGAGAAGTAACAGCTTTTTTATGTTTAAAGAAAGTAAACATTTTTGGGACATCCTCAAAAGGAAACACGGACATTTAATTTGGTATTAGGGGTTTAGTTCTTCAATTTTATCAATGCCTAGTTGCCAATTTTATTTTTTCACCATTCAGTCTTTAAAGAAATGAAATGGTAAAACAAGATCAACCTTTTTTTCAATAAGTATCATTGGCTTCATGCTTTATTTGCGGTGCATTTTTTTTATATTGTTTAGTAAGTGAGTTCAGTGAAACTGAGGATATTTTTGTGTTTCGAATAAATTTTTTTTGGTCTTCATATATTTTTCCCACAAGGGCATTTGCAGGTATCCTTTGTGCATATCTAACATGCTTCCCTAATTGTCTTCAATGGGTGGGATAATTTTGCTTATGTCAAAGTTGTTATATTAGATAATTCATCATTTGTTAATATTGAGAAAATGAATACCATTATTATCTTTCTATATATGTTGTGTGATTTTGCATCAAATTTATCATTGATTTTTGGGAAGGAAAATTGTATTATGCACTGCAGTTGGAGTTTTTAGATTCCACCAGGGCAGTTGAGAGTTGTCATATACCCTTTTTAAGGTGTATTAAAAAAAACTAAAGAATATACATATCATTTTTTAATTTATGTTGTAGAGTTTAAATTTTTCACTTGAAGTGTATAGAGAATGAACTTTCTATGCAAATGGACGGTTTCATAAACAGCTTTCTATTTCCGTGCTAGTTGGCATTGTGGATCCTTATAAGGGGAGCACTGCGTTGTGTCTTCATTTTTGTTCCCTTTATTGCTTTTCAAGCATATGGCTACTACAATATGTGTCTATGGCGTTCTTCTGATGAAACGAGGCCTTGGTGTAAAGCAAGAATGCCTTTCCTATACAATTACATTCAAAGTCATTATTGGTATGCTCTTTTGCAGCTGGTCATGGTATAGCATTCATTTCATTTTCTTCATGCAGGAGATGTTAATAATTTCTCAAGTTTTCTAGATGCTAGTTTAAGTAATCCTATTAATGGAAAATCGTTAATGTATCTTTGGAATCTACATTTTGGCTTTCAAAATTGTGACAGATTAGATTTTGCTGGGATTTGTTACTCTGATGCATGCTTTTATACTTTCTTTTATCCTAGGGGAGTGGGATTCTTGAGATACTTCCAATTTAAACAACTGCCAAACTTTCTTCTGGCATCTCCGATACTGTCTTTGGCTGTTTGCTCAATCATCTATTATGTGAACACAAGACCTGAAATAGTTCGATCATTGGGTTTTCAAGCTTCAGTTGAGGAGAGAAGTGCCATGGCCATAATTTATTCTTTTCAGAAATCACTCGGATCAAACGACACCCAATTTTCAGAGAAACTTTCTTGTAGGAATCATGGTATTACTTCCCAAAACAAAATGACTTGTGAATTGTGAATGCTGACACTTATTTTTCTGTTGGGTTGTTGGTTGTTGGTTTTATTACTATATCGTGCCCCTGTTTCTTTCTGTTTGTTAAAGTAATTATTATCATTGTGACAGAAAATCATAATCTTAAATTGAGGAAGAAAGTTAGCCGAGGGGATCATACAAAGGGCAGAATAGTTCATGGATCATCAGAGAAGCTAGGATATACATCTGCTTTTATTCTTCCCTTTATCCTACATGTGGGCTTCATGGTAGCTACATCATTTTTTGTGATGCATGTCCAGGTTAGTTTCATCTCTTTCTCTGTACATCCTTGAAATTTGTCAAGACCACACTATATCAATATGGTTTAGAAAACTTAATGAATTATTGTTCTGCCTTTTGATTTCTTTAGGGACTAAGATTGTTGTTGACACTTCCCATATTATGTCTACTGGCCTGGTGGGGCTTATGTCTGAATTTTCATAGTGAATCAACTTGGAACAAATCACTTATTGTCTGTCATATCCATTTATGAACCATAATGTGTTCAAACAGGTCATGAGTTTACCATGTCTATGTTTTGGTTGTACCGTATAAGGTTGCTCCATTGAGACAGTTAATAGTTCACACAATGTTCGGTCATTATTAAATGGTTTCCCTTGCTTCTTGCATCATATTTTTAGCGATTGGTATTTAGTAAGTATATTGTAACGTAGCTTTGTATTTAACATTTAGCAATTGACAGGTTGCAACACGGTTCTTGTCGGCCAGCCCTTCACTATATTGGTTTGCTTCATTAGTAATGACTTCGCCCAATACGAGTAAGAAATGGGGATATATGATTTGGACATACTGTGTTGCCTATATCCTTCTCGGTAGCTTACTCTTCTCAAATTTCTACCCTTTCACTTAATTATAGCAATCCAATCCTTGTGATGAGTTATCGTTGACTTGTGTTTGGATCTAGTCGGAAGTTCCAACTTTGGATGAACTCCGAATACAGGCATGGTTAACTGTATGGACAATGAAAAGTGTTTGATAGTTGGATGTTGGCTGAGTTGGATAATTATGATCATTTGAGTTGTATTTGTATTTTTCTTTGGGGTTCAAGTTCCTATTAACTCCATTGAATTAAATTCTTGTAGTTTTATATATTTTTAATGAAATTTAACTTGTCTATTTCAATCAAAAGTTTTGCAGCACATTTTTCTCAATATTGCATGATAAAGGTTTAAATATTATACATTTTAATCCACAGTCCGATTTTAGATATTTTATGTCCAAGTTTAAAATGAGATCGGCGCCCTTTCAACCAAAAAAAAAAATGGGCGCAACTTATTGACGCTTTTTAATTGAAATGATAATAAATCGTTAAAAAAGTTATTAATGGTTGTAATTTATATATATTAGTAAAAGAAACTAATTTATGTATAGTATAAGTTCTGTTCTCATAATCAATTTATTATTATTATTTTTTGAAATAACTATGATATTCATTTATTGAAGTCGTATCAATAAACATTTTTGTCAAATACTGATTAAACAAATACAATGATGATTATCGAAGATAACATATAACAATGACCGCTAAAAGATAGTCTAAAAACAAAATCATTAACAATTGAAGCAACAACGTATAAAAATTGAACACACCAACAGCTCCGAGCATTAAATATGGAAGAGAGAAATTTGAAAAAACGCTAAAATGACCAATGGAAAAAACAATCTTCCCTTAATAACAATCTCATCCGACACTTTTATGCAATAATTAACAAATCGTCTTGAACAAACGAACAGAGAACCATGCATCAAAAAAGCAACCATGTATCTAGGTAAAATAAAAAATCGAGAAGAAAATCAAATAAAAAACTTGTTTTAATAGTCTAAAAACACCGATAGTCATGATATTTTTTACTAGAGAAAAAATTAAGAGTATTATTACAGTAAATACGAGAAAATATAACTAAAATTGACAAGACGATGGTCGGAGAAACCACCACCGCTGTCAAATTTTTTTTTTGAAAAATGTCCAATAGTTTTAGTAACTGCCGCATAGAGTTTCTGAGTGACTGATTGGAGTTTGTTTAGAATCAATATATTTTATATATTATTTCACGATTTTCTTTCCCTCCCTAAACACGAGCAGGAGGTGTGGTGGTTTGGTGGAGAAATGAGGAGTCTTATCAGGTTCATCGTGAGAAGAAATTTAGCAACAACCAGTAACCCTGTTTCACCTTCATCCTTGCGATCCTATTGCTCACACTCACCGCCTTCAACTTCCACTCCCAACTCCAAACTCTTTGTTGCAGGTCCCGTATTTTCCCTCTTTCTGACTCTCTTTCTGTTCCTCTTTCTGATTGGATGTTTCGTTTTGAAGGATTATCATGGTTGGTTGATGAGAAATCCTTGAAAGACGCCTTCTCTTTGTTTGGACACGTTTCTGAAGGTTAGCCCAGTCTTTTAGGTGTTCGATAAAATGTCTCAACGATCACAGTGCCGAGAGTCAATGTGTTTCGTTTATGCTGATGAAATGACTGAAATTTTCTTAGATCATTATCTAATACGTCTACTTTCATTTGCGTTGTTTGAATTCGCAGGATTATTCGATCAATAAGTGTCATTACCCCCGTCTTTGGACACTGTATTTACCAAACATTCTTGTTGATTCGCTTAATGCGTTGTTAATGGTTATTACCGATTCCATTTTAAAAGATAACTTATTTTCTACTCCACGCCATTTGAGGAGACAATAGTACCATTCGAAGCTTGCTCTGCCGAGTGGCTTGAACAAGTGATTGCTATCTCATCCTTTTGATGTTTCTTTTTTTCTAGTGAGGATAATGTATGATAAAGACAGTGGTAGGTCAAGAGGTTTTGGGTTTGTTCATTTTTCTAATGCAGATGAAGCCATGTCTGCGAAAGATGCAATGGATGGAAAGGTATGCAAACTGTACAGTTTAAGGTATGCTCTCATGGGAGATGGATGATTTATTGGATATTTGTTTTGGTGCAGGCATTGTTAGGTGGACCATTAAGGATAAGTTTTGCTCTTGAAAAGGTTCGCGGTGCTCCTGTTGTAGTCCCTCGTCTGCCTAACACCTGACGCCAATGCTTCAGCTCTGCAAGTGGGAATGTCTCAGGAAAGGCGGGTTAATATACGGCTAATATACAGCATTACCGGATATATTAAAATGTATTTAATAAATTCGGTTTAGCGGTACCTATTATGTTGACAACTAATAATGTTTTAGGTAGAAAATATGAAAAACTATTAAAAAATTTGGTAACCGGTAAACTTTGGTTATCGGTAAGTATCTATCCTTTTTATAAAAGTGTCCATACTTTTAACATATTAAGTAAATTTTACCGGTTTTGTCATAATGAATCTGGTTTTGTCATATTTTTATCTGTTATATTGTAAATTATCTATCCTTTTTATAAAAGTGTCCATACTTATTTCACTGTGAAAATATATTTATTATTATCTTTAGTTAATATTGTTAAATTTAAAATATAAATAATATTTTATAAAATATCAAAACAATCAAATAATTTTTTATGTAAATGAAATTATTAAATTAATATTGTAGGTGGAAAACATGAAACACTATTAAATAAATTGAAACATAAATTACATAACTTTCAAAGAAGTATATCATTTTTATAAAAGTGTCCATACTTATAAAAGTAGGTCTAAGTCATGAAGAAATATTAAAAAATTGTGCTACCGGTTCGTGTCGATCCAAATTAAAAATGTGTCGATCCAAAACGATATAACAGGTAAAACTATGACAAAACCGGTATAGAAATGATAAAACCGGTCAAGCGCTACCGGATACATTTAAAGTGTCGGTACTTTAATATAAGGATCGACACTTCGTGAATTTAAAAGAGAAGCAGTTTTAAATCCTATAAAGTGTCGATACTTTTAAAAAATGTATCGATCCAAAACGATATACCAGGTAAAAATATGATAAAACCGGTAACAAAATGATAAAACCGGTAAAACGTTACCGGATATATTAAAAGTGTCGATACTTTATATAAGGATCGACACTTTGTGAATTTAAAAGAGAAGCAGTTATAGCGCCTATAATGTGTCGATACTTTAAAAAAATATATCGATCCACAACGATATAACAGGTAAAAATATGATAAAACCGATAAAATGATACCGGATATATTGAAATTGTCGATACTTTCGTAAGTACGTGTAATAAATTATCGACACTTTCAAAGAAATAGGTAATTATCCTTTCGAAAGTATCGACACCTGACATAAAAGTATCGACACTTTTGTATTTGTATCGATTAAATATAAATAACATATCCGATGAAAATATAAAGGCCATAGCTAAATATCCTCTGAAAAAAGATAGAACGGACGAGTTTTTGAAATCGAAGCGTAATTGTTGCTGCATTTCAGAAGGCGTTTCTAAAGCGAAGTTTGTTTGTTTGTTGCTGCAGTCGAATCGAAAAGTATGTTGTCGAAACCCTAATTTTTTATTATTACAGTAATCGCGATAGGGTTTTTATGTGTTGTTTGGGGTTTTGGAGTAAGGAAGCATTTGGGACCGATTGCAGGTAGAAATAGATATTCAAGGAAAAATATAAATGTCGATACTTTTTATTAAATATTATAGGTTGTATAAATGTGCCGACACATTTTGGTGTGGCCATTCAAATTCTTTTGAAGAAAACCGTTTTACCACAAGAGTAGTTATCTATATTTGTATATTGAATAAAGTGTATGTAACAAAATAATTTGATTTGCGTAAACTGATATATGAAGGAAAAATGGAGTCAATGGGTTGGAAAATTGTTGGTGGAGCAGATGACTTTGAAATTGAGGCCGAGACTCGAAAGCAACCAAAGGGTGGATATATGTACTTCTAGTAAGTATCAATGTCCTTTTGTTATTATTGTTGAAATGGTAATTGGATTAAAGTATCGATAAACTTTAAATTGATTACAAATTTTAAATGTTAACAGTATGGCCGAATGCAAAAGGATGAAGGGAGATGGCACACAGAGCGGTTCGGTATGTAAAATGAAATTGACATTGAGTAGTATTAGTATTTAGTGTTAATGTATTGATTAAGAAACGTTTATGTTTAATATTAGGTGAAAAAAGATGTGAGGTCCAAATGGAATTCAATGAGTGATGCTGAAAATGAACCTTACATCACACAGTCAAGGAATGATAGTAAAGAATACAAAAGAACGGAGGAAAGCACATGAAAATAAGGTATTCATTAAACTTGTAAATACGTTGATACAAAATATATAAGAACTATAACATTATATATTGTTAAAAAATGTAGGAAGTGTCGACAAGATGCAGCATTAAAAGGGTGAATTTATTAATTAAACACCTTAAGGAGAAGGGTCAGTTGAATGTGCTGGGAGAAATAGGTTTTGGATCGTTGATCGGAGTAAGGGATCTACCTATTCGGAGGGAATTGTGTCGATCCTTGATGGCACAATTTGACGTCAGTCAATGTATGGCTAAGTATGGTGATTATTCATTCCCTCTGGGGGTATCGACTGCTGCAGCCGTCTTGGGGGTACAAAACAAAGGCAAAAGTGTTATAGAAGTCTGTAGGAGTAAGAACTGGAAAGCACTTGCCTCCAAATATGGTTTGAATCATAAGGTGACATATGCTGAAGTTGAAGAGGATATCAAAAGTGGATCTTACTGGGGGGATGAGCTGAAGGCCCGAGTTCTATTGTACCTTGTCGGGATATTTCTTTGTCCAACGGGTGATACGTCAACGAACAAGGAATATATGAAGCTCATTTGCGATGAAGGCTTGAAGGGTGAATTCAATTGGGCTGAATATATCCATTCGAGATTGATTGAATCAATAATCACCTTTAAAAAGGGCAGCCAGAGATACCTCAAAGGGTGCATAGCAATCTTATAGGTAAATGAGTTGAATCATTTTTTTGTGTTTTTATATAAAAATATAAATTTTATTATAAATGCAGGTTGCACTGTTCGATTTTTGGTCGGGCTGTGAGGCAGTGCCGGCTTATGAAAGAACCGGAGTGGCACGCATCCGTGCATGGGGGAAGGAAGAGGTGGTTAGAGTGATGGTGAAGTTGAAGTTGGATAGAGGGAAGAAGCAAGAAATGGTAATAAATGTAATTAAATAATATTAAGAATATAATCAATGTCTTAATATTGTAATTTAATTTTGAAGGTTATTGGCAAGGATGTAGAGGAGGCAGTGGAGGCAGAGGAGAAGAAAGGAGGGATGGTTGTATTGGGGGATGACGGTGAGTGGGACGACGGTGAGGGAAAACATAGTAACTTCGACATTTTGATGTCTGAATTGGCTGATATCAAAAAAATCCAATTTGAAATCATGCAAAGACAATCAAGAGTCGAAGAGAAACTTGATCGAGTCGTAGAGAAACTCGAGAGAGTCGAAGATACACTTGAGAGGCATAAGGGGGTAGTGGAAGGGAAAATAGATGGAGTGGTGAAAGAAGTAGAGGTGTTGAGGGTTGAAGTGGTGAAAGAAGTTGGGGTGTTAAGGGGTGATATTAAGATGGTGACGGGAGAAAAATTTGAGGGAGTGGTGAAGGAGGTTGTGGATTTGAGGAGTGAACTTACGGGGGTGAAGGGGGTGGTTGATAAATACTCGGATGAATGAGCTCAATTGAAGGGTGAAATAAAAGAGATGAAGAGCTATGTAGAAAAAAAGTACGATGAACTGAAAAAATATGAAGAAGAAAAGAGGGAGGAGGAAGAAGAAGAGATGGAAGAAATGAGGAGGAAGGAAGTCGATGTCATTTATACACCGGAGAGTGTTATAGCAGCAGTTTTGGATTCGGAATGTCCTGCACCCCAGAAGAAGAAGCAGAAGGTAAGTTTAATAAAAGAATACTTAATTTGATTTTTATTATGTTGGTGTGAAAAAAATTTGTATGCAAAATTGTAGGTTGAAAAAGCGGATATTCCAAGCGGAATTGATGACATCGAAGCTGCAATTTGTGATTATTTATGGAATAGCGAGTTAGAATTGGGGTAAGTGAAATATATTGTTTTGTGAGTGATATTTAAATATTTCATGACAACATATTAATCCTAATGATTCATATAGATATTCTGTAATCTCAATGGGAAATCAATTCGCTACTGTATACGACGTTGCAACGTTGAAGCCTACGGAATGGGTTGGCGGTGTGGTAAGTAGAAAGTAGAAAATGTTAAAACTTATTGAATATGTTCTGATTGTGTAATTAATTTTGTTAGGTTATCGATTTGCTCGCCTGGACCATATGCTACGATTCTCAAAAGTCACTCCGGAGGATTGGCTACCTTCCATACCTCTTAGTGGTGAGTTAAATTAATAAATATTGAAAAGTAGTGTTATAGACGGTAAATTAATAATGTTTGTTGCGTAATTACAGCAACAGGCATTGGATGCCAACAACAAAGAAAGTGTTGAGGGTATTTCTACCTTCTGGGGTGTCATATTGGATAACTATGTGAAATTCACCGACTGTGAGAAGGTAAGACACCATACCAATTGCAAATGATGTTTTCGGATATAGAATGTTGAATTTTGTCAAATTGGGTGTGAAATTTGTTGCAGATCATGATCACAATAACTACCATAATTCACATTGGTATCTGTTGGTGTTGGATATGGTAGATCGTGTTGTAACAATATATGATAGTATGTTTACAACTGAAGCAGCTAAACAGAGAGTGAAGGATGCTAAGAGATTGGTATGTATGTATGTATGAAAGGACATTATGTAAATTATAATGCATAATTTTTTTGGTGCATAACTTCTTCTATTTTAATGCAGATTAAAATATTATATTCTTATAATAAGAAACGCATTTGGGTTGAGTCCTGTGGATCTCTAGGAAAGTATCCCTTGAAAAATTTCAAATTTGTGGAGCATAAGAAGAATAAGCAATTGAATGGGTATGAGATGTTATCACAAATAGAAAGCTTAATTTATGCAGTATCCATCATAATTGACATGTGTGGTTTTCAAATTTTGTAACAGATATGATTGCGGCATGTATGTGATGATGTGGATGGAATCGATCGGTTCTACAGGGGCAACTGGTGATTTTGTAAGTGGATAGAAAAAATCGTTTGTGGTAAAATTGTTAAAAGTCGTAGATTGAATGCTGTAGTTGACAATACTTAACGTTCTGACAATTTGAATATAGGTTGTTGGAGACTGGGATCGATCGCGAATATTAAACGATCTCGTAAGCCACAATCAAAATGAACGAAGACAGAAGATAACAAAAGCTGCAATATTACATAAGAATAACAAAAGGATGCAATGATGTAAATGTAGGGTTAATTTTGTATAAGATTTATAATTTTGTATACGATTTATATTTTTGTATGTGAATATAATTATGAATGAGATGAGAAAAGTTAGCAGTATGTTGTTGTACATGTTTCTTATACACATTAAGGGTCATGTTGATACTTTGAAGTAAAAGGCAAATTTACCATAAAGTGTCGATCCATATATAAAAAGTGTCAATCCCAAAAACATCGAAAACCAAAAGTATAATGTAATATGTAATTTTTCAATCTAACCGGTACAAGTCTACCGGTTTTATGAGAGAATATGTCTAAATAATGTGTCGACACTAATATAGTTTGTGTCGATATTTTTTTTTCCAGAATGAATGGAAAACAGGGTGCACCCATAAAGTGTCGATCCATATATAAAAAGTGTCGATCCGAAAATCATCGAACCCAAAAGTATAATGTATATGTAATTTTTCAATCTAACCGGTACAATTATACCGGTTTTATGAGATAATATGTCTAAATAATGTGTCGACACTAATATAGTTTGTGTTGATATTTTTTTTCCAGAATGAATGGAAAACAGGGTGCACCCATAAAGTGTCGATCCATATATAAAAAGTGTCGATCCCAAAATCATCGAACCCAAAAGTATAATGTAATATGTAATTTTTCAATCTAACCGGTATAATTATACCGGTTTTATGAGATAATATGTATAAATAATGTGTCGACACTAATATAGTTTGTGTCGATATTTTTTTTCCAGAATGAATGGAAAACAGGGTGCACCCATAAAGTGTTGATCCATATATAAAAAGTGTCGATCCCAAAATCATCGAACCCAAAAGTATAATGTAATATGTAATTTTTCAATCTAACCGGTACAATTATACCGGTTTTATGAGATAATATGTATAAAAAATGTGTCGACACTAATAGTTTGTGTCGATATTTTTTTCCAGAATGAATGGAAAACAGGGTGCACCATAAAGTGTCGATCCATATATAAAAAGTGTCGATCCCAAAATCATCGAACCCAAAAGTATAATGTAATATGTAATTTTTCAATCTAACCGGTACAATTATACCGGTTTTATGAGAGAATATGTCTAAATAATGTGTCGACACTAATATAGTTTGTGTCGATATTTTTTTTCCAGAATGAATGGAAAACAGGGTGCACCCATAAAGTGTCGATCCCAAAATCATCGAACCCAAAAGTATAATGTAATATGTAATTTTTCAATCTAACCGGTACAAGTATACCGGTTTTATGAGAGAATATGTCTAAATAATGTGTCGACACTAATATAGTTTGTGTCGATACTAATTTAAATATCAAGTGTTTTTCCACCGTTTACGATATATAGTACTCTTAATCGAGAAACCCTAAACATAAAGGCAAGCAGGCAGATCTTCCTCTTTCATCTACCGTTATCATAAGTGACGATCAGATATCCAGGTAAATTTATCGATATTTTATGGGTTTGATTGATTTCTATATTGGAGTTTTTATCCTGAATGTGTTTGTGTTCCATTGTAATAGGGGTAGCATCCAACCAAAATGGCTCCAAAACGTTAGCGTCAGAAGCGAGGTCTTTCTCAAAGCTCTTCTCAACCCAGTTCTTCTCAACCACCTCCTTCTGTAACAAACAATTCTTCTGAGGAAATCAGGTCCTTCGAAACTCTGAACTTTAGATCCGACATGGAGAAACAAAGATGGCAGACGAGTTTTAAAGTAAGGAAGATCGTCCGAACGTGTCATTGACCTGGGTTTCTTGTTTGATGATAAATATGCATTTAGTTTTAAATCCACATTTACATCTTGGGGTTGGCTTGAATTCCTTGGTGTAGAACCAAGATATTATCCCAACCTAGTTAGAGTCTTCTACAACAATGCTTCCTTACAGCACGAGCCTAATAAGACTAATATAATAGGAATTAATACACATGTCATGGGGAAGGATATATATATATCTCCAGAAACTATTGCGGAGGGTTTAGGTGTAGCGAATACAGGGGATTCAGATGAAAATGGTGTAGATTGGTCTACAATTAAACGGGTTACTAGAAATAGCCCAATTCACCTCGATGTAGAGTCGAGAGTGTTTCACAAAATGCTCACATGGTATATCCGGCCTAGTGGGAGAAAACATTCAACGCTTCGAGACAGCGATTATTGGTGGATAGCAAAGTATAAATCCAAAACGGCTCCAAACATTGCAAAACTCATTTAATACAATTGTATATATGGTCACAAAGGGAGCAACAATTTCAACTACACTACCATATGGATGTGTCATCACCCATCTGTTGAAGAAGAAGGAAGTTGATTTTTCGCATGACGCCCCTGTTCGATTAACCCGCAAGATTGACATGGTATTTATTAAAAAAGTGGGATATGATTTTGTTGAAAAACTCGGTTGGAAGCGTGTCAAGGAGGTCGGATTAGATCAAGAGAGGGAGAAAATGGAC
Organism: Hibiscus syriacus; assembly: GCF_006381635.1. Lineage (NCBI taxonomy): Eukaryota > Viridiplantae > Streptophyta > Magnoliopsida > Malvales > Malvaceae > Hibiscus > Hibiscus syriacus. Next base: position 97,729 of record NW_024063259.1, on the reverse strand, counting down.
CCCGTTGGCCATGAAGAAGAGCAACCAAGTGGAGACGCAATGATGGAAGAAGCTCCAGTTGCACAGGATGTCACAATTAAGACCGTGATGGAATACATGGTCAATTTTCGGGAGCATATTGATTCCCTTGGAGTGGAATGCGATCCGATATTTCATCATTGCAACGTGAAGTCTCCATGTTGCGTAACGAATTACGTCAACGACATCAAACGAGTTAGGTAATTCATTATCTATGTTTCTTAACATTTACACGTTCTGAACTTTATTTTATTTTCTTTTAACAGATGTGGACAACCAAGCGGTCGCAGAAGATGAAGCTGACGATGACGATGATGATGACGATGAAGCTGGCGATGAAGATGATGACGATGATGATGATGAAGATGATGATCCAAACAAGTATATCGTGTCTGCAACGCCGCCTTCAAGAAAACTTTAATTTTTGATCTCAATGGTGTCCTTGCCTACATCCCAAGACTGCCGGCAGGTTTTAATTCTATTCTTTTGTATCCATTATTTAACATATAAGCATAGAACTTTATGCAATTTTTCTTCATGTGTAGATGTTGTCCTCAGAAGAGGATTATTTGAATTTATGCAATTTTGTGTCGACAATTTGTTGTTGCCCTTTGGTCTTCAAAGATGAGGTTAGAACATGTTTGAGGCAATTGAATTACTGTAGTCAAAATCGTTAATATACATTTGAATGTTAACATTCAAACTTGATTACAATCTCAGGCATAACGTCGACCGTGTACTTGAGAAACTACCTGTATTTTCCGAGCATTTTCTATTCGTGTGGGTAAGATGAATGTCATTACAGTTTGCTGACTTTTCGTTGTCTATGATTCCTACATATTTATGTTCGACTGTTGTGAACAGGATCAAAAAAAATGCAAAACATACGATTCTGTTACCTACTGTAAAGATCTCAATGATGTTTGGAACGCGTGTCCAGATTTTAACGAGCTAAATACACTTTTGGTCGATGATTCAGCGGAAAAAATGATTTATAATCCGGTAAGTTGCATTTATGCAATATGTTTTTCCAGTTGAACAGGTGTTCAGACATTGATTATTTTAACAACTTATTGTTTATATAGAAATACAATTACATATGTCCACATACCTTTGACGCTGCTTCTCATTCGAACGACAAAGCTCTAGGTATGACACAAATTTATTCATGCTTATGCGAATTTAATTTATTGTTAGTAAAATTGCACCTCATTAGTTTGATAATTGAAATTATTTATGTATGTCCTCAGAAAAAGGCGGAAACATACGAGAGTATTTGAAAAATTTGTTGAAGGCCTCTAATGTTCCGGACTTCGTTAGAAACAACCCTTTTCATCGGATTAATTTTGTTTGTCGGTACATTATTTGAACATTCTTGGTATTTATATTTTGGTCTAAATATTGTGTATATTTTCATTAATTATTCCATATTTGCTTCTATGTGTACATATACATTTGAGTGTCTATACTTTTTTAATATATTGTAAAGTATCTATCCTTTTTATAAAAGTGTCTATACTTTTTCCACTGTGGAAAACATTAATTTAAGGTTATCTTTTGAGTGAGTTTTAAGATATTAATTTAGTATTATAGGCGTCTAATGATTTATTTTTTACGTTACGGTATATATTATTAAATTAAAAATTCTTAATATTATTTTATAAAATATCAAAACAATCAACTAATTTTTTGTGCAAATGAAATTATTAAATTAATATTGTAGGTGGAAAACATGAAACATACTTAAAAAAAATTGAAACATAAATTACATATCTTTAAAAAAAGTATCGATCCTTTTTATAAAAAGTATGGACACTTTCAACATATTATAAATATACCGGTTTTTTGCGCGAATAGGTCTACAACCTATATCGACACTTTTTAATCTTGTGTCGGTACTTTATGTCCAGATTGGAAGAAAAATGTGTCGATACATTGTTAAAAAGTGTCGACATTTACACATCGGAACCCATAATTATAATGTAATAGATAATTTTGTAATATAACCGGTATAAATATACCGATTTTATGCGCGAATAGGTCTACAACCTATATCGACACTTTTTAATATTGTGTCGGTACTTTATGTCCATATTGGAAGAAAAATGTGTAGATACGATTTAAAAAAGTATCGACATTTACACATCGGAACCCATATTTATAATGTAATAGATAATTTTGTAATATAACCGGTATAAATATATCGGTTTTATGAGCGAATAGGTCTACAACCTATATCGACACTTTATAATATTGTGTCGGTACTTTATGTCCAGATTGGAAGAAAAATGTGTCGATACCATTTAAAAAAGTGTCGGTAATTTTACATCGAAACCCAGATTTATAATGTAATAGATAATTTTGTAATATAACCGGTATAAATATACCGGTTTTATGAGCGAATAGGTCTACAACCTATATCGACACTTTATAATATTGTGTCGGTACTTTATGTCCAAATTGGAAGAAAAATGTGTCGATACCATTTAAAAAAGTGTCGGTAATTTTAAGTAACGCGGTTTTTCTTCCTTCATTCAAAATATTTATATGTACATACAATAGGAGTCATGTTGATACTTACGATATATTATATGGAGATCATTGTCATTCCATTCCGTCTTCGAAAAAATCAGTTGATGTAGGCTGTGTGCTTGTACTCAAACTGAGCTTGACTTGAGGACATGTTAGTTTGTTATGCCCCTCACCGTTGCAGTACCCACATCGCCTAATTTTCTTCTCGACCTTGTTCTTCGGCACTTCTTTTCGCTTGCGTTATTTTCGTTGAGGGTCACGAACATTGTTTACTATAATGCTCTGGTTGACTGAATGATTCAAACCAAACGAGTTTTCTAATTCTTCTATTAGTTTTTTCATCTCATCTCTTGCGGTTTTGAAAGACTCGTCTGTCTTTGATGCAATGTAGCAAACCTACTTGACGTTGAACGTAGAGCAGCGAACCTTGCCAGCATCACTTCTGGAGACACATTCAAATCAACATAGTGGGTGCAGAAGCCTTCGCATCATTAGTCCACCTACTTTGAATCAAAGTCCCGGGCAAATATGTGTAGTCCAATTGCTTCAAAATGTGAAGTTGATGGCGACACGAAAGTCCAACGGTCTCGAATTTTTTGCAGGAGCAAATTAGAGTTTTCGTACGAGAATCAAAACTAATTTCAAATTTCCTATTTTTTTCTGCGTACTTTGACAAAATATAATGTTGACATTCATCTGATAAGGACTTAATCTCTGCCTCAATCCGGTACAATGTCTCCCGTATAAGTTCATCTTGGAACACACGAAAAGATTCGCGGGTAAAAATCGCAGCGGTATGGCTTTCAAGGTCGACCAGTTTTGTGATCTGGAAGGGCTTCGTATGGGAACTTAAGTAATCCGCTTTCAACTCGTTCATACGCATTCTACTAATTCCATCTTCAATTGCACGAACAACATCTAAATATGTCTTCTTGTGTTTCAGTGCAATATCTAGTGAAGCATTCATAGACTCGCACCTTTGTGTTGAGCGAATATTGGCAAAGAAATGACCGGTTAGATATGCTTGTTCCCATAAGTTTCGTGTATTTCCCTTCTCAATCACCCATGGATGCTTTTGGATGTTGAATTCTAAAACAATCGAACGCTATTGAATATCAAATTCCTTGGTTGTCCACCAAGAAGCCATGCATTTTGAGAATGCTGCTGTAAACTTTGGGTCACCAATGTTAGCTTGTGCATTGCGAGAAAGATGCCAAGAACATAATATGTGCTTAGCATAAGGGATAACAGATTTGATAGCCCTCTGCATTGCCCTATCCCCATCGGTTACAACGGAAATAGGTGATTTATTCATCATGGCTTCTAAAAAATTCTGTAGCACCCACTCGAAAGATTGAGACGTCTCGTCAGCGATTATGGCAGTGGCAAACACAATTGTGTTATGGTGATGATTGACACCAACAATAGGCATAATTGGTCGACCATACAAATTATCTTTGTACGTTGTGTCGAACGCAATTACATCACCGAAACATGTGTAATCCGATCTCGATGTAGAATCCGACCAAATAATATTATACAATGCCCCCGATTCGTCTACCGAGTATGTCATAAAAAACCCGGGATTATCATGTTTCTTATAATCAAAGTAGGCAATAAGCGCATTCACATCCCCATCGACGATTTCCTTTGCTTTACCTCTTTGAAGTGCATTGCAGAGGTCTTTATGTGTAAATCCAACATTATGATAGCCCCCTGCCTGCTGCGTTAAATAGTTCATTACTTGTGACATGCCAACACCGACCTCTTTCAATGTTGTTGCCTCATCGATATCAGCCTTACTTACAGCTCTATTAGAACGCATAAATGGTGTCATAGCAGATGTGCACAATGCATGATTATGTTTCTGATCAGACTTACTTATAACCCACTGATCGTTTGTATTTGTTGCTGTAACTACGACTCTAGCCTTACATCATGTTCTTGTGACTGGCGTATGAGCACGTTGACGATCAACGGTATTGACTTTTGATACTCGAAACCCTTCTTTGGAACAACAAAATTCTTGTGTCTTCAAATTCCCTTCCACGTCAAGCCGTGTTGTTCCCTTACGTGCACTAAACCCATGTTCCCGTGCGAATCCCTTGTAAAAGTGCCAAGCTTGATCACGTGAACAGAAGAGCTGACCAACCAATCTGTCAGATTCATCAACATTATGTACTTCATGGCATTCCTCGGTTGGCTTAACATTGTCTACATCAGTATTATCCATGGAAAAAATTTTGTTGTGCAAGTTCAGTGCTCCAGGAGTTGATGGAGATGTAAGCAAAGGTTCATTTTGAACATGTTCAGTCGTGCTGCTTTCAATAGGATGTGGCATTGGTAGTGGTAGTTAAAGGGTGGGTACACCATTAAATTCGCAGTACATATTTAGGTATGTACAATAACTACAAGTATATATTATCATTAAATTTAGGTATGTACAATAACTACATATTTAGATATGTTTGTTAACTACATATTTAGGTATATACATCTTTTGAGTGAGTTTTAAGATATTAATTTAGTAATTATAGGCGTCTAATGATTTATTTTTTATGTTACGGTATATATTATTAAATTAAAACAATAAACATATATATATATATTATTATCTTGGTTAATGTTGTTAAATTTAAATTATAAATATTATTTTATAAAATATCAAAACAATCAAATAATTTTTGTGTAAATGAAATTATTAAATTAATATTGTAGGTGGAAAACATGAAACACTGTTAAAAAAATTGAAACATAAATTACATAACTTTTAAAAAAAGTATCGATCATTTTATAAAAAGTATGGACACTTTCAATATAATAGGTAAACATATGATGTAATAGGTAGCGCTTATATAATGTAATAGGTATCGTTTATATAATGTAATAGGTAGTGGTTATATTGTAAAGTATCTATCCTTTTTATAAAAGTGTCCATACTTTTTCACTGTGGAAAACATTAATTAAGGTTATCTTTTGAGTGAGTTTTAAGATATTAATTTAGTAATTATAGGTGTCTAATGATTTATTTTTTACGTTACGATATATTATTATTAAATTACAAATTCTAATATTATTTATAAAATATCAAAACAATCAAATAATTTTTTGTGCAAATAAAATTATTAAATCAAATTACTTTATTCCAACCATGTGACAAGTGTGACAACTCCATCAACTCACAACTCAGCTTTGAACTCAATCAATATTGTCTTTTAGCTTGATGGTTCATAAAGCATGTTACTTGAACAGTATGAATCAATTATGCAATTTTCATGTTCAATTTAACACTGCATTTCAAATTCATTTCATATGTAATTGGAGTTTGAATTTAAATTTCAATTTGAGTTTGAATTTCAATATATATTTCGGCTCCACTATAAATATTAGCCCAAGCCAATATGCATGTTATCATTGATTATTCCTAATTTCCATTGTTTTTTTCCAACGTTTAAACGCGAGGGAAATCCCGACCATTGTATTTTTTGGTCAACTTTAAGCGTCAGAAACGTTTCGGGCGTATGATCTGGGTGGTAAACAAATAGCAACTAAAATCATAAGTCCGAAATGCTTCTGAGTACCACCCAAATCATAAGTCTGAAATACTTCCGATGCTCATCAAAATCCAAAGCTCATATGGTGCCAAGCAAAAGGAAATCAAAATTCAAATCTCATATGATGCCAAGCAAAAGGAAATCAAAATCTACAACTTGAGTTTGAACATTGATATGATATGTTCAGTTGTTATCATGTTGGGATTTTCTCGTTTTTGATTGCTTGGATAGTTGTTCTCTTGCTTCTTCAAGTGTCCTTAGCTTGTAATTTATAGCTTGGAATGTGTTTGATGTTGTATATATTATTATTAAATTAAAAACAATAAACATATATTACATATTTATTATTATCTTTGGTTAATGTTGTTAAATTTAAATTATAAATATTATTTTATAAAATATCAAAATAATCAAATAATTTTTTGTGTAAATGAAATTATTAAATTAATATTGTAGGTGGAAAATATGAAACACTGTTAAAAAAATTGAAACATAAATTACATAACTTTTAAAAAAAGTATCGATCCTTTTATAAAAGTATGGACACTTTCAATATAATAGGTAAACATATGATGTAATAGGTAGCGCTTATATAATGTAATAGGTATCGTTTATATAATGTAATAGGTAGTGGTTATATTGTAAAGTGTCTATCCTTTTTATAAAAGTGTCCATACTTTTTTCACTGTGGAAAACATTAATTTAAGGTTATCTTTTGAGTGAGTTTTAAGATATTAATTTAGTAATTATAGGCGTCTAATGATTTATTTTTTACGTTACGATATATATTATTATTAAATTAAAAATTCTAAATAATATTTTATAAAATATCAAATAATCAAATAATTTTTTGTGCAAATGAAATTATTAAATTAATATTGTAGGTGGAAAACATGAAACACTATTAAAAAAAATTGAAACATAAATTACATAACTTTAAAAGAAGTATCGATCCTTTTTATAAAAAGTATGAACACTTTCAATATAATATAATGTAATAGGTAAATTTGTAATACTATCGGTATAAATATACCGGATTACTTATAAAATATGTAAATATAAGCGCTACCTATTACATTATATAAGCACTACCTAGTATGTTATTGTACTTTATAATATTTCCGGTTAAATAATATAACATAACCGGTATAAATTTTAACCGGTCAATTGTTTAACCGGTCACGTCGTATATTAACCGTTTTTTAGGCGCCGCACCGCAGAACTACCATCTGCAAGTTCTTTTCTACGTTCTAACGTTAAAGTGATTAGAGTCTTTGATGAACTGAACTTGATAGCAACATATGGTAGAATTCAAAGTGAACTAAATTAGGCAATCCAATAGCCTTGATGGAGTTTATTCATTTCCAATTGCATTTTATTTCGTTTGATTCTTTTAAAAGACTTAATACAAAAATAAGTATTCAAATTATGTCTCGAAAAACGTTTTAGTATCTAAAGAATTTTCGTTAAAAATATATGTTTAATGTTTCAAACGTTATACTTTTAGGTGTCCGGACCGTCGTTAAATATATTTGTTAAGTAACACGAACGTGTTACGTGTCACGCTATAGTAATTTTGAGAATTTATTTTAAAAAATAAAAATATTTTTTTGTAAAAAAAAATCAGCAGTCGATTCCTGATCAAACCCATGTTGACATTTAGTCGTAATATGCCACCATTTGTAGTGGAGAAGCATTCAAAGGTTTGTCAGATATCGTCGTCGTTCTTCGTTGATTCAAGTTGATTTCGACATCCATAAGTCACATTGCCACCACTAGGGATGACAATGGATCCTGGACTCGACCATAATCTGTAGATACGTATCCGTTTTATAGAGTATGGATCCTAAAATTTTGGACCCAACGGAACCGGACTGGATCTGGATCATCTAATTAAAGTATGGATGCGAGTCTGAATCTAACACTAAGATACCGGGGTTGGACTCGTTTACCCGTTTATAGAAAATCCCCACCTTTAATTTTAATATTAATATATATATATATATATACGACATAGTAGTTTTTAAAAAATATATATAGATATTTTATAAAGGGAGACGCTTGAGTTCTTATAGGTTTTAAACTCGGCTTACGACAATAGAATGTTTCATGATCTACTTTTTTTAATGTTTGTGTTATTCAAAAGACATTTGTGTAATTGTGTGGAGTTTTTTATGAGACTTTAGTTTATCATTTTTTATTATGTTACTAGTTGTATTGAAATTAATTTTTCCTCCATTGGAGATGTAATGTGAAATTAGTCAATGACAGTTTTATTACTTTAAAAAATAGGTCGAATGATCATTTTTTAATAAACCCGTTTTGGACCCGGATACGTGAGATCCGTTAGTTATGGATCTGGATCTTGATTTTCTAGACCCGCAGATCTAGGGCGGGTCTAGATCCAAAATGTGAAAATGGATCTGGATCTAGGTCTAGCATGATCCAGTCCAAATTCGACCTGTTGTCATCCCTTGCCACCACCATTCGAACCATCGTGTAATTCCGATCAAAACCCAACCATTCGGCGACGACAATGATGGTCGGAGATGGTCAACGATCGTTTGGGTTAGGAAGTTAAAATTAGGAATTAGGGATTTGGATATTGGAGATTTTAGATTTAAGGATTTTGAGTGACGATAAGGACGACGATCAATAAATAGGTGGGTGGCAACGGGTGGGTGATCGTTCGACGATGACGATGGTAGCTGGAGATGGACGACGACGGTTGATAATTGGGTTGAAATGATATATTTTAGTTTTTAGGATTTTTTAAAATTTCAGTAAAAATTTGTTTTTTTAATAAATAAATACATTTTTTTATTTTTTTATTAAAAATAATATTTTTTTTAAATTTTTTTAAAAATAAACGATAGACATCTTAAAGTATAACCGATAAAAATTTAGAAACCTACTTTTAGCGAAAAAAAATTAAGCATTAAAACGTTTTTCGATGTATATTTTGAACACTTATTTTTGTATTAAGCCTTTTAGATAGGGAAGAAATGCAAGCTGCCTTTTAATACATTAAATGAAGAAATCTAACATGGGTATTGAAATTATGCACAAATCAAATGATTTTAGTGACTGAGGTATTGTTGTTATTTATTGAGATCTTAGGTTTGAGCACGACATATATAGGGATATATTATTATCAAATGGCTGAGAGAATTTTGTATATTATTGTATTCATGCTAGACTGATAAAAAATGTAATTTTAAAAATATATAACTAATTACATAAAATCCATTTCATAGTTTGCATATTACTAAAATGATAAACAATTTTATTATCCAACTAAAACTATCTAAGATGCGAATAATAAAAATGGTTGTAATGTAGCTCTACTTGAATCACATTTTCTTTATTTTCACTTTCAATATTAAGATGAAATGATTTATACAAGAAACATTAAGTTTTGGTTTTAATTTATAAATAGTGACAAAAGATAAATTAATTTGTAAAAAATAACTTATAATATATTATTGGATAAAGTACATCAAAGGTCGCTAAACTATACTCAAACAATTATTTTGACTACTAAACTTTCAAAATTTATAAAATAATCATTAAATATTCAAATGATTGCAAAATGGTTATTAAACTTTTATCATATAGTCACAATGTAACCATGGTTTCGTTTGAACAAAAAAAAAAGAAGATACTATCACAAAATATTCATTAAATTTATCAAACTTTATTATTATTAGGGCAAAGTACACTAGAGGTCATTGAACTATGCTCAAATAATCATTTTGGTCACTAAACTTTTAAAAAATTTAAAATAATTAATAATTTATTGAGCTATTACAAAATGATCACTATAACTTATAATAAATGTAATGATTTGATAAATTTAATGACCATTTTGTAACTCTTAAGCTTAATTGACCAAAATAATCATTTGAGAATAGTTTAATGACCTCTAATGTACTTTACCCGTATTATTATAAAGTTCCAGTGACCATTTTATAATTGTTCAAAAGGTTTAGTGACTATGTTATATCGTTTTAAAGTTCAATGAGCAAAAAGATCATTAGAGTATAATTCAGTGACCTATAACATAATTTATGCTATCTTATTTTACACTATCCAACAGTGAATCCAAAAGTCATTAAAACCAATCTGTATATATTCACATGGTAGAGAGGTGTTTTTATTGTATAAATTGTGGTCACGCCTAGACTAAGTAAAGAGATTTATTATCAGTATGGAAGACCAACAAGACCAAAAACCAAGAGCAGAAAGCGATCAATCTAAGAGATCAAAGAGAGACGCAAAAACAAAAATGGGAGTAACAGAAGCAAAGACAGTTCATTCACCTGCACTGACGTATTTCTCGATGTTATCGCTTCTTTCACTTTGTCCTCCTTTTGTTATCTTACTGTAAGCAAACTCGAAACTTCATTTTACATTTTTTAAAAAAAAATTTCATCATTAATGCAAAGTTTTAGATTTTAATTGTCCTTATGATTGTTGGTACTATGGTTGTTGTTCTTGTAAAATCGGTGAAATTAATAGATTTAATAGATGTTTATGTTTGTATTGAAAAATTCGTGAAATTAATAGATTTAATAGATTCCTATATATATTGGGGATATTTCCTTATCCATTGAAGTTTTGAATGATTGTTGTGGATGGAATTTTTATTTTTTGATCTGTTTGGTTATCGAGAAAATGAAGGGAAAAATGCTCAAAGCCTGAATCTTTGTTTGGTTGCAAAAATAAAATTGAATACTAATCAAGTAAAGTTTCAATTTTTATTTTCATATGTTTCAATTTGCTTCCTGATTTATGCAAGTATAATTGAACATTCAGCTTTGAGTATTTGACCATAGTTATTGGCATGTAAAATCTACGTTATTATAGCTCTTAATTTATTTTGAAGTATCCATGTCTGATGCATATCCAAATATAGATACGATGATATGTTTCTCCAAATCATGGAAGTAAAAACTTGTTGATACCCATGTCTGAGTAATACAGAGTAAAATCCTTTTGTAGCTGCTTAACCGAGTTCTTGTTTACCAAACTGACAATAATTTTATTCTCGACTTCATATTAAAATTGTGCCTTTCCTACACTCAGATGGTATACAATGGTACATGCTGATGGATCCATTGTTCAAACTTGGAATTTTCTCAAGCAGCATGGTTTGCAGGGTTTTCTAGAAATATGGCCAAGACCCAGTGCCATTGCTTGGAAAATAATTTTTGTTTACGGAGCTTTTGAAGCAGCACTTCAATTGATTCTCCCTGGAAAGAGGGTTGAGGGCCCAATATCACCCACTGGGAACCGACCTGTTTACAAGGTTTGAATCTATGCTACTCTTACTCTTTGTTTTTGTACAAATATCAGTGTCCGACACTAATACAGGTATATGAGTACGAGTCCCCTCCAATATTAGCACTAGTAGTATAGGGTTGATTTACTTAATGTTACTGTGTTTATAGCTTCTAATCATAATATGTATAACTATTTTATCGTATAACTCATCAGTTTTGTTTTATCGATTTTGCAGGCGAATGGTATGGCAGCGTATTTTGTGACATTGGTTACCTATATTAGTCTTTGGTGGTAAGGACTTTACTTTTTAGCATATCAGATGCAATTGCAGAATTTCTTTTCTTTATTGAAAAAATAAATGAAAGCTCCATATACTGGTCACCTGAAGTGTGAGAGGAAAACGTGGAATGTAAATAAGGGCCTTGTATCAGTTTGGAAAAAATGTTTCCAGTTGTTGATTCAGTGTTCCGGCTTCTTTTTCGATTTAGTAAGAGTGGTTTTGAACTGAGCTCTTTTAGCAGTGGGATTCATGCACCTACTCTTTGAGCCAAATATCATGCTCCAACTTGTACTGTTACTTGGAAGTATGCTTATGATTGTCATTGTACTGAACTGTTTACACGTGCAGTGTTCTGGTCCTGAGTTCTTATTCATACCTCTGAGATATAATCAATAATATTAGCTTCATTCCTTTGATCCTTTTCCTCCTTGATTTAACTTTCAAGCAACATTAATCCCTCTGCCTATTCTTGTTTCCAGGTTCAAAATTTCAACCAACTGTTGTTTATGATCATTTGGGAGAATATATTCTGCACTCATCTTTGGAAGCTTGATCTTTTGTGTTTTCTTGTACATTAAAGTGAGGAAATAAGTTTAAGTTGATATAAGTTTTTCTATTCTTTTTTTCACCAGTTAATGGTTTGATTATAACTCCCGAAACTATGCTTTATTTTTGTAGGGTCATGTGGCTCCTTCTTCTACTGATTCCGGGTCATCTGGGAACTTAATAATTGATTTCTACTGGGTAAGAATCTGTGAACTTTTGATATTTACATTAGCTGTTTTTAATTTTTAAACTTCCTTTCTGAGCTTGAAGGGTAAGGATCAAGTAGAATATGAAATACTGCCATGGATAACACAGATTAATATTTTTAGTTGAAGTGTGTGTTGGCGTTGATTGAAGATGTCTCTATGAAATTCAAACCTTTGATCCTTTCTGTTTTAGAAGTCTATGATTTGTGCGATGAACACACATACATAGACATGCATAAGATATGCCAGTATATATGTTTCGGAGAAATATAAGATTGTGAAAAGAAGCAAGAACTTTACAAAAACAAAGCTGAAAAGTAGAATCAGCTATTAGTTTTGTCCTAAAATGAAGAAAGAGACCTAGGAAGTAATAAATAAGCTGCTGCAAATTCTTGAAAAACGCGTTCATAGGAGAATTATGCAGTGTAACTTTGAGAATGCATTCCTTTGATGCATGTGGTGAGCCTAAAAGTGTTAATGCAGTGGTCATTTTTGAACGGTCTTTTTGTTGCAGGGTATGGAGTTGTATCCGCGAATTGGCAAAAGTTTCGACATCAAAGTCTTTACGAATTGCAGATTCGGGATGATGTCTTGGGCTGTTCTCGCCGTCACTTATTGCATAAAGCAGGTAAGTCTCGCTGTTTAATTATTGCAGTGCGGGTTGCACTAACAAATTCTCTCTTAGATCTCATATTGCTAGACCTCGTTAGCCTTAGATAATCATTTTGATGCCATCTTTGACATCATTCTTTTTTTCTTTTTGGTATATCAGTACGAAGCCAATGGTAAAGTTTCGGATTCGATGCTTGTGAATACAACATTGATGCTTGTGTATGTTACAAAGTTCTTTTGGTGGGAAGCTGGTTATTGGAACACAATGGACATTGCACATGATCGAGGTATACACTTGTTCTACTATTCTTTCTAGAAGTGTTGTTTATTTTTTGTTTGTTGGTTATATTTCTAGAGAAAAGAAGCTATGATCTTCTATTTAAACCAAATATGGGCCTCTTTACAATATTTACCCTAAGCTCTTCTATTGGCAAAAGATGTCACCAGGATGATGTGGATTTTGGAATGTGGAAAAATTGGTTGATGGGGCCTTAATTTTCCATTCAATCAATTTAGTCATGTCTCGGCATCAATGTTCATGGAAGATGGGAAAACATATAAAAGTTGAACACTTCCGCTTTGGAAACAAATATATATCCGGTCCGAGTCTGAGTATAGAATATAAAAACATATATAAAAAGCTACCTGTGTATATGCATATGAATCATTTATATGTTCCACATTAGCTGATTGAAGGCTATGGTATTGATTTTTTACCCAATTAAGCATCATCTATAATCAGTAATAGATATGCCTGGTTTGATTTCTTTTGGTTTCAGCTGAACCTGACACTGAACTATAAATTCTTAGCCATTGGAGTTTCTTGTGTTCTTCAAATGTTTAGTGTTTTGAATACTGAAATATTTTTTCAATATCTATCACATCTTAATTCATTTATTGGTTTTGGCAGCTGGATTCTATATCTGTTGGGGATGCTTGGTTTGGGTTCCATCCATATATACATCACCAGGGATGTACCTTGTCAACCATCCGGTGAACCTCGGAACACAGGTATGTTACTGTTTTGCTCCAAAAATTAGGGAGAATATGTAGTTAGCCATCTCTTTCCGTTATCTGTATGTCAACAGTGTTATGTGCTCTGTTTGAAGATCAATGATCCTTATGATTTTTGGTTGCAATTGTTTGAAATAACAGAGAACTGAACTAAACTGAGAGAAGAAAAGATTCTAATTCACTCTATTAATCCAAGAACCAATGTTAACTCCTAGAAATTAGGGATTAGATTATACAAATAATTTGTTTTAGTGACAAGATTCTATTACTAAATATACACGGCATTCCAACAAGAACATTATTTGCTTTGTTACTATGACTGTTTCTTTTTCTATCCTGTGTCAAAACTTGAATACAGGGACATAATTCTCTGAAGACCCTCTATATGCATGAAAAGTTTGGAAGAAGATAATGAACATACCCTCATCCGCACAATAACATAGATCTTTTGTCTATTCAAATTTTTATAAAAATTATCTACCAGATTTAGATTTCAGTCTTCAGCTTCCAAACAGTTGAATGAAAAACGAACTCTCTAAGACTCTTGTTCATCGGAATTGAGACTTGTGCTAATTTTAACACGCTGTTGAAGTTAAAAGGGTTACACTGTCGGCTGTCGGTGTCTAAAAAAGAGCTTCTAAAAGTTTGCTTTCTATTTGCAGCTCGCACTTTATATTCTTGTCGCCGGCATTCTTTGCATATACATCAACTATGATTGTGATAGGCAAAGACAAGAATTTCGCAAAACAAATGGAAAATGCAAAATCTGGGGGAAAGCTCCATCAAAGGTGCTTGTCTCATGGCATTTTTCATCTCAATATCCTTGTTTGTAAATCCGGATCTTGGTGTTCGAAATCACTGTCTAAACTTGTCTGCTCTTTTCTACAGATTGAGGCCACCTACACGACAACATCCGGGGAAACCAAAACCAGTCTTCTTTTAACATCAGGATGGTGAGTTTTTCTGGTGTGAATTTGAAATTTTCTGTGCAAACCAGCATGTATATGACAGGCGAGGAGGTTGCATGGTTCATTTCAGCTGATTGATATCATTCCTCATAAACCTCAATTTATCAATATGAGGTTTAAAATCTAGAAAGATAATAGAATTTTATGAATTTTCAGTATCCTTCTGTCTTGAAGATATTTATAAGCCAAATCAGCATGTACAAGCTTAACTGGAATTGAGTGGCTTTTCGTAAGCAATGATGTTCTTCACCTAGTTATCAATACCGGACAATATATTTGAGCTGTGGCTTGGACCTTGTTGTAACGAATGTAATATTGATGGCTTTTGCAGGTGGGGTTTGGCTCGTCATTTCCATTATGTGCCGGAAATATTAGCTGCATTTTTCTGGACTGTTCCGGCTCTGTTCAACCATGTACTCTTGTTCATAATTGTTACTTTTATACCACTTGGTCCTACTTGTAACCATATCTGAAAATTTTATTGCTTTTGGTTTCTTATCAGTTTCTGCCGTACTTCTATGTCGTGTTTCTTACCATTCTCTTATTCGACCGAGCCAAAAGGGATGATGACCGGTGCCGATCCAAGTAAGCAACTTTAACTTGTGTGTTTTACCTAGACTTATCTGCTCTGTGGTTTTATTACTTTTTCCTCTTACTTCTACTCTTTTCTATTTTGTCATCTTGCATGAGTTCAATCTGGAAAGTGTTGCCTGTCAATTGGTTTTAGGTTGAGGATCCTAATATCAATCACGGACCATTTTTATTGAGAGAACATTTACTTTTACTGAAGAGAACTTATGTATTTTTTTTGGTCAGATATGGGAAGTACTGGAAACTATATTGCAACAAGGTTCCGTACAAGATCATCCCTGGAATCTACTGAGAGATGGATGTTTCGAATGAATTCCCTCTCTAAGTTTGGGTACAATGTGCTTGATCTTGAAAACCGTATTGTAACATCATCTCCTTTGCTTTTTGCTTTTCGGGAGGTTTATGAAATGTAGGACGCTTTGGTGCTCTATTGAATCCCTAGTTGGGTTTGGTTTGTGGACAATTGCGGAGTACAAGTGATAAAGATTTGGTAATTGGAATATCGCTCTGCCTACGAGCTCAGGCTCTTTGTCAGACTGATCCCAAAATTTAAAAATAAATTTGCTTCATAAATCCCAAAATTTTCCACCGGCAAGGAAATAGATATCATCTTTGCCATCTCCCAAAGAATCAAATCGGAGGTCTTTGATTATAAAATCTTCAAATTCACATTCAAATTAATCATCGGAAAAAAAAAATTAACTGATGCATTCGACAAGGTGAGGGATGATTTGATTTCAGGTAACTTCAGGTTTTCACACATAAATTGGGGGAGGAAAGAAACGGGAATGTCTGGTGGGAAGCTGAAGTTAAAGGGAAAACGCTAATCTTTCATTCATATTGTTTCTATGTGGACCTGGTAGTTTTAGGTGGCATTTGATGCAGATGGGAAGGCACAAGTCTCCGATGATCCAAATGAAGATGTCAACAAATCAAATGCGGCTGTGTACTCATTACGATGACCATCGAGTAGAGGGAGCAACTCGATGCCCATCGCTTGCCTAATAAATCTCACCGCTATAGAATTCAGTACTTCAATCAACATCTGGCCACCACTTTCTTAATTCAGGTCGGATCGTAGCTTATGTTTTACGTACTTAGCAAAGCTACGGCAGTGAGTTTGCATTTTTTGACAAACCATTAGTTTGTGTAATATGTACTTCGATATTTTCATATATTCATTTGTTGTTCAAGTTAGTTTGTTACATGTGCACGAATGGTTCATTGACCGTTGTTGGTATAGTGGATTATGTAATTTAATTTGTAGTTGCCACTTGCCAGACAAACCAAGTCAGATTTCATCAAAAACCCTCAAAATAAAATTTTAATTAAAAACTGACCCATCTATTTTCAGATGAAAGAAATCAGCCTCATCGGATCTGGTCGATATTACGGGCTATTTTACCACCCATAAACTACTTTTGAAGGTGATTCCCGGTAATATGCAATTTGCCAACGTTTAGGATATAAAATGAAATGAAATTAACAAGGCAACGAACTCATAATATATGGATCGTTGATATTGAATACGGAGGCAGCTTATAATGATGAAAATGTCATTTTTCCCAGCCAAATCCAATGCGAAATACACATCTTATTGCAAACATACATGACAGAAAAACGGATTCAGTTTCATGCTGCCAAAAAGCAAAGGCCATAAAATAAGGAATTTGCAGCTAATAGGGCTGTAGAATTCATGCCAACAAAAGCTACAACGCCGGCACAACATGCATCTAGCAAGATATATGTTCCGAAAGATGGAGAGAGAGAAGAGAGAAGCGATAAACCTGAACTAGGATAGAGGAAAAAGTCTACTCTTGTTCACCTAGTCTCATCCTCCAAAGTGCGGAAACCAGCTGTAAGATCCTCGTTAAGCTTTTTGAATTTTGCCACAAGAACTTCTTCTCCTTCCGCTGGGTCTTCGAATTTTTGTGACCTGTTATGTAACAAAAATGGACAAGTTGAGCAACGCCATTATCCCTTCTATTGGGCCAAAAACACGACATCCTAGAAAAACAACTTTTTTTGCATCTCATTCAGATTTGATTCATTTTTGTATTCTTCGGCAAATTTCAAGCAGAAAGCTCAAACTTACACTAATCGATAAAAGAGATCTCCCAGACGATGCTTAATAAGACTATATGTTATCTTCTGACCATCCATCCCTGCTGCTTTCTCCACTGCCTGCACATCACACCAAACTCAATCACAAACTTTGATTATAATGTATATTTTTATAACACGAAGGTACTTTTCTCAGCATACGTTTTGCATCTATAGTGAAATAGATATTTTAGAATTTAGAATACTAATTTCCATATGCAATCTCTTCCCCATGAAGAAGTTGCCATTTTCTTTCCCCTAGCATTTTCCAATATAGCTAAAACCAGGGCTAATATGCCGAAGCAGTCCCATATGATTAAAAAATACAATTTCGTCCATGTACTATGCAGAATCGAATAACTATTTCTAATCTTGGCACAAATAAATAGAATTAATAGACATCATTGAAGGAAAACTGCCAAAATACTAACACCGACTTCTAAATCTGTTCAGTTTTACTTATTGTGCATCAGAAAAAAAGTTGACACTTCCCAACACATTGTCAGATTATAAAAGTCCATGTCAGCACCAAAAACAGCTGTAATAGAAATATTGGAAAACATAATATTATCAATAAGCAGTTGTACTGGTGGAGAGCATGGTTTAATTACCTGGTTGGCCAAAGTATTGAAATGAACAATGTTGCGCATCATCCAAACAGACTTGTAAAATGGGCAGAACTTGTCATATCTGGCACAGGAAAATTAAGAAACACGTGCATAGAAGGATTACAATATGAAAACGAGAACATTTAAATAATGATAGCTACTAAGATAATTTTCTGGTATCAAATGGTAGAGGATGAATCTTACGGAGTAAAGCATTCTGAGCAAGATAACTTCCCTTAAAAGTTTAGCAGTTTCAAGTGTGATCTTATCTGTTTCAGCTAGAGCATCCTTTCCTACAAGCTGTAACAATAAAAATACCAGTGAGTGCTGAAGTGAGATGAGACAAAAAGATGGTCCTAAAAAGTTACACTAGCATACTACATGATAAAATGTGTCCAAGGCTCAGCCGCAGACTGATTTTTAACCAAGATCCTCAACCAAGCCTGGGCTAGCAATGTTTTTATTATTAAGTAGTAAACTAGTAATTTGGGTGGGAGACTAGCCAGAATTTGTCCTGTACGGGCTGGGCCTAACAGGTCAAACAATGACCCCTGCCCTTAAACAGGTCTAACATAAACAAGACCAACAATAACATTACAACCTAAACATGTAAATGAAAGCAAAATAAAGGGAAAGGAGGACAAAAACAGCATTATGTTATGTATAATGACTCAGCCTCTATTCTAATTCATCAATAAACATAGCAATAAGGAAACATACCTGGACAATTTCATTCAGATCATCTTCCCTCTGAAGCACCTCTCGGGCCTTTGTCCTAATGCTAATAAAATCAGGGTCAAATTTCTCATAGAAAGATTCCAATGCCTAGGAACACAAGAAACAATCAATCCATATGGAAAAGTTGTACCACTTGGGAAAAGGGCAGCTCAAGGAAAGAACAAAGAAACACTGTTTTTTGGGATAATTACAAACTAAGATGGATCAGATTATGAACATACCCCCGAGTACTTTGAGTACGAAATAAGCCAGTTGACAGAAGGGAAATGCTTCCTCTGAGCAAGTTTCTTGTCGAGACCCCAGAAAACCTAAAATCCAGACCAACAAGGAACATGGAGATAGTTTTCTTTTCTTGCATGGATAAATATAACAATCATACACAGCACTAACATAACCGGGGGAGTGTATAAAATCTTGATTCATACCTGCACAATACTGAGGGTTGCAGATGTCACAGGGTCAGAGAAATCTCCTCCAGGAGGAGAAACTGCACCAACAATTGTGACACTACCTGTACGTTCTGGCCCACCAAGGCATTTAACTTTACCGGCACGTTCGTAAAAAGAGGCTAATCTTGCAGCCAGATAAGCAGGATATCCACTATCAGCAGGCATTTCAGCCTGCAAGAAAAATTAACATGGTTGCCAATATGAGCTTAATAGAAAGAAAGATGTGAAGACAAAAGAGTGAATATCTGAAGTATAACAGACAGAAAGAAGAAATAACAATTTCGTTAATGAGCAAAACAAAACAAGGCTACTTTTCCACCAAATCTTATTTTTGACAGTACTTATAAGCTAAAGGACCAGACAACTGAAAAAAAAAGAAATAGCAGTTCTACCCAAATTGACTTAAACATTATTAATTTATTGTCTACCTTATGAATTGTTATTGAACAGAGACTAAACTGAAGCATTCTCCATGCACTGGGCCAACATGCCTAAACTATACGAAGCATTAGGAAAAATTATAAGAAAAGGGAAGACAGGTTTCATTATCAATGTTTGGCAGAGTTTTACCAGCCGTCCAGAAATTTCACGCAAGGCTTCTGCCCAACGAGATGTGGAGTCTGCCATCATACTAACATTGTAGCCCATATCTCTGAAGTATTCAGCTATTGTGATCCCTGCATACCCATTAAATTAAGCGTTACGGCAGCCCATGTCCTTTTCATAATACAGGAGGAAACAACAATAACAAAATAGATCCCACAAATTGTCATGTAACTAAAGAAATTAGCCAAAAACAACAATTGTACACTCTTAGTCCCAAAGGTCTTCAAGCAATAGTTCACTATCCAATTACTGAAATTAGTAGTTCAAAGTTGTACCCGTATAAATTGAGGCTTCACGAGCTGCCACAGGCATGTTAGAAGTATTTGCCACAAGTGTTGTACGCTTCATGACCGATTCTTCACGGCCATCAGGCAATGTCATTGTCAATTGAGGAAAATCCATAAGAACCTGAAATAAATAAAACATGATCAGGGCACTAAAATCTAACAGATGGATAAATTTTCAAATTGAACGATAAAAACACACACCTCAGCCATTTCATTTCCTCGCTCCCCACAACCAACATAGACAACAGCATCAGAATTTGAGTACTGCACACGGTCAGAAAAAAAATACAATGAATCTACAACTGAATCACTAAAAGAAGTTAAAGTTCAATAGAAATATGTAAAAAACTTAACCTTAGAAAGAGCTTGACTAATCACAGTTTTACCACAGCCAAATGCACCAGGAATAGCACAAGTTCCACCAAGAACTGAGGGGAATAGAGCATCAAGAACACGCTGACCACAGACAAAGTCAATACTAGATTCCTTCAAAGGAGAAGTTGATTAAAACAATCCATAACAAGAGTTACCTGCCCAGTAAGCAGTGGAGTATCTGCAGCAAGTTTCGAAGCAACAGGCCTAGGTGTACGTACAGGCCATGTCTGTAAACAGATGTAGCGTAGTTGAAATACAATAATTGCAATTGTTAAAAAGAAAAAAGAAAATTAATACAGATAGCAAAATATTGACCCAACACAAATGACCTGCCCACCATTAAATGTAAGTAACAAATAAAAGACAATGGTCCAAAGCTAATTAACAAAAATTATCTTGACCAACACCAACACCAACTTCTAGTACATGGATGTCCAGTGTCCATACAATACCTATCCCCACCTCAATAGTTTGACTAAAACTCAAAATAGTTGACTAAAAAAAAAAAGTTTGATAACTCAAGTTCCAAAACAGTATCCTGCAATGAAGTAAAAAGGTCAGATACAAAAAAAGGAAATTTTGTATCACATTAAAGCATATAGATGCCATGATAAAAGAGTTAAACAGCCAAACCTTCAATGAATATTGACCAGGGGGAGCAATGTAAGTGATCTTTCCCATTGAATCAGGAGGCAAGGCAACATGATGTTGCATCAAAGTGTTTTCGAAGACAGTCTGCATTAAACCTAAAGTATTAATTTAAAGACCTTAGAAGATTTAAAAAGAAACAAAATTAAGTGATCCAAACACCATCCAATTGCGCTATAGGAACTCATTTAGACATTTTGCCGCAAGTGATTTTTTATTACTTCTTTTAATTATTCAGGGTCTTGGTTATCTAGTCCTCAAAAAATATTGTTACATGCCGACTTTTGTAGACAAAAATCAAAGCAATTGCAATATGCAATCTCCCTCCCTTCCAGTCATTTTCTGCTTCGGCTTGCTGTAACAAATATTATAAATGAGAGCACAAGCCAAACTTACAGCATACAGATCTCCACCAGTTAGCAGGTCTCCCTCACCTGCGTAAGAATTTATGATCACCAACATCAGAAGCCAAGTAGCTAACATCTCATTAAGTTGCATTTTAATACTACATACCGATTTTTTGGGCTGAAACTCCCACAGAGTATCTTTGTCAAGAGCCGGGACAGAAACTCTCTAGGGATGTACACATCACCCGATCTTTTAGCAATAGTTTCAAGGCTCTTGTTGATATAAAATCAAAACAAAAAGGAAGATCGATATCAAGTAACAGAGACTCATAATACTATTTAACAGCACAGTAGTAAAAGATGCTGTGATTTTCATAACAAATTTACTAGAAAGATCTATGGAAGTTGAGGAATTTAAACCCCAAGTGAAATGTGGTTGAACCTGAATGCCATCAAAAATGTTTCCCATATTCCGGGTCCCAACTCAACAGACAGTGGCTGCAATAATAGCATATATAAGCTCAAAATCCTAATCGACTTGCTGTCAGAAAACTGAAGTGTAACTGATACAGTTTTAAAATCAAAGAGAAAAAAATAATACCCTTGTGTGTCCGCAGAACTGGATCATTAACCATCAGGCCAGCTGTTTCCTCATAAACTAAAATAAGAACAGAATGAAAGTTTCTTATCAATTTTGGAACTCATTTCCGCTAGGGATCCACACTTAGCCACAGGTAATTCTTCTTTTCTTTACAAACTTTCTTTCCAAGAAAGCAAATAGCATTAGCAAAAGGAAACCTTTAACTGAAAAGCCTAATGTAGTAATGATGGTATTAAGAAGACACCTTGGATTGTAGCAGTCTCCTTCTAACCGAAGATTTCACCTATCAGATATCATGTCCAACACGGACTAATTCATACATAGCAGCCCAGCCATTCCATCAGCAACAACGACTGGTCCAGACACCTTTGTGCCAGTTTAAGTGGAGAAACCAGAAAAAAAAAGTAAGAATAAAATGCATTAATCCTAGCTAATTTTGAAGGGTGTAGCCATCAGAAGGAAAAAAAAAAGCATTTCAAGTTGAGGCATGAACTTCAAAAGAAAGTCAAAATATGATATCTTGCACTTTCTTCAAATAAAAAAGTATTAGTATATCCACATGACAAGTAGAAAGGGGAAAAGAAAGTAGCCTTCTCATTACTTCTCATTATCTATCCTCATGAAATCGTAATTAACAAGTTCTTCAATCAAACCCATAATGATAAATTGTGACAGGAAAATTAATCCAGAACCAGGCTTAGCATATACATATTTTTCAGCGGACATTGAACTATGAAAGCAATTCAATGGAAAAATAAGAAAACTACAACAAGTATAATAAAATCGATAAACAAGAATGCATAAAATTAAACCTGTGAATACTCTTGTAAATTGACATCCAGGTCAATCCAAAAGTCGGTGATCATGCATTTTTTTAAAAAAGAGACAAAATCCTCAGTGATCATATCAAACATTTCAAATCACTAAACTTATACTAACCAAAGACAACGCAGATCAATAATCAAAAATAAAAATAAAACTGAGTCAAAACAATTACAGTAAGAAAATGATCAACCAATAAAAATCACCAAGCATATCAGGATAATTTCAATCCAACGTTAGAAAAACAAATCAAATTGAGGTTCGAGTTGGTACAAAATGATATAAAGAAAGAGGGCTCACCTTACGAACATAACCGAATTCGCTTTCCTTCTCAGAATCCTCGAATGTTGTCAATCTAGCTCCGTAAACTGCCGGCATTTTCTCCTCTTCTTTCTTATAAATGAAATTAAACAAAATTAAAAGGAAAATCCAATCAAATTTTTATAAAATGAAAGAATAGCTTTGCTTTTAAAGATCTGATCTATCGAAAACGATTCTAATTATGTGAAGAAAAATAAATTAATTTATCGGTCACACCCTAGTGTTTGAATTGTTAGAACAATTCAGTGAAGCAAAGGAGCTACTCAGAGAGAAGAAAGGCTAGAAATAGAGACAGAGGGGAGCTGAACGGGATAATGAGATTCATTTATTGGAATAATTTCTTGAATAGTCCGTAAAACTTATTAAATTATCAATATGAAGTTGATATCTTAAAAATAGGTGTAAGTATAAAAACCCTAAAAAATAATCGAAAATCAATTGAGCCCTTCTCAAAAAGTTGGATTAATTGGATACTTGTTCCCCGAGTTATAATCAATCAAGGCTAATTTACTTAAATAACACTCTAAAAAGTTAAATAATATAATATTTAAAAAGAAATAATTATTTAAATGACATTTTTTATTGACTAACTACAAAGACATTTCTAAAAAAGCATACAATTTAAAAATATTTGTTGTAAAAATATGTTTTTTATACTCAACAAAATAGCACTTTAACATGAACCAAACGATTTCGATAGTAAACAAATTGTTGTTAATTTTTTAGGTCTCGAATTTGAGCACAATGAATGTCAGGGGTTTGAGCCTTCAATGTCAAATGATTGAGAATTATCTTGGAACATATATTGTCTTATACTTATCCTATATTAATAAAAAAACAACACCCTATAATTAAATAATTATTTTATAACTTTTAATAATTAGAGTATTTAATAAAATAATATCCTATAGTTAAGGGACTATTTATGTACTTTACCCTTAAAAAAAAGAGTGTTTGGATCGTGGGTTACGGTGTCTTATATGCGCTTATTCCAATCCCAATCCCAATCCCAATCCCAATCCCACTACGATTCCCATGTGCGTTTTAAAATTTCCAATTCTCGTCGTCGTCGTCGTCGTCCTCTTCGTGGTTTCAAAGCCAACCAAACTATCAAAGAAATAAGAAGAGAATAAATAAATTCGAAATAAAGGTAATATAAACTGAATCCATAGGTTTGCCGGAGCTGAGTTCGCATCAGGTTCTCACATCTCACTTCTCTATTTTTTTCGATTTATAGTTTTATCTCTTCATTAAAGTTACACACAATTCCTCAAGATTGAATGCTTTCTTTGTTTAGGAATTATTGCTCGATCAAATCTTAGTATCTCATAAGTTTTTTTATTATAAATTTTAAGTTGATTAGCAGATCAATTTCTTTGAAACTTCAAAAAATTCCTTTATATTTTTTTCTTAAGTATGTCAGCATTTAAAATATAAGTTTAAGTGTATTATTTTTTAATCCTCCCATATTTGTATCATTTTTCTGTTTCTGTTTTTTCTGATTAATGGTGCTAATTCTGAGCTATTCCGCTTTTTACTTCATTTTGTTTAGCTTAAACACTGCTTGTTTGTTCCTTCTACGAGTATTTTTAGTTGAGATGTGCATTTGAATATTAAGTTGACAATGACTTTGAATACTCTAACATTGGAAAAGGTGCCCTTTACTTTATGTTGGAGTTATTGTTGTATTTTAGTTATTTAGTCATTTCAAATAAATTAATTAATGTTGAATTTTCCGATTGCTTCAGCAGAGAACAAGTTCATTACCAAATCCTTTCTATTTGCGGAGTGGCCATAGCAGCAACAATGGAATTAGCTGCATTAAACATAGTTAATGCCACTTTAAATTGGGTTACTTCTGCTTTGGATGCTCCTTCTGCAAGAGCTGTGGTATTTGGAGTCCACATAGGAGGTACACTCTTTTAACTTCTATTTACTTCATGCCATCTTTTTCCATGTTACTCAGACTCGAGTGTATCAGAATGGGTGTGTGCACACGAGTATGTTTATTTTCAGAGGATCCTTGAAAGCATATCTCAATACCCATGTCTGGGGATATGTTTCAGATATGAATACTTCAAGAAAAATAAAGAGTCGTAGCAACGTAGATCATTTCTCTCATTCATGCTTGACATGTATATTAACTTTTAATTATTTTTGAACTTTGATTATAGGACATTTATTTGTGGAAGTTCTTCTTTTGGTGGTCATTCTTTTTCTGCTTTCCCAGAAAAGTTACAAGCCTCCAAAGCGGCCTTTAACAAAGAAGGTTCTTGTTGTGATTCTACTTTTCATTAATGTTTCCTTCCCTGGATAGATATTGCTTCAGCCTTCATGTTTATGTAGGCTTGGGTTATAAATCTCAGAATTTATGAATGTACTGTATTTCCATTAAAATTTGTACCTAGATTTTGCCTCATATTGGGATCAAACTAAATTTGTAAAGGAATATTCATGACTCTAGTATGAATTCTGCTGCCATATGAGAAGAATCTCACTGCCCTTGAGAACTACAAGGCACCTTTTTCTAGTCAAATCTTTTTTTGATTCGATTTGATTAAAGACTATATTAGCCCTAATCAAATCGTTTATTGTTTCAAGTTTGACTAGGTCTTTGTTGAGTTAACTCAAGCTTGAGTTATCGAGCAAATCGAATTTGATATCCTAATGCTTGACTTATCTCACTGCCCTTGAGAACTACAAGGCACCTTTTTCTAGTCAAATCTTTTTTTGATTCGATTTGTTAAAGACTATATTAGCCCTAATCAATCGTTTATTGTTTCAAGTTTGACTAGGTCTTTGTTGAGTTTAACTCAAGCTTGAGTTATCGAGCAAATCGAATTTGATATCCTAATGCTTGACTTGAGTTACTCATGAGTCTAATCAAGCTTTTTTTTTTAATTCGCTTTGAAAAATATCAATTGAACTAGAGCTTGAGCATATATAGCGAGTTTGAAGTTTATGATGGAAATCATGCTATTTTTTACTTGGGAACAAACTTAATAAAGCCTACTTGAGGGGGTTTGAGAAGTTTGACTTTTATCTCAAAACAAGCTTGAGCTTTAAAAGTAAAACTTGATTAAGTTAACTTTAAGCCAAACTCTGTGCCTTGAATCTCATGTGAGCTTGCCTTGATGAAACCTCTACTTTGGCATGTTTAATCTGCAATTTTTTTTTCATTTTTTTACTTGATTAAATTGTTCTTACGTTGTCCAGGAAATGTAATTATTACATAAATAGTTCCAATTTTGAATACACACAACATCAAGGGATTGTCACAATGGTCAGAACTATATGTTTGAGCTTAAAACTTTATGCTAAAGTTAATGATTTATGTTGGATCAAGTCCTTTCCGTGTTTAAGTTTTAAGAATTGGTAACTTTTACTTTTATTAACTTAGATATTGTGCATTTTTGTCATATGTTAACCTTGCTTGTTGTACGATTGGTATGCTTTCTTCATACTTGTACATCACAACCTAGAATTCTGAAAATTTCCGCATTTTCTGTAGGAAATAGATGAGCTCTGTGATGAATGGGTCCCGAATCTCTTATTCCTCCTATTACGCAAGAGATGCTAAGTGAACCCCCAGTTGGAAAGGTGGGTATAACTGTTATTTTTACATGATTTTATTTGACTCTTGGTTCAACTCAATATGCTTGTCGCAGCTTTGAAGATTTCGAAGAACAAACTTTTACCAGATATATATTTTTTCACCCAAAATGGTTTTTTTCCTTCCCAAACAAATGTGTGAAATTCCCTTTTTCTGCCTTTTTACATTTCCCCAAGTTCCTTTCATTTTATTTTATTTAGAAGTTCCTTTTCATTTATAATCACAGTTATTAATTATTCCTTATGTTTTCTTTGTCGATATTAGTTGAAATACTTAAGGCAGATTCTTTTCCAATAGTGGTGTAGCTTATTAATTCATCTCAATGCAGTGCTGCAGGGCCCCATACTGTAATCAATGGAAAAGAAGTTGTGAATTTTGCTTCTGCAAATTATCTTGGATTTGTAGGGCATGAGAAGTTACTCGTAAGATTTCATTTCTATTATTAAATTATGCTACTTTTTAGCTGACAGGAAAGATAGCAAACAAAAAACTATATACCGGAATATCATGATTATAATCCTCTGAAACATGCACTTTCCTTGACATTTCCTAAGAATATGCATTTACCTTATCAACAATGTGTTTATGATGTCTGTTAAGTATTATAAAAATATGGCTTCACAAAGGAGAAACATACATTGTCTAATATTTCAGAAAGTTCGGAAGACCAGGGGATTTTTTTTTGTAATTAAGCAATGAACTAACATATTGTGTTAGTTTTTCAGGAATCATGTACTTCTGCATTGGAGAAATATGGTGTTGGTTCTTGTGGTCCTCGTGGATTCTATGGCACAATTGGTATGCATCAGTGATGACCAGCTTTGAATGATGTAGTTTTGGAAATCTCTTTCTAAATCTTCTATAAGAACGATATTCAGATTGTGACAAGTTCTGTTGATCAGATGTCCACCTTGATTGTGAGGCCAGAATAGCAAAGTTTTTGGGAACACATGATTCCATCCTCTATTCTTATGGGCTTTCGACCATGTTCAGTGCAATCCCATGTTTTTGTAAAAAGGGCGACATAATTGTTGTGTAAGTGAAAAATGACAGTGCTTTAATTGGATGCATATGGCCATTAGCCTGAATTTTACGTGGTCAACTGTGGAATGAATAGCTTGTGAATTTGTTGGTTTTTACTCTGTCTTCCTTTCTCCATATTTCTTTTATGCTTTCTTTCTCTCTCTATGATTGCATGATGAGTTGAATGATTGCATGACACACTTAGAATTCCCAAGCATGGCATGGCAATTGGATTCCCCCCCCTTGCATTCTGTTGGGGCTTCTTCTATTCAATGAAGATCTAGATCAACTTTTTAAGTTTTTAGTAGATGTTTTTCACAAGCCAGATTCTAATATATTTTGCAATGGGCCTGCTGATGTGAGGCTCCAGCTTTATAATATTTAAAATTAAACTAATCAATTTGATGCATGGTTTAGAGCTGTAAAGCAAATTCTTAAAATTATTTACTGTTTGTAGAATGCATTATTGTATGCTTGGAAAGGATGTTCGAGGAAACCATGTAAAAATGGGTTTAATGTCCTTTATAGATTTGTGCATTTTGTCACAAACAGCTAAAATTTTGAAGGTTATTTGGAAGGCCAAATTGCTTTGTTGAATTGTCTTGTTTTATAGTGCCTTCCTTAGCAAAAATTTGTGGCACTGCTTTTAGAAATTACATTTTTAGAAAATTTAAGTTCTAGATCTGTATCTTAATATTATGTTTATTACATTGTGTTTGTTTTTGGTTTCCCAGGGATGAGGGAGTTCATTGGGGAATACAAAATGGCCTCTACCTTTCTAGAAGCACCATTGTTTATTTCAAGCACAATGACATGGAATCTCTAGAAAAAACTTTAGAGAAAATTACTTCAGAGAATCGGCGGGCTAAAAAATTACGTCGCTACATTGTGGTTGAAGCTGTATATCAGGTATGTTATGTCAAGTTTACTCTTAAACTTTAACAATTTGTATCCTTAGTGTGCTCATGTTGAACATAAATAGCCGTGTATGTAGGATTTGTCTAATAGCTAGAATTGTTGCCTTGAATTATATCACGGGTCATTGGTATGAATAAGTCTATGGTAGTGCATAGCCTTCTAAAATGGTCTTTCCATGGTTTCAGCAGTGGACTATTTATAAAATTTTGTCTGACAGGAAAATGTATAGTGCAAGTTTGTAACGTTGACGTGCATGTGTTGTGGCATTGCATTTAAATGCAGTGGTCTTTGTACATTCCCATCTTTTGTTAGTGTCTCATAATTGGAACAAAATAGGATGTGTGAGTTCTATAGTAAATTAGTATTCATGTGAAGAAAATATGTTTTTTTCTTAACAAAATTGGTTTGAATTACATCCCTTGCAAAAGATGCAAATGTCATTCTTTGGGATCTTAGGGAATCATTCTTAACAAAAAAAAATATTAACTGTTTCCTGTTTGTTATACTTTCATGATATACATTCGTAAAAAAATGGTACATACTAGGAGACATGGATACAAATTTGCGGGACTCCTTTTTAGTTAGAAACTGCATCTCAAAGGGTCAATGGAAGGATACCTGGTTTTGGCTGGTTGAGGTCGTTAGATGATTATTTTCCCTAATTCTAGTCTCATCATATCTGAAATTTTTTGGTTAAATATGTAGAATTCGGGCCAAATTACTCCTTTGGACAAGATCGTCAAGTTGAAAGAGAAGTATCGCTTCCGTGTCTTATTGGATGAGACTAACTCATTTGGTGTACTTGGCCGTACTGGAAGGGGTCTCACTGAATACTGCGGTGTTCCGGTGTGTTTATAAGGTTTTTTTAAGTTACTTTATTATAGTTGCTTTTTTGGTGATTAACAGTTGAACATACTGCAGATAGAGAAGATAGACATTGTTACTGCTGCCATGGGACATGCATTGGCAACAGAAGGAGGATTCTGCACAGGAAGTGCTCGAGTCATTGATCATCAAGTATGTAGTCTGTGACCTTTTTGTATTGTTGAATAGTGGAAGTTCTAGTTAGTTTTAATCTTCATAACCATTATTTTTAATCGATAGACTCAAAGTAATCAATACCGTACTAGTGGCTGGTACGAATCAATACCAAAACAAGTTGTGGTAGTGTTTCATTTTTACCTTGAAAATACTGTATACTGGCTGGTGTGGTACCAACCGGCAAAATGTTAATGTTAGTTCTATGATCTGTGGCAGCGGTTGAGCAGTTCTGGCTATGTCTTTTCTGCATCATTACCTCCATATTTAGCTAGTGCTGCAATTACTGCTATTGATGTCCTAGAGGAAAATCCTGATCTGAAATTAAAGCTGAAGGAAAACATTGCCATTTTATGGAAAGGTTGGTTTTGAGCTTATTATTATTATTATTAAATATGACCATAAGAATATCCTTTGTTTTTGTGATGATGCTTATTTTCTCTAGTTTCAACTTATCAGTGACATTGGTGTATTTAATAGTGCAAACCTGCTTTCGATGTCTGTGGTAGAAAATAAAATAATGCAGACAAGCATCGTATCACGAAGCACACCATAAAATATATTTCTCATTAACCTTTTTTAGTTTATAATAGTTGCAAACAAAGTTTCGGTATTTTTTATGTTATTGATTGATCATTTCCGGTTCTGAACTTGCGCGGAAACACAGGACTCTCAGATATCCAGGGGATTTCAATAGCAAGTAATCCAGAGTCACCCATTGTCTTCCTTGTACTTGAAAAATCAACAGGTTCAGTGAAAAGTGACCTCCAGCTCCTCGAAGACATTGCTGGTCAAGTAAGTATTCGTTTCCGACATTTCTATTTTAATATATATTCATACATGATTATCTAAATACTTATATAAAACTTAGAAAAATATGTGGCTAACATGCGGAGCCAAGGTAGCATAGAAAACTGAGACGTAGTTGATATGGATGCCTGATTCAAAACATTTGTAAACTACAGGCGTTGAAACAAGAGTCCATATTTGTAGTGGCTTCCAAAAGATCAACTCTTGATAAATGCCCTCTGCCTGTGGGAATTAGACTGTTTGTTTCAGCTGCTCATTCAGAGTCCGACCTGCTCAAGGCCTGCGAATCACTCAAGCGAGTCGCAGCGGCTATGCTTAGGTGAGCAATCCAATCATACATACATATATTTATGTGTATGTGGATTAGTGTTATATCTACTATTGGTAGAGTTTTTAAACATCACAGACGGAGTTAAAAATTCGACATGTTCTTGTATGGCAGTATTTTTCTTGCGTCATATTTAAAATTATCAAGTCTAGAGGTGTCATGGTGATCAAAATTCCTATGAATACTTCATATTATTGTGAATTCACTCAAGAATTGTGTAATCCATATGTTTATGTTTTCACCACCCACGGACATAGGATTCATTCAAGAATTTTGTAATTTATAAATAGTGGTTAAAATTATGAATAAAAAATAATAATGGAAAGGAATTGAACCGTATTACTACATCCTCATATAGAACAACATAATATAATATTATAGAGAACTTTATGCTCCAAATAATATGTCAATCTCATATATGTATGGCGATTGGGATTTGCACTGCCACAGTTGCTTTCAGCCTCCTCCAACTGGGATCCATACCCATACCGATACCTATCATAAAGATGGTAAGGATTTGCATTTGATTTGGTTTAGGATGATTGTATTCACTTCACTGCCATAGTGCCATTTGCCTCTTCATTCATTAAAGATGATTGATGGGATACGGTTATGAATTCTTTCATATATGTTTTTTTAAGGTAATTATTATTTCACGTACGTTATGCCACTTGTCTTATATATTTTGAATATATGAACATTAAAAATAAAATAAAATCGAATATTATAATTAGCAATCATTTGGTTGGCCAACCAATCACCTCCATTTATCAGAGTATCACATGTCTCAACCGCTCACGCTGGACAATGATATGGATATTAATATTTGTTACAATATATATATATATTTTTTTATTTACATTCAGATATTATAATTTTTATTTATAACAAATTTGTATTTTTTTATTATTTAAGTCCGTTTACTTTTGACGAGTGATGAATTCAGCAACTCTAATATGTGCATAGTATTCATTTTATTTATTTAAATTAAATATGCAATATATAATGTTATTCATTTCAAATTTGCAAGACAAATATTAATATTTAAAGTGAATGGTAAACATATTTGTTTTTTTATAATACGAACCAAGCTATCTTAGTCGTTAAGTGTTAATTGTTATCTTTAGAGGTCTCAGGTTTGAGTATCAGGGTGATAAACTTTAATTGTCAAACGATTAAGAATCTTTAGAATATATATTATTTTGTAGTCATTCTATATTAATCAAAAGAACTATTTTTAACATATTCTAATTTTAATTTTATCCTGTCTAGAGGGAAGGAAAAGTTACACTTTAGAAGAAGGGAGTGTTCCGAGTTGGTTTAGAACCCCTTAACTCTAAGAAAATAAAAGAATAAATATGAGTAATATTTATCACTAATATTTATAAACTTTATTAATATTTTCCTCGGTTATCAAAATTTATTACCAAAGTGGCATCACAACAATTTTGTCAGTAATATTTATGAAATCTAAAGTGATAAATTATTTTATATTTATTTTATAATATCTTTAATTTAGTCAAATTATTGCTTTGTCAAACGAAAATAACGTATAAATGTATATACTGAAGTTCACATGGATGATCATGTGACCTTCCCAAATTAACCCCAAAAAATAATTAAAATATCACATGGGCTATACACAATTTTCAGCTACATTAGTGTTTATGTAATTGCAATTGTCAATATACGGATCTCTTCTAGAAATTAACAGAGAGTGCAATAATTTCATAATAATTTTAAATTTTAGCTGCATGATGTGTATAATTATATTATTAAATATAATAATCGAGTTTTTAAAATATAGATCATATAAAAAATATATATACAAGTGTAAAAATTAAAAAAAAAACTTAAATTTACATTAATACAATTTGATAATTGAATATATATCAATTTCATGATTAAACAAAAAATACTGTCATTATTGAGCTTATCAGTTCATGATTAACTTAAAAAATAAACTGATCAAAGTTTCTTTAATTAGAAAAAAGTACTTTGATATTGTACATAGTACATATATAAAAAAAATATTAATAATTGTTGTCAAGTTGCTTTATTAGTTAACGATGGAAGCAAAAATGGAGTGGGATTCTCACATGGAACTTCTTGAGTTTGCCTACCTCCCTTGCATCTTCCAATGCATTAATTTTAAATCACCTTAATATCAGATTTCACTTCTAATAAATAAACACTCCTTTGCATGTGAATGTCATATTGGATTAGGGATGAGCATGAGACCCCAAATCCGACCTGATCGGGTCGGATATTTTTTTTAATTCGGGTTTGGTTCGGATTCGGGTTTAGGGTGAAAATATCCAACCTTAAAAATATACTTTTACCTTATACATTTAGGAATAATTACAATAATACCTCTCTATATATTATTTTTTCAATTAAATTATTATTTTTATTGAATTAAAATAATATTTTTATTATTATTTCGGGTCGGATTCGAATTTTATCACAAAAAATTGGGTCGGGTGGAATGTATAGATTTTTCGGGTCGGATGAAGGATGTAAATTTTTGGATCGGGTGGGATTTATCAGTAAATCCAATATTTTCTAACTTAGTGATTTAGGGTAGTAAAATTTAAATCATTATATAATAGTTAAAGTTCTCATTTAAATTTAAATATAAAATCATTTAACATTGTACTAGATAATATTTTAAGCTTTCAAATCTATCATAATAAATGAAATTATTTCATATTAAGTACAAATATCATTTAGTATGATGTAATTACTACAAATAATAGAGTAGCTAATTTGAAAGAGTGTTCCAAAGTTTATCATATAAAAAACTTTAGTTTGATTAAAATAGTATTCTGTTTTAACAAAAAAACAAAAATTAAGTCTAAAGGCTTAAAAAATCATAAAATATTGAACCGTCCAAAACTAAGAGATGGGTTGACACATGCACGTCTGAGTCTAAAATTATAAAATTTCGTGCTTCTAAGTTGTTGAATTAGAGAAACCATTTTATTAAGTCCAACATTAAATGATTTACTAATAAATATAAGAGAAAATAACCTCAGTGATCAAAAATGCCTTATAATATATGATTTTAACCAACTTTTTTGGATTTGCCAAAATGACCAACTAAATCGCAATGCGATCGATAATTCGCAATGCGATATCCGGTATCACAAATCAGTTTCCAGATTCGCAACGCGATTCTGACTATCGCATTGCGATTTTCCAAATTCGCGTTGCGATTTTCCTAATTTGCAATGCGAATACGTAAATCGCAACGCGAATTTGGAAAATCGCAATGCGAATACGTAAATCGCAATGCGAATACGTAAATCGCAACGCGAATCTGACTATCGCAATGAGATTCTGACTATCGCAATACTGAATTTCAAATTCGCAACTCGATTTCTGAATTCGCAACATGTTTTAGTTTTGCAACACAAATGTTTTGGGTATATAACTACGCAGCAGCATCAACTCATAACCTAAATCCCTAAATCACAACTCATTCCATCTCCATCTATCACTCTCTCCGGTGACATCCGTTCCTATATCCAACGACATCTTTCCCCATCCGGCAACAAGTTTTAGTTTCGCACTCGTTTGTTTAGTAAATTAATTTACAATAGTAAAATCATCTAATGTTGATCATGTTTGGATAGATTTGTGTTTTGGAGGGTCATGAGAGAATGTTCATGGTGTTTTACAATATATGCCTTTACCCATGAATCTTCAACTAAAACTGTCATTAAAAAAGTTAACTTATGAAACTCTAATGTTACGTGTTACAAATAAATTGAATTTAGAGCCCCTAAGTGGATTTAGGCTATCTTATCAGAGAAATTGTAAAGTTTATTTGTTAACCGACAATGAAGATGTTGAACGATTCATTGCTTACATTAGTGTTTCAAGTGATGATGTTACATTGTATGTTGTTGAACATAGAAGTAGTGAAGTTGGGTCAGTAGCGGGTAGTAATCAACTAAGTTTTTCAACCACAGTTTATGGTGCTCAAAATTTAATGGTTCCACCACAATTTCATCACCAAACAAATATTGTTTCACCACATTTCCAATACCAAACACAATCTCAAAACCCACAACCTTTCCCTAATCCAAATCCCAATCAACTTTCAGCACCAAATTCCGGTTTTCGTATTGACCAGTTAGACGATGATGAGCCAACAGAAAAAAATTGTAAGTACTAGTCAGTATTCGAAATTTGATCTTGGTCAATACCCGGACTTTGCATCTTGGTCTATACTCGGATTTTGATGATTTTTCAAAAGAAGAAACAGACCCTGCGTGTAATGATTTTGATATTGGTCAATACCCGAATTTTGATGATGAAACAGCCGTTGCCGAGGAAGATGTTATTGATGATAATGAGGAGGAATTTACGACTGTATCTGAACATGTTGAACATCCATTTTGTAATTCATATAACACTGAAGAAGAAAAAGAAGAAGAAGAAATCCCCAAAGAAAATGCCACGGGAGTATAACTGGAATATGCCAAAATTACTTCAGATACCGGAAGAAGAGTTGGTAAAGATAGCAGTTGATTGTTACACAAAAATTATTCGTATCAAGAAAGATGATTGTTTTGATA
Organism: Hibiscus syriacus; assembly: GCF_006381635.1. Classification (NCBI taxonomy): domain Eukaryota; kingdom Viridiplantae; phylum Streptophyta; class Magnoliopsida; order Malvales; family Malvaceae; genus Hibiscus; species Hibiscus syriacus. Next base: position 61,901 of record NW_024063259.1, on the reverse strand, counting down.
CAAAGAAAGACTTGAAGATAGCTTTGTATACGAAATGTGTGGACGATGGCTATCAACTAAAAGTTAACAAATCAAATAAAGATCGTTTCGAAACAAGGTGTATGATTGACAAAAACTGTACGTGGCGTATGATTGCAAAGAGGATAAAAGATTGCGAAATGTTTCAAGTTAGGACTTTTATTGATAAACATATATGTTCAAGAACCCAAGTTTTTCCTCACCATAGACAGGCAAACAAAAAGGTGTTGGGTGATTTTCTAGCTGAGTTAATGTTTTTGAATGGCAGGGGTATATCGGGGACATGAAATTATGACTAACATGAATGCTCGGTTCAAGATTAGTATCTCATATTCTCAAGCTTGGAGAGCCAATGTTATGCCTTGGAATTGTTGAGGGGGTCGCCAGAAGCACCGTTTGCCCAACTGCCGGCTTATTGTCACAATTTAAAGCTGAAAAATCCTGGGTCGGTAACTCATATCAAAACAGATAGAGATGGACGCTTTGAGTTGCTGTTTATCACCATTGGTGCTGCGGTTAGTAAATCAATATAATTTTGTTGACTCATTTTTGTTAGTTACATGCATTTCACATTTAAATGATTATATTTCTTGTGTATATGATTTTGTAGATTCGTTCGTTTATTAATTGCATGCGCCCAGTTATTATAGTTGAAGGAGCACATTTAAAAGGTCGATACCTTGGAGTAAACTTATTAGCAGTAGCCATGGATGCTAACAATGGGATACTGCCAATAACTTACGGGGTTGGCAAATCTAAAACCTTTGATTCATGGACATAGTTTATGGGGCATCTTAGGGATTGCATAGGTCCTATTAGCAATCTGAAAATCATATCCGATAGGGCAAACTCAATTGACAACGCTGTTAGAAGGTGTTTCCCAGATGCTTTTCATGGACTTTGTGGTGTTCATTTGTATAGAAATCTAAAATCAAGGTCTGCTGGTATAAAAAATCACAAATGGACATACTGGAAGGCTGTAAAAGCTTATCGGGAAGTGGATTTTAATAAGCATATAAACTGTTTAAGATGTGTTTTGCCTCAGTGTGCTCAAACACTAGAAGATGTCGGGTTTGAAAGATGGTCAAGAGTACATCAACTTGGAGCAAGATATGGTTTCATGACGTCTAATAGTGCAGAATCAATCAACACTCTAAGTCGTCATTCCTGGAAATTACCCATTACTATGTTAATGGAGTTTTTTCGAGCCTCTATTCAACAGTGGTACTACAAGAAAAGAAACCATGCATGTATTATTTCTTTAAATTCGTAACTTATCATATATATTTTACTAAGTATTATTTATTTAAATTTACAGGAACATTAGAACATCGTGTTACACCATGGACTGAAAAAAAGATAACGAAACGTGTTGTGAAGTCAACGTCATGGAGAGTTGAACCATGTTCAAACACTTTGTTTGAAGTACTGGATAATAACTTAAATGGGCTTGTCGATCTAAATGCAAAGACGTGTAGTTGTATGAAATGGCAAACATCTGGTTATCCGTGTGGCCATGTTATATAAGTTGCTCTTCATCTAAACCAAGATGATTCAAGCACATACGCTATGGATTGCTACACTACAGAAGTATATCGACAGACTTATGTCGAGATTGTCTACCCTATTTCACATCCTTCTGAGTGAGACATACCAGATGACTTACAAACAGTTTTGCCACCAGCCATGGACAGAAGGCTACCTGGCCGACCAAAAAGTCACGATCGTATACCGTCTAAGGGTGAAGAGAAGAAGAGATCGACATGTAGTCGGTGCAAGGACAGTGGTCATACAAGGTTGACATGTGGATCACCAGTGCCATCACAATCATATTTTCATCTACCAAAATATGAATCCTCATCAAAATCCCAATCACAACCGGCTTCACCTTTTGGGACTGTTAACTTAGGTGATTTTTAAATGCAAACGTTGTATTATGTGTATATTATGTGTGAACTTTTAACATTTTCAATTAGGCATGTATTAGTAACTTGAGTTTGAACATTGCTATGATATGTTCAGTTGTTATCACTTATTAGACATTCATTTGACTATCGCAACGCGGAAATCGCAACGCAAATATGACTATCGCAACACGGAAATGACTATCGCAACGCGGAATTGACTATCGCAACGCGAAAATGACTATCGCAACGAGTGAATCACAATGCGAAAATGAAAATCGCAACGCGAAATTAGTTTCGCATTGTGATTTTCATTTTCGCATTGCGATTCACTCGTTGCGATTTTCATTTCGCATTGCGATTCTCTCGTTGCGATAGTCATTTCCGCGTTGCGATAGTCTGTTTTGCATTCAACATAATGCAGATTGAAATCAACAAATCAACTATTACATTTCAATCAATTAAACAAGCACAAATAATAATTATGTACACATCAATTAAACAAATCAACATTTACAAATCATCTTTTACAAATCAATTAAACAATCAAAAAATAATAATAAGAATTATTTCCTCATCAATTATTGAATCAACTTTTTCACCCATACATCCATTTCACGCAGCTCACTTCAGGATTAACCTGCAGAAACCAAACATTGAATCAACAACACTTTCTACACATCTAAAACCTACAAACAACAAATTATTGAATTCTAGCTACTTAACCAAACATTTTCAAACCAAAAAGAGTATATATGTTTAACAACACTTGCGTTTGACTTACAAATTGTTTATGGACACTTTCATAACGCGGATGCAGGTAGGCAACGTCTCGCATATATCGCTCTAGCCATAAAATACCGAAACCACAAGCCTACTGCACCTCTATCTCTATCGGTGGGAGGTAGAAAATATGTAGTTCCTGTCGTCAAACGCTCCAAGCACATGCATACGAGAGGACCACAATCCCCTCTGGCTTCCTTCGTTTGTTGTGGCGCGGTCTCGTCTCTGATAACTGTAACATTGAACTTCTTTGGCTTGTTGTTTCCAGAATTAGTCCAATAATTAATTGCATCCAAGAATTTAGCCAAATGAGAGCTCCATCCCTTAATAATATCTCTCAAATCAGACAATGATATGTAATTTATCATGATGTCATATACTATTGTCTTTAAGGATGGGACCTGAAGCTCGACGAGAAGCCAATGAGTACGTTCCAAAACATGGATAAACACCTGCATCGAAATGTAATAATTCAAATTGTGCACTTATTTATGAACACCTTTAAAATATTTAAACAAATATACTAACCTTATCGACCTCCAACCATACAAGATAAAGTTTAGCTTGTCCATTAGCCAACACATATGATTCATGTCGTTGATTCTTCAAGTGAACTACGTGAAAAGACGTCGGCATAATTGTATATCGCATTTTTTTTTATATTTTTCTTCAATTTCCTTACAATTAGAAGACGTGTCACCCATGCATCAATATGCTGTTTTACAAAAAAAGACATATATTAGTGAATTACATAAATTTAAAAAAAATTAATCAAACTGAAATATAAGAAGAAATATAAGACTTACCCCCCATCGAAATAGCCGTTGTCTTCAACCCCTAATAATACACCCCACCAAGACAATTTAATCAACAAATGCATATCATCGTTGAGTTTGTATATGTCAGCGTAACACCCTTGGCTCCACTCATGTAGATAAAAATCAACTGCGATCTTAGCCCAAAGGGTATTATCCAGAATTGTTTCCGGTAGTTGTTTCCTCTCCACTTCATCTGCCGGAATGGTACTGGCCGGTAACTTATACGAAAGCCAACAGTCATCCATCATGTCCGGCACGTGAGGGGGCTTCTCAATAATTCGATATATTACGCCGTGTGAATCGGGCTCTAGAATGTTGGGAGGGACCTCTTCAACGATGCCAGTGGCCTCTTGAACGGTGGGAGGGGACTCTTGAGGAATGATAGGGGCCTCTTGAACGATAGGGGAGGCCTCTTGAACGATGACAGGTGAGTCGGGCTTTTTCTTACGGATTCTTCGCACTATTAGGGTGAACGGAGACGTAATGGCACGTGCACACCGTCTGATGCGTGAACTCCGTCTTGCAAGAAAAACCCGACGTAGAGCATCCACCTTAGCGGGCCGCTAAAAATAAATTAATACATAAATCAGTAAATAAACAGACATGATATTAAACAGTGAAAACAAAGACAAATATATTTCAAACTTGCACGGTATTCACCCAAGTCATTATTATATCATTGTTCACAAAATGCATCAGATAACATTCCAGAAGTAAGCACTTATATAAACATTTAAAAGGACAACATATAGGTTTAGTGCAGGTTCAATGACAACATAAAGAGTAGTAGTTTATTCTTGAAACTTAAATTTTCAACACTGTGAAGTTAGTATTTGTCTTTTGGTTGAAGTAATGCAATTCATTCAAGTTTCAATTTGCAGAAGAAGAATAGAATCTGAAACTTAAAATCGCAACGCGAAAATGACTATCGCAATGCGAAAATGACTATCGCAATGCGAAAATGACTATCGCAATGCGAAAATGACTATCGCAATGCGAATTTGACTATCGCAATGCAAATTTGACTATCGCAACGAGAGAATTGCAATGCGATTTTCATTTCGCATTGCAATTCTTTCGTTGCGATAGTCAAATTTGCATTGCATAGTCATTTTCGCATTGCGATAGTCATTTTCGCATTGCGATAGTCATTTTCGCGTTGCGATTTTCATTTCGCATTGCGATTCTCTCGTTGCGATAGTCATTTTCGCGTCGCGATAGTTATTTTCGCATTGCGATAGTAAACTATTCTTCTTCTGCAAATTGAAACTTGAATGAATTGCATTACTTCAACCAAAAGACAACAAAAACAAATACTAACTTCACAGGGTTAAAGAATAAACAGTTAAACAGTATTGGCAGCAACCGAATGAATTTACTAAGCAATCTAAGTGAAATTACGAGTAAATTTATCATCAAGTTAAATATGAAAAATATTAAACTTACCTCGTTGCGTAGAGTATGAACCTCGTTCTGCAACGATGCTACAATCTCACGTAGAGCTGCTACCTCACCACGTAAAGTAGACACCTTAACACGCCATGCACCATTGTCATCGCGTAAAGTACCGACCTCTTCATGCAAGGCATTGACCTTATTACGTAACTCCCCTAACTCATCCCGTGGAGGTGGAGGTGGAGAACAGGGAGATAAACGTCGTGGCATCTTTGCCGGTCGCCTATCATGAGGTGATGGTGGAGAAGAGGCTCGATGATGTGACAGAATAGGTGATGACTCTCGTTGTGGAGGTGTATATTCGAGTCGATCAGGTGATGGGTCTGGGTGAGGTGATGGCTCTCGAAGTAGTGGCTGGTCATCATCCGTGCCATCAAAAAAAAGCTTACTAGTTTGCCACCAATCAGTGGCAAGCTCAGCTTCCGTGGGTGTCAGCCTCTGTAATGGAGTGTTGGCCTCCTAACAATATAAAAGCTCAAACAAAGTTAAACGTGTACTATTAATAACTTGTTTATAAACATATGGTAGTATTTGTGTTAACTTACATTATTTATTGTAGTATACGGTAGTAAATCTTCCCATTGCTGCAAGGATCATTTCCTCTTCCAGGAAATAACCTTAGGAATATCATTAGAAGTTTTTAATGCATATGTCAGCATGGCGGGAAAGGCCGCAAATATTCAAATCTACAAACAATATAATAAAAAACATTAGTAATTGTTAAAGAATTAATTATAATTTTGGAAACATTATATAAAAATTATTACCTTAAAGGCCCAAATAAAGCCTGACAAAGTGTATTTGGAACCATCGCCACGCAAACTTTTCCGATCATCAAAGGCAGACGACAACTTATTCCATGTAGCTCTCCATAGATACGAACCCCACGGAAACAGGTTCCATGCATTTAGGTCTTATACCAATTTAATTAGATCATTAGGAATAGGTTGTCGGGCCTCTCTGCCTAAAAAGCCAGCTTGCAAAAGTATTAGAAGGCATACTCGGACAACATCGACGTCATCCATCCGAGTAAAACCATCTTTCTTATTCAATAATCTCGTCAAGTCTTCCACGTGTAAATTCGACAGCTCAGGAAAAACCCAGGAAAACCATGATAGGCGGGTAATATGTCTAGTGTACCGATCTAAATCATCGTGTCCGAAGCGTAGACCGGTGATTAAGCAAAACTCCTCCCGCCCAAAACACGTATACGCCGGTGGAAAATCAAACCATATCTCTTCATCACGACGTTGTATAGTCTCTGGTAGATCGCTAGTCATGGTTTGAAGAAACAGATGGGTCAACATAGCATCTCCACCCGGATGTTGTACTTTCAGCCATGGCCCGAAGCAACTATCCTCAAATATTTTTCTTTGTGCAGGTGAAAGCTTCGACGCAATTGTTTTGGCCAGGCTTACTTTATTTCTTAAGGTCAATTGAGCCGAATAAAAGTTATGCAAAAACAATAAACATACCAAGTTAGATATACCAAAAACTACACTGTGAAGTTATAACAAGAACAATAAACATAAAGAGTAATAGTTTATTCTTCAAACTTAAATTTGCAACACTGTGAATTTAGTATTTGTCTTTGTTTTTTGGTTGAAGTAATGCAATTCATTCAAATTTCAATTTGCAGAAGAAGAATAGTTTCTGAAACTTAAAATCGCAACACCAAAATGAAAATCGCAACACGAAAATGACTATCGCAACGCGAATTTGACTATCGCAACGCGAAATGAAAATTGCAACGACAGAATCGTATTGCGATAGTCTTTCTCAGTTTCAAATACTAAAATTGAAAGAAACTTGAATGGATTGCATTACTTCAACCAAAAGACAAAACAAAGACAAATACTAACTTCACATGGTTAAAGACTAAACAGTTTAGCAGTACTGGCAGCAATCGAATGAATATAATAAGCAATCTAAGTGAAATGGTTAATCTATTATTGAAAACACCAGTAAACTTATCATCAATTTCAATATGAAAAACCTAATAATAATGCAAAAATTTCAAAATAAAAATAATTAAAAAAACTAACCCTCGGTGGTTGATTTGGTTGATTTTCCATTTCTGACCGTGAATGATTTCACCGGAGATGGAGACTGATATCGTCGGAGATGGGGACTGATTTCGTCGGAGATGAGGACGGATGTCGCCTTAGAGAGTGAGAGATGGAGATGAGATTGAGTTGTGATTTAGGGTTTTAGGTTATGAGTTACGATTACGGGATATACTGTGGACGGTTCAGTGTTCTGATATATTAATATATTCGTGTTTGGAATTTGAAAAAAAAATACGCGTTGGATACGAATGGCGCTATGTAAATCGCATTGCGATAGTCAGATTCGCGTTGCGATTTATGTATTCGCATTGCGATTTACGTATTCGCATTGCGATTTACGTATTCGCATTGCGATTTACGTATTCGCATTGCGATTTACGTATTCGCATTGCGATTTACGTATGCGCATTGCGATTTACGTATTCGCATTGCGATTTATATATTCGTATTGCGATTTACGTATTCGCATTGCGATTTACGTATTCGCATTGCGATTTACGTATTCGCATTGCGATTTACGTATTCGCATTGCGATTTACGTATTCGCATTGCGATTTTCCAAATTCGCGTTGCGATTTACGTATTCGCATTGCGAATTAGGAAAATCACAACGCGAATTTGGAAAATCGCAATGCGATAGTCAGAATCGCGTTGCGAATCTGGAAACTGATTTGCGATACCGGAGATCGCGTTGCGAATTATCGATCGCATTGCGATTTAGTTGGTCATTTTGGCAAATCCAAAAAAAGTTGGTTAAAATCGTATATTATAAGGCATTTTTGGTCACTGAGGTTATTTTCTCTAAATATAAGGGTGAAATAATTTTTGTGATCCAAGTCAATCATGAATGACCCACTTCAATTTTTATTCAAATAATTTCGTAATTATATTTAGTTATTTAAAAGGGTAAAGTATAAGAATGGTCCATGATTGTAGGTGGTTGCTTTATTTAGTCTCCGACTATTAAAAGTTACAGAATAACGTTTCGACTACAGGGTGTTTCTTTCTTGAGTCTCTCGATTATTAAAAGTTACAAAATAGTCACTTGACTATTCATATGCTCCAAACTTGTCATTTTCCATTAAAAAATTGTCGACAATATGAGTTGAACGTTAACATGCTAAATGAGATATGATAGTCATTTGAGATTTTGGGATCATATTTTATCATATCTCAGTCAACAAGTTAACATTCAAATTTAAAACATATGAATAGTTAAGTGCTCATTTTGTAACTTTTAATAGTTGGGGATTCAACAAAATAATGCCATATAGTTTGGAGATCATTTTATAATAGTGAAGGAAATCCATAAAGCAACACAATATAGTTGAGAGACCATTTGTGTACTTTACCCTATTTAAAATGGTTGCTAAGCACCTTCCATGGGGCATTGGAGCTTGTTTATATACACATGAGTGTAGAGGTATAGATGAGTAAAAAAAAGAAGAAGAAGAAGAAGAGTGGAGGTGTCAAATCAAGGCTTTCTTCAAAAGTAGCTTGAACCCGTTTACTTGGGCAGCAAGTTCAAAGTGCGTTTGATGGATTCAAGTAGAAGAAAGTCCAACCAGATCCGAGAGGTGGTCAGGCTTCAACAGATCCTCAAGAAGTGGAAAAAGCTAGCAAATGCATCCAACGACAACAACAACGGCGCCAGAAGCAGCGGCGACGGAGGAAGTGGAAGTCGAAGCATAAAGTTCCTGAAGAGGACGCTGTCGTTCACAGAGGTTTCACCGTCGTCGTCGACGCTAAAGGGGTTCGTGGCAGTGACGGTGGGGGAAGAGAGGAAGCGGTTCGTGATACCGACGGAGTATCTGGGATACGAGGCGTTTAGGGTATTGCTAAGGAAAGCAGAAGAAGAGTTTGGGTTTCAACAGGAAGGGGTTTTGAGCATCCCCTGTGAGGTTTCGGTGTTCGAGAAGATCCTGAAAATGGTGGAAATCAAAAAGGATGTCGTGTTCTTGCATGACTTTGGATTCACCACCCTTGATGCTTCTTCTTCTTCTTCTTGCTGTGCTTCACCAGACGCCGCCGAGTTACCGTCGCCGCCTCATCATCCCCAAATGTATAGATGACAAGGATCATACTTCTAAATCCCATTGTCTTCAACAAAAGCGCTTTTTCTTTTTTGCAGAAAAAATATTATTAAAAATAAAAAATAACTTTTGAAATTTATTGTGATATCATCTTATTATAATAATAGTTTATTTTATCAAAATAGTTAAAATATTATTTTATATAACTTGTTAAAAGTATTTATCGATTTCTGTTTAATCAGATAATAGTACTCATAAAAGGGATAGTCTAAATGTACCAAGTGTTTTACTAAACATACCAATTCTTTTAATAAAATAATAAAAAAGGAATGCTTTGTCAGCATTTGGACAGCAACCCACCTTTTTTTATGTTTCACGTGCGCTGAACTTAACGTACCCAACCGCCTCCCATTCATTCCAACCGGATCTTGCACAATATATATTTTCATAAATTAAATATTATAAAACATTATTACAGATAATTTTTAGCTCTATTTTTTATTCATTATATCGGATTTCAATCTTTAATTCCAATTAAAGAAATCAATATTATTTATAACATTGATAATTTAAATTAGGATAAGTCTACAACGTATGTTGTATACTACTATATATTATTAAAGCGACATATTAAAATATATTATTAACTAAAATGTTCTTATTAAGTAAATAATAAATTATATGTGTAATATTTACGCTATTATTTAATTATACATACATGTATAAAAAAATAAATATTAAAACATTCATTGATAAATATCAAATTATTTTAAAAGTTTCGATGTTTGAATAGTTTTATATTTATATTGCAAATTATTTACGTAATTGCCCACGACTCCCTTGGTAGGTCGTAAGCAGACTTCTTTGTCGGCTACGATTTGTCGAGCGGTTGATATCAGCGGTAGGGATGGACATGGGTCGGATAGGGTGGTCCAACCAAACCTGAACTTTGTCCTTAAAAAAATCTGATACGATCCGAACCCAATTTTTTTTAAAAAAAGCCCGACCCGATAGTTTGAATTAAATTTGTCCAAATATGATTTGAATCAAACATCAATCTAGTTTTAATCTGGTAATTAAATTAAATCAATGAATATTTGATTTTTATTATTATTATATTTTTTTAGTAAAATGATAGTAAAATGATAAACAAAGTCAGCAACAAAACGCCACGTGTAGTCTAGTAGGGCCTGGGAAAATAAAACTGAAAAAGGGTTAGTCCACTAATTGTTGTTTTCAACATGACTAAATTTTTTATTATTTTTTCGGTAGGTTTAGTAGTACCCCTCATAAAATAATAAGTTCTCTTCATTTAAATTCTTTACGACATAATAAGCTTTAATCAGATAATGTATTAATTATTTGAGATGTAATTTTATAAAATATTTTAATTTTACATTAATGTAATATTTAAATGATATTATGTATATTGAAGTAGTGCTTTAATAATTAATACATTTTCATTAATATTGTGCTTATGATATTTTTAACACATTATTTATATTTAGCTCATAATATAAATTCAACTCAAAATATGTGATTGATATAATGTAAATTTGATTCAATATTAAATTTCTTTTTTTTAATAATCAATTTTAAATTTTATTCGTTATACGTGTGTTCGTTTTGCAAGCTACGACAATGAAGCTTCCCATAAGTTAATCAAATTTATTGGATAATAAAAATATTAAAATTCGAAAAACTAAAACCATATTACTTTTCAATTCATCATAAGTTAAAACCAACACTTTGTTTGGTTAAATATTAAAAAGTTATGGTGTTTGAATAAGGCCTGCCATGAAGACACTAGTCCCAGACCTATATCCACATGATTCTTTAACTCACCTGGAACATGAATGACTCGTAAAATAATACTCACTCGCTACACTGTTGTTCAGTTTTGAGGTTTGCTATAACTAAAATTCAGTTCCTTGTGTAATATTAAGAAATATGATTAACTAAAATCTGATAAAAATAGCATGTCCTCACTTCAAGAAAAGCATTTGATTCTTTAGACTGCAAGTGGTAAAAGTGGTAGGGTTCACCGAGCAACACTGTTTTCATTGTGCTTAATGCCTGTGGTGGTAAAGGTATTAAACAAGGAGATCCGTTGTGTTTCATAGTCTTTTTGAACGTCTTTTAGATACGACAGGAGAACATGAAATCACCCAAAATGCAGCTCACACATTTGGGCTTTACTGATGTTCTGGGTGTATTGAATCGAATCTGTTATTGATTTTGGGGTTGCTTAAAGTCTTAAAGAAGTTGATTGCGAAGTGTTGAGAACTTGCCTTGAAAAGCCAATGCTTACTTGTGGAAGTTGGAGTTATGTTTGTCATCCAAAACCAGAGGGTTCGTTGTGTTGAGTTCATTCAGATGTTGTGCCACCGATGCCCCTTCTGTCATCCGCAAATTGAATAATCGTCTCATCAAATGAACTTTGTTTGAGGCTGAAGGCTTCTCATACATACTGGAGAGAGCCGCCATAAGACCCGCCGTGGTCTTTTCCTTTGCTATGTTGAAAGCAACATTGCGGGATAACGTCAGTCGGATAACTCCGAGGGCTTGTCTGTCGAGAAGAGTCCAGTCTTCATTCTTCATGCCCTCTGGTTGCTTTCCTGAGAGGGGTTGATATAGATTTTTCTGGTACAAAAAATCTTCAATCTGCATCTTCCAAAAGCCAAAGTCTACACCATCGAACTTTTCAATTTTCACCTTCCCTTCGTCTGCAGCCATCGTATTCTCACTAATCTGGCTATAGGGAAATTACTTGTACTCGGTTTATTTCCTAACAACTGGCATCAGAGCTTTTGGTTGTGAATTCTGTCATTTTTTTGCGAGGTTACTATTCGGGTTACTATTCATGTGAATAGTGAATTTCATGAATAGTAAAATTCGTTCGGCAATACGAGTTTGTCGACGGAGGTGTTCTAATACACGACGGTTCGTAGAAATTGTCAGAAACGATCCAAACAAAGCCAGATTCGAGTGGGAGCGATGGCTGCAGACGAAGGGAAAGTGAAAATTAAAAAGTTCAATGGTGCAGACTTTGGCTTTTGGAAGATGCAGATTGATGAATTTTTGTACCAGAAAAATCTATATCAACCCCTCTCAGGAAAGCAACCAGAGGGCATAAAGAATGAAGATTGGGCTCTTCTCAACAGACAAGCCATCGGAGTTATCCGATTGACGTTATCCCGCAATGTTGCTTTCAACATAGCAAAGGAAAAGACCACGGCGGGTCTTATGGCGGCTCTCTCTAGTATTTATGAGAAGCCTTCAGCCTCAAACAAAGTTCATTTGATGAGATGATTATTCAATTTGCGGATGACGGAAGGGGCATCGGTGGCACAACATCTGAATGAACTCAACACAATCATAACCCAGTTGAGTTCAGTGGAAATTGAATTTGATGATGAAGTTCGAGCTTTAATTCTCTTATCATATTTACCAGACAGTTGGAATGCTACTGTTACAGCAGTCAGCAGTTCGTTGGGAAACAACAAATTAAAATTCGACGATGTTCGGGATCTGGTACTAAGCGAAGAAATTCGACGGAGAGAATCAGGTGAAGCATCAACCTCCTCAGTCTTGCACACGGAGTCTAGAGGGAGAACTTCAGAAAGAAATTCAAATCGTGGCAGATCCAAATCCAGACGGGGGAAATCAAGAACAGGAAATAAAGATTTTACATGTTATAATTGCGGCAAGAAGGGTCACTTCAAAAGAGATTGCCGAGCACCAAAGAAAAATACCGGAGCACAGGAATCTGCCAACATGACGGAGGAGACAGGTGATGCCATGATTCTAAGCGTCAACAGTCCGATTGAATCATGGATCTTGGATTCAGGGGCATCTTTCCACTCCACCCCATGCCAAGAAATCATGGAGAACTATGTTAGTGGTGATTTTGGGAAGGTTCATCTAGCTGATGATGAAACCTTGAAGATCGTCGGAAAAGGAGACATCCGATTAAAGCTGCCAAACCAGACCACCTGGACGCTGAAAGGTGTGAGACATATTCCTAGTCTCAAAAGAAATTTGATTTCTGTTGGACAGCTTGATGGAGAAGGATATAGTACAACCTTTTCAGGCTGTAAATGGAAGATTACCAAAGGAGCACTCGTCATTTCTCATGGTAAGAAGACTGGTACTCTTTATGTAACCCCAAACTTAGAGAATATCATTGCTACAACAGATGTTGATGGAAAATCAAACCTATGGCACCAAAGGCTTGGTCACATGAGCGACAAAAGGATGAAGACACTTTTCTCAAAAGGGAAGCTGTCGGATCTAAAGAATGTAGATGTCGGACTATACGAGGATTGTATCTTTGGCAAACAAAAGAAAGTCAGTTTTTTAAGGATTGACAAGACTCCCAAGGCAGAAAGGTTAGAATTGGTTCATACTGATGTATGGGGACCATCCCCGGTTCTATCTCTTGCAGGCTCACTATATTATGTCACCTTCATCGATGATTCAACAAGGAAGGTGTGGGTTTATTTTTTGAAGAAGAAATCAGAAGTCTTTAATACCTTCAGAAAATGGAAGGCCATGGTGGAAAATGAGACTGGTTTGAAAGTCAAGCGGTTGAGGTCTGATAATGGAGGAGAGTACAAAGACAGTAGATTCAGAGATTTATGCGCAAACAATGGGATCAAGATGGAGACAACAGTTCCCATAACACCGCAACAGAATGGCGTAGTAGAGCGCATGAACAGAACTCTGAATGAACGTGCCAGAAGTATGAGAATACATGCAGGATTGCCCAAATTTATATGGGCTGAAGCTATCAACACTGCAGCTTACCTGATCAACCGTGGGTCTTCAGTTCCTTTGGATGGCAGAATACCAGAGGAAGTTTGGAGCAAGAAAGAAATAAACCTTTCACACTTAAGAGTGTTTGGTTGTATTTCTTATGTACACATAGATTCTGCTGAAAGAAGTAAACTTGATGCAAAGTCCAACAAATGTGCCTTTTTTGGTTATGGCGGTGATAAGTTTGGTTACCAGTTTTGGGACTACGAAAATCGAAAGATCATCAGAAGTAGAGTCGTCATTTTCAATGAAAATGTGATGTACAAAGACAGGTCAACCGCAGAATCAAGTAATACCGAGGCTGAAACAAAGAAATTTGCTGAGTTCGAGGAAATTTCTGGAAATGATGTTCAGATCACTCCTGAAGCAGTTCAAGAAGAACCAGGCACACCAGAACTGAGACGCTCCTCCAGAATTCCTAAACCAACCCAACAGTATTCTCCTTCTTTGCACTACTTGTTGCTGACTGAAAATGGTGAACCAGAGTGCTATGATAAAGCAATGCAAGTGGAGGATTCAGTCAAGTGGGAGTCTTCCATGAAAGATGAGATGGACTCGCTTATGTCAAATCAGACGTGGGAATTAGCTGAATTACTACCAGGCAAGAAAGCGCTCCACAACAAGTGGATTTACAGGATCAAAGAAGAGCACGATGGGAGAAAACACTACAAAGCAAGATTGGTAGTCAAAGGTTTTCAGCAAAAAGAAGGTATTGACTACAATGAAATTTTCTCTCCAGTCGTGAATCTGTCTATAATCAGACTGGTGTTGAAAATTATAGCTGCAGAAAATTTACATCTTGAGCAGTTAGATGTAAAGACAGCTTTCCTTCACGGTGATTTGGAGGAAGAAATCTATATGAGCCAACCAGAAGGCTTCATAGAGGCAGACAAGAAAAACCTGGTATGCAGGTTGAAGAAAAGCTTGTATGGTTTAAAACAAGCTCCAAGACAGTGGTACAAGAAGTTCGATAGTTTCATGAGTAGCAGTGGTTTTACCAGATGCCAAGCAGATCATTGTTGCTACATCAAGAGGTTCGATAATAGCTTCATTATTTTATTGTTGTATGTTGATGATATGCTCGTTGCAGGCTCAAACATGTAAGAGATCATAAACTTGAAGCAAAAATTGTCGAAGCAGTTTGCTATGAAGGATTTGGGCGCTGCAAAGCAGATACTTGGGATGAGGATCAAGAGAAACATAAAGTCGGAGACTTTGATGTTATCACAGGCTGAGTACATCAACAAAGTACTCTCCAGGTTCAACATGCAAGATGCTAAACCAGTAAGTACACCTTTAGGTGTTCATTTCAGACTCTCCAAAGACCAATCACCAAAGACGGAGGAAGAACGTGCACACATGGTGAAGGTGTCGTATGCCTCAGTAATTGGAAGTCTGATGTATGCCATGGTTTGTACCAGACCAGATATTGCTCATGCAGTGGGAGCTGTTAGCAGGTACATTAATAATCCGGGCAAGGTACACTGGGAAGCAGTCAAATGGATCCACAGATATCTGCGGGGTACCACAAACAAAGAACTTTGTTTCAAAGGTGGAGATACGATACTGAAAGGCTATGTAGATGCTGACTTAGCCGGAAATGTCGACATCAGAAGGAGCACTACAGGGTATGTCTATACTCTAGGAGGTACTGCAGTGAGTTGGGTTCCTCAACTACAGAAGATAGTTGCTCTCTCCATAACTGAAGCAGAATATGTCGCTGTTACAGAAGCCAACAAGGAGATGGTTTGGCTCCAAAGTTTCTTGGAAGAGTTAGGCAAGAAACAAGAAAACAATGTCTTGTATTGCGACAGTCAAAGTGCTATCCATCTAGCAAAGAATCCGTCTTTTCATTCCAGGACGAAGCACATACAATTGAGATATCATTTTATTCGGTCTCTTCTAGAAGATGGGATTTTGAAACTTGAAAAGATTAGTGGAGCTCAAAATCCGGCAGACATGTTGACAAAGACGGTGACCACGGAAAAACTGAAGTTGTGTTCAACTTCAGTTGGCATGCTAGAATAACAAGACTAGAAATGATGCTGCATTGATCGAGGTGTGAAGACAGATTAAAATCAGTCTTCAAATGGGAGATTGTTAAAGTCAAAGAAAGAGGCTGAAATTTCAACAAAGGAGGGGCTGTATTTTCAACAATGTTTGGCTTGATTTTTAAAGTTGGAAAGTAAACAACATGGGCGGCTGAAGGAATTCAAAGGGTGGGCTGCCTAACTTTGGTTGAAAATTAGTATAGGGTTAATTATTTTTTAGTCACTAGACTTTAGGGTATTTTCAAAGATTAGTCCCTAAGTTTCAACTATAAATACTCTAGCTCATTTAGCTTCAAAATCATCCCAAAAATCATTTCCTTCTCCCAATACTAGAGAGCTTTCTTGTGAGTAGTGAGTGTTTTGTAAACACCTGTAAATTTTCTCTCTTAGTAAAAGATCTGCAGCAGTCCGGAGACGTAGGCACAATTGACTGAACTCCGTTATCAATTTCGGGTATTATTTTTCCGCTTTTATTTCGCATTCGCACTAATCTGGTTATAAGGAAAATACTTGTACTCGGTTTATTTCCCAACACGTTGGGTGTTAAAAGGTTTGGAATAAGGCTTTGTCCTAAGGAGCTTATCAGCTTATGGCTGGGATGTGAAGAAAGATTCTTTATGACTATATACTAAAAGGTGTTCATATTAGCCACCATGGAAGAAACTTAGAAATCCTTTTATACACCATATTCAGGGGATGGAGATGGATTTAAGACTTGCCATGGCATAAGCAGGAGAAAGTTAATTGTGTGGTGTAATGTCATGAATATGGGGGGTCAACAGATGTAATAGTGGACTTAAGCCACATGAGAAGTTTACGAGGATAAATGAACAAAAATACAGATCCAAGAGTTATTGTAGTGAACCCAAAAAAGGTGGAGATTATTACAATTAGTTATCAAGAATGATCAGCTGTCAGATCTAACAAGAAAATAATACAATGTAATCAAATAAAACATGTAGTGAATATGTAAATTTATCTGATGATGGAATGAAATTTTCTGTTTTACAAATTTTCTTCTAAGTTCTTTTTTTCTCTTTGATTCTATTCTAAATTATTGACAAGTTCATGACATGTAATACTCATCATATTTGGTTGGTAGAATACCAACTAAAGATAGAATGGTGTATTGCAGTGTGCTATGGGTATTTTAATACCCAAAATTTGACTAGTCACTAAAATGTAATTTTTGAAAGTTTAATTATCAAAGTAAAAATTTTAAAAAATTTAGAGATACAAAATATAATTTTTAAAAGTTATATATTTTGACTCCGTAAATGAAAAGCTCACCCTTAAAAATGATATTTATGTTTCTTTTAGATTTTGATAAGGAAATTATATTAAAAGCAATTAAGCGATAAAGTTCGGTAAAACATTTGAATAACTAGATCGAATCAAAAAAAATTAAGAAAATTTGAAGGATAATGGAAAGAGTTTAAAAATATTATTTTTATATTTTTATAATGTTAAAATTTAACATGAATCTTTAGAATTTAGATGAATTTTTCATATTAAATCGAAATTATTAATTTTAGTGACTAGTTTATAATTTGTAAAAATTATAAAGGTAAATTGAAAAGTTATGAAATAGTTTGTTCATTTTTTTACTTTTAAAATGAAGGAAAATGATATGTACAAGTAACATGATAATTTGGTGATTATCATCTTTTTAAAAGATAAAGTTATAATTATGTATTAAATGAATATTATATTCATTTAATTAATGGCTGTCCCTTTTTTTCCCATATGTATGGGGTAAGGGGGAGGTAAGATAGTAGGCTGCCCCCAACACCAGGTTGAGAGCAGCTTCCGTAGGAGACCTCCAAATTATGAAATGCCCTCCGTGGGACTTGATCCCACGACCTCAAGGTTTAGAACCTTGTGCTTTACCAACTGAGCTGGATGGTCATTTCATATTCATTTAATTAATATTTTAACAAATGTACACACGTGAGATAATTCATAAGAATTATCTAGAACGTTTCTTTATATACATGCCGTGAGCTTTGAATAAAGGTGAGGTATGTTTTTTTATTTTTGGGAGAGCGCAAGGCTCTTAATCTTGTGATCGTAGGATCGAGTTTTACGGTAGGTAATTCATAATTCTGACTGTGGAGGTCTTCTACGGAAGCTGTTCTCAACCTGGCGTTGGGGGCAACTTACTATCTTACCTCTCTCTCACCCCATTACATATGAGAATAGGGCCAGCTAATTTCATATTTTTTCCTTTTTCTTTATTTTTATGATTAAAATAAAAATAAAAAATTATCTTCCTTTGATCAAAAATCAAAAGAAAAAGATAATGTATTTTTTGATTTCATATTTTAATCAAAAATCAAAAGAAAATGATTAAAATGAAGGGGGGAAAACATACCTAACCTTGTATTATATCCATTCACCAGAACGTTGTCGTTTTCCATGATCAAGAGAAAACAATGAATCATATTTGAAAAGCGAAGTTTCTAGCCATTCGGATCTAACTGATTTTTGTTATAACAAAAAACGAACGAGAAGAGATGCTATGATAACTGATTCTGACCATATGGGTAGTATAAATATTAAGTAAATGAAAGCAAAGGGGATTTTTCTTCATTCACACAGAGAATTCATGAAAATCATTATCCACCATTAACACAAAGAGAATCCTAATCGAGACATCAGTCACAAGATCGAAAGCAAGGAGGGGAAGCTTACATTAACGGTTGCCGTTGCTGGAGGCGTTATTCTCGGTCAAATCATCGTTTGAAGGTGAGACTAAAAATAGTAGTATCTTATTTCATTTAAACAAAATTTTAAAATCATGTAACACCCTTCACTCGAACATTCCATATGCAGTCATCAAAACTGTATCCATAAGGACTTATCCTAAGCATACACCAAAGGAGACACTCTAAGGGAGTACCATAGGGCTTATGGTTCATACCATAAACAATAAATTTCATGATCCATAAATCAAACATAATCATATTTTCCGGTGGAAACAGGTAACCAAAGAGCATCTATCATGTAGTCGTAGTTTACAAACAGTATATCAATAAATCAGTAATTCAGAATTTCGAACAGTTAAACGACTCAGTAAATCAATAACTTCGGTAAATCACGTTCTAGGACAGATAAAACAATCATATAGTACATAGGGAACACATTAGAAAATTCAGTTATTTTTCGGAGGCACATAATAATTATCAGGAAGGGGAACATGAGCTTCTATAAGTTGACTGGATTTCAGAAACGAGATCCTTAATAAAAAGGGATTTAATTGCCAATAGATCTAAACAGACATTCAGAGATTAATGCTTCAAGACCATTTAGGATTTTAGGTGTATCAGAAAGGTATTTAGGAACCTTTACATCAGAATAAATTAAGATTTCAGATATAACCAGAGCGACTCCATTATTTAGACCATCAGGGGTATTTCAGACACTTTGATTTCTAATGGATTCTAAGTAACTCAATCTAATTAAGGTGAAACGATGATTTACGGTATTCAAGATTCATGTTGATTTATCAGGACATCGTCCCAACACTGTGATGCCTATCAACCACTCAAATCGATGCTCTTCAAGAATATTCACACTTTAATACTGACAATACTAGTCGAACTGATCATCTTCATAACCATCGTTGAACGGAACTTGAAGAACTGTATGTATTTTGATGTTATTTGTTTTATTTATGTATTGCAACAGTCTCTAACATGACCGACATACTTGAGTCGTACTCCACAACCTTTAGGGACGATATAATACTTAGGTTTTCTTGGTGTTTCCAGAATTATCAAATAACATTCCATTTATTTATAGGTCATGAGGGTAGTCCAGTCATTTTTGTACTGAAGATTGCTTCGGTCATCTTAGAGTTCAAGGTATTCCAATCATTTTCTTTGATTCAAACATATATATATATCATTTCCAGTAATTTAATCATCGGGTGATTATTTTAAAATTAAAAATTCTAAATCTTTTATCACCTTAGGAATTAAAATCGATAAATAGAATGTTTCTGAACAAACCAAATACTTATCAAGCGAATAAGTAGTCTATTAGATCAAGAATGACTTTTTAGAGTTATTTTAGTTATTACTGATCTTGAGGATTAGGAACCGATTTTCAGGTCTTCCAACCGATTTATATAGATCTTCCAAACAAGTCAGGTGTTCAGTCGGTGAATCTGGAGTTCTATCAGGTCAAGAATAAATTATTAGGTTAATTTCACTATTCGGGTCAATTCCGTTCTCCTTTTACTTCATAAGGGTATTTTTGTAATTTCTTTTCTAAACATTTTCAACATCAAAACATTTAACGATAATATTTAAAGTTTAAGGATTTTAAGATTAATTCCTTTGTCTATTATCACTGACCTTAAATTTATTTCTTATTAATCTACCAATTCGTTTGTGCAATTCAATCGAGTCTTAACCAATTTATCACTTAAACCATATTCAGTTCGAGTCTATCCATAACCAAACATGCATAATAGACCAATTATATACATCCATGCATTTATCCAGCATTAACATGTTCCATAAAGTATGCAAAGAGATAGTAAAGTATTACCTCGATTTTTGAACCACATTGATTGATCATTTTAACTCATTCGATTACTCTCGAACTTTAATTCTACGTCCAATAATGTCTCGGATGCATGATAAAATAAATTACAACAAAATTTGATCTTAACCGAGAAAAACATATCGAATCGTAAGTTAAAACTCTGAAAAATAGCTTACCGGTTCGAATTTGGTGAAACAGATCTAAAAACAGACTAAGGACATAAAAAAACATCAGGATAAGTGTTCCTGAAAAAAGTCAACGACCAGTCAATGCTAGTCAACGTCCGGTCTACACCTGGTCAACAGTCAAGGCATGGTCAATTACTCGGATTGGCTCGGTGGATCGTTCATTGGCTCGGCTCGATGGATTGGTCCAAATTGGCCGAACCGGTCAACAGACCCCCTGGTTGACAGACGAAGCCCAAGCGTAGGAGCGGCGCGTGCGTCGGCTCTGGTCGTCGGTTCGGCGTGAAATTTTCCAGAACTGTAAATCTTTGACTCGGGATTCTCGTGCAAGCATCCTTTCGCAACGGAGAGCGGCATAGAGCGACTAAAATCAACCTTTAGGAATGGTCGAACTTCTCTTTTCTCACCCCTTTCAATGACGACAACAACCACAACACCATAACCATCGACCGACTACTCTCAATGCCGGGAACATAATGGTGTCGGCGGTATAGCAACCTGAAGCTTGGTCAGCGACAAAACAACGATGGAAGCTTTCTTGAGGAGAGCGGAAAAGAAAAAAAAATTAAAGAGTGAGAAAATTTGAATAAATGAGAAATGTAACTTGATTGGTTCAAACTTAGAGGGTGGGGTTTTATCCCATTAAAAATGGTAAAATTACACCTTAAGTCCTCCAACTACTCTCTTATTATGGATTTAATCATATACTTTAAATTAAGAAAATTTAACCCCCTAAATTAGGGTGTGACATGATCGCTTAAAATAAAATTAGGGCCGTTAATTTTTGAATAAATACAAACTCATCCTTCCTCAATAAACCGACTAATTGTTTAATTCATAATTTTTTAGGTCTTTATTATTTGTTTTTTTACTTTTAAATAACATTCTTTAAAACATATTTTTAATTAAGACATAAGAAATGTTTCTCTTAACATAACTAGGGAGTTACTTTCTTCGTTAATAAAAATAAATAAATTATGTCATATTTTTTCTTATTTTTTAAAATATAGAAAATGTCAATATTATCTCAATTAAAACATAAAAAATAATTCTCTTAACACAACTGGGAAGTTACTTTTTCATTAATTAGAAATAATAAGGGACATTTTTTTAGTTATTTTAATTTTTTTTAAAAGGGATGTTTTATAGCTTTTTAATGATCGGAAAACTACAAAATAAAAAAATCGATAGAAACCTCGTTTAGAAAAAACCTTCTTAAATCTAGATGGAGGAAAAAGTGCACCTCTACCGTGAATCAACCTACAGTCTACATACAACGCACCCAGAATTCACACTAGCAACAAACACGGAAATTCCTTCTACGCCAACACCTCCAAACACCTATTTACACTCAAAATCCTTGCATACCATGTAATTCCAGGATAGTCGCAGCGATAAGTTTTCAAACTCACGCCATCGAACTTCCACGCCACCAGACCAGGACTCGCACGCATCAAAGGGGCTACTAACAATACAACCAGAACAACTAAAACAAGTCCAGATCGTGAGCCAAACTACAAGCATACATAGCACCAATGATTTGAAACACCCCCACATCAACCCATAATAACACAACATTATAATAATATAATTGAACATAGCCATCTCAATATAAAAGGTTGTACCACATCAAACATGACACCCTTTATGCATCATGTGAATCTTGGAAATTGCACAGCAATAAGCTTTTCAACTAATCGATCAAGCAGAAACTTCAATGGCACTGCTGCAATTCACTTGACAATGGCGGTCGCTACACGCCCCCATTCATAATTTTGAGTCATCTTTGCTTTACGCCCCCACGTACACGAACAAAACACGACCATCACTACACGAACAAAACACGACCATCACAGCAGAGGGAGCCTTACACATCTAGGCCCCAACATCTCTCTCGCAAGATCGCTTCACAACCCTTCAAGACCAGGCTACCAGGCTTAGCACCAAAACTTCACTGCAATACTTATGTTAACGGCAACACCGCTTAAGACAATCACGCCGACAAATCATTCCATTCGGACCCCCCTTCTCCTAATGGCTACTGGAATAAACTACACCAGAAAAACAGAACAAGCTAATCCATGCGATTTCCATTCTCCATGCCTTTATTCGCCCCTTAATTTCAATCTTACGAATTCATTACTTGCTCCTCAAAACACTATGCACCTTGAGGCTCTTTCCTTCTTCTTCCCTTTGATCTACACTTATTGTAACCCCAAAAATGAAACTTCCAAACCCATTGTGCGAACCTATAGAAAATACAAACCAGAGAAATATCTCACGATTCTAGAATTAACTCCTAATAGAAATCATTATGTCTGGCTCTCTTCTAATATCACCGATGGATTGATAGTACTCTGGCCATTTCTATTTACACCAGCAGCTGAATCTTAGCACTGCTGATTCAAACAATTTCTCATCGCTCCAACTGCTTTGATTAAATTGAGCGTCGTTCCTGCAGCACCATACAGACCAGAAAAATGCAAAGAAGGCTAGACTCCACATAGGTTTACACTGTTTAGATACAGGGTTACCAGACCACGCTAATAGGAAAGATCGGACATCGCCTGGACAATTAACGTTCAGCTTCCAAAGTGAGAACCACCTTTGCCAACACCTCCAAGCCATATCACATTGGCAAAATAAGTGACCAACAGTTTCATTCTCCTTGTGGCATAGCACACATAAATATGACTCCAAATTTGGGACGCCTCGTTTTTCTAGTTCAGTTAGAACAGGTAATCTATCAAGAACGGCTCTCCAAATTAGAAACTCAACTTTTGGAGGGGCAAGATTCGACCACACCAATTTCCAGAAGCTGTCTCCTTCTTCCTCAACAGTCACTGTATTAGAGCAGAAACTGCGGGGGTGATATTCCCCATCCAAGGAACCCAACCACCTCAACCTGCCCTTATTCAAGTTGCCATTGGTTGCTTCATTGAGGGTATTAATGAAATCTTCCCAAATATTGATTTCCCATGTAAACGGAGTCCTACGAATCTCAATATTCCACTCCCATTTACTGTCAATTTTCGATCCAAACTCGGTAAGCTTACCCTTTTTTTTCACCGCTAAACTGAACATTCTGGGGAATGCATCCTTTGACGAGGGGAATCGGGTCCAATACCCAATCCAGAATTCAATCGCTTTTCCATCACCTAAGGTTCTTAGCTCCTTTCTAAACATATCATCAGCCTTCCCCAGTGGACTCAGTATGTTTCTCCACACCCAAGACGAGTTATTATAAGTGGTTTGAGATGGAATCAGGGATTCGGCATCATAATCGTGTTTGGCAACGATAACTCTTCGCCACATTCTGTCTGGTTCTTGACCAAATCTCCATACCCATTTGTTTAAGAGGGATCGGTTTTTCACCAGAAGATCAACGATGCGTCGATGCCTAACCCACCCTGGATTCTTGGTTTGCACAACTTCTCCCAGCTCACCCTGTGAATTGGTCTGGCACTATTAGGTCCCCAAATGAATTTGGCTATGACACTGCTCAACTTCGATGCAACCGCCTCCGGCATCTTAAACAAAGAGAGATAATGTACGGGCAAATTAACAAGGACAGCTTTCACTAAGGTTATTCTTCCACCAAAGGATAGCAACTTTCCTTTCCAATTATCAAGCCGCTTCAAAAATTTATCAATTACTGGCTTCCAAAGCTCAATCGAGTTTCTCACTTTACCGAGCTGGAGGCCAAGATAGGTGGTCGGAAGAATCTCCCAGCCGCACAACCAGTTCCGCCCAAGTTGAAACCGATCGACTACCATATTTATCCCATACAATTTGGTTTTACTGAGCTTCAATCGGAGTCCAGAACAACCTCGAAAACTCTGAGAACTCTCTACAATTAATATGCAGTCCAAATTGCTATTGACGAATAAAATTAGATCATCTGCAAACTGAATATGTCATCATAGTTATCACTTTCACTCCCTTGACTAATTCTTTTTCAGCCGCTTTGTCAATGAGACCGCTAAGAGCTTCGCCAACTATGTTAAACAATAATGGCGACAGCGGACAAAATTACAATAAAAATCTGCAAACTGAATATATTATCATAGCTATCACTTTCTTTTTTTTTTATAGAAAGTGATTAGTTTTTTTTAAATAGAAAACATTTATAATTACAATAAAGATTTACAAACATAATTATAAATATAAATCAAATTATATCTAATACATTTTACTATAATCATTTACACAAAAATTAACCACCTATATCACACAAAGATCAAAATTAAAAAATATTAAAAAAACTAATCAAAATGCTCAAACAAAATAAAGATACGAACAAATCTGACTGCATCGATAAATAAACCACAAAGAGAATGAAACAACTGAAAGACCACCGACAAATCGCAAATCAGAGTCAAAGCAACGTGAAAAATGCAAAACACATATCCAAATCAATTCGAGAGTCCAAAGCAGGAAATATCAGCATGATAACAAATAAGCGTTATCTTGATCAGTCTGGTGATGTCAAATCCAATCCAAAAAAAAATATAAAAGAAAATAACGAAAAAAACAGTGATAAACGTATCACAAAGATATGATTATTCTTATCAAAAACTAAAAAAAGTAAAGAAAAAATACAATCGACGATCGACAACAACATCAAAATCGATGCCCAGCTAGCTAAATAAAACAAAGAAAAAAATTGATTTTATCTATAAAAAATGGCATAAATTATAAGGAAAAAAGAAAAGGAAAAGGGAGAGAACGGCTAGGGTTTAGAGAGCACTATAATTCAAACATAGTTAATCCATATATTGACTCACTATATGCATAAAAACATTAAAATAGAAATAGAAATAAATAAAGAAGCTTAGCTTAGACAGAATTGTCATATTATGGATTTAATACAATAAAAGTTGGGTGAAAGTACTAAACTAAACAAAAGAAACAAATGGTTTATATAATTAACCTCTCTGATTTCGGATTAATTACTTCTTTGATCCCCCTTATTTAGTCTTAATTTAAAACTCCCTTTTAAGTCTATTCCGGCTCAATTAAAACTTACATCAAGCCCAACCATAGCCCAAAGATTTATAATGTCTTAACTACTAGTCTAAGACTCACTCGGATTAACGTTGACGCAAAATTCGAGACATTACAAAATTTTATAAAATAAATAAAAATAAAAAGGTTATTATTTATTTGATATTTGTGTTGTTTATTCATATGATCCCCATAATTATTTGATAGAATACTCAATTTTACTAATAGTTAAAATTAATAAATTACTTTTTATGATTACAATTTATAATTCACTTGTGTTTTATAATATAATAAATAAAATACGAATTTTGAAACCTAAATGGTATTTATGTTTCTTTCTTCTTCGATCAGGTTATCCAAATATTTTACTGAATTTTATCGCTTAATTGTTTTTAATATAATGTAAAGTATACAAAGCCGTAGAGATGTATTTGGTTCGATTCGGTTCGATTTTTATTAGAATATAGATCGAACCGCATTTTAAGGGTTTTGAAAAATGAAAACGAAATCAAAATCGAATGACATAAAATTAACGTTTCTGATTCGGTTCGGCGGTTTTTTACTCTTCACTATTTTTCAAATTCAACCTAAAAAAAATAAATTTAAAGCTTAAATCGAGTGTAAATATATAAATTTAAATTTATAAAAATATTATTGATTTTAATATTTAATTTATTTAATTTTTTATTATAATAAATTCAATATGAAGGTGTTTTGGGTACTTTTTTTTTTAATTTGGTTTAATTCGATTCAAATGGTTTTCACTTGGAAAAACCGATTATCAAACCAAATTGTATATTTATGTTTTTAAATAGAGCCGAAACCAAACTTCAAATTAAAAAATAGAACTAAACAGTTTGGTTCGGATCGATTTTTTAGTTTTCTCGATTTCATTGTTTAACCCTACATAGTCGGCTATAAGGGAGCACCCTATTTTTTTAAGGCCCATATTTTTTTAGTTTTATAAAATTGTCTTTATTTTCTAATTTAATTATTAAAGACCCTTATTGTTTTTCAATTTTGTAAAAGTGTTCCCACTTTCTATCTTAATTATTAAGGGTCTGTAGTTTTTTTACTATTATAAAATAAACCCCACTTTCTACTTTTATAATTATTAAGGGTCCCTAATCTTTTAAGTTTATAAAATGACCCCACTTTCTACCTTTATAATTGAGAGCTCATATTTTTTGCAATTATATAAAATTATCAATTTTACATCCCTTTCTCTATGTCTCTCATTAATTCATTCAATTTTAAATTAAGTCTAAATATATTTTTTTTCCAAATCTCATTGTTCAATTTATCAAATATCCTTTAACTCTTAGTTTTCTTCGATCTTAATCTAACGGTAAACAATATTTTATTTTTTTATTTATTGTTCAAAATCAAACTCCATATTATACTCCCATTTAATTTTTTTATTCTCTCTTAATTGTATTTAAGGTGTTTCCTTGAACAAACAATAAAAATAATGTGTTTGAAAAAAATAATTATTTTTTATAATTTATTAATATAAGATTAAATTAATTATTCAAAGTAATAAAATATACGTTTATCTTTTAGGGCGTATTTTTAAATTTTGGTCGGTGGCCGAAAATTGGCTCTGAAAGTAGAACAACTTTGCTTAAGCTTGTATTATTGAGTAGTTTAAACAACCCTAACTGCGTATAGAGTTGGAATTCAAAGGCTGTCCTTAGATCTATCCTAAGCAACACGCATACAGTTGAGCTTCTACGAGACGACCTATATTTGCTCAAATTCAAAACCCTTGGATTCATTTAACTGAAAAAATAGTTCCTTGGCAACTTGTTATCTTCTATTCTCGCCATTTCACTCCCAACATACAAAACGACCTAACGTAAAAGAAAACAGTTGATGCATTGATCTAAATTCATTGTTGATGAGGCTTTAATCTCCATATTATCACCTTTACCTATCATCGTCGTTTACGTTGTTGAGATTTGAGGTAAGATGATGATGTACTGGAAACTGCTTGCTGCAATTTTTCCTCTTCTGTCATTGGCCATGGTCTCGTCCGGTGATAAGGATAGTGAAATTCTTCTGGAAATTAGGGATTCGTTAGCAAATCATTCGTCTCTTAGCAATTGGAATGCTTCCACTAGTCCATGCAACGGGGACAAGGCGAACTGGATCGGCGTGATTTGCTCTAGGGGTAAAATATGGGGTTTGCAGTTTGAGAACATGGGCTTACAAGGGGATGTGAATGTTGAAATCCTCGAAGCATTGCCTACGTTGCGCACTCTAAGCCTTATGAACAATGATTTTGAAGGTGCAATGTTTGACGTGAGGAAACTGGGTGCATTGAAGGCTTTGTATCTGTCGAATAATCGTTTTACCGGAGAGATACCTGATGATGCGTTCAAAGGGATGAGATGGTTGAAGAAAGTGGTGCTGGCTAATAATGATTTCACTGGTAAAATTCCATCCTCGATAACCATGTTGCCCAGGCTTTTGATGCTGAGACTGGAAGGGAATCAATTTGGTGGTCGGATACCTGATTTTAAGCAGAGTCCAAAGGTGGCTAGCTTTGCAAACAATCGATTGGAAGGTCCCATCCCCGCAAGCTTAAGCCATTTGGGTGCAACCATGTTCTCAGGTACTATCAACCATTCATTTACGTTTACTCAACAATATCCATATATCTCTGCTGCCATAAGCATTTCTGGCATGCCATGTTCATAACCATGAAACCATGAAAACTAAGTAGAATGAGATTTGAATTTCTAACCTCTACAACATATATAGAGATATCAATCCCGTATTGTGCAAATTCTTCTTTCAACGGTTACTGATGACAATACTTGCCACGTTTAATATGATGCAGGCAACAAGAATTTATGTGGGAAACCATTACAAGAATGCAGGTGGAGTGGTCCAATGGAGAGTCCCATTTTCACTTCCACCCCGGACCCGGAAGACAAGGCACCACCACATGCCTTCACACTAGCGCTAATTCTGACATGTCTAGTACTAGTACTGCTCATCATCCCAGCACTCGTATTAATATATCTGTCTAGAAGGACCCAAAATCCTCAAGCATCACAGGGGACAAATGCTGTCGAGTCAAAGGGAAAAAAGGCGGTGAGGAGTCTTGAGCATGGGAAACTCACTTTCTTGAAAGATACGTCCCAAAGGTTTGATCTGCAAGATTTGTTAAGAGCCTCGGCCGAGGTTCTTGGGAGTGGGAATTTTGCAGCTTCGTACAAGGTGGTGATGCACGATGGACCCGTGGCGGTGAAGAGGCATAAGCAAATGAACAATGAGGGGAAGGAAGTTTTTGATGAGCACATGAGGAGGTTAGGGAGGTTGAACCATCAAAACTTGTTGCCTCTGGCCGCCTATCACTACATGAAAGATGAAAAATTGTTGGTCTCTAACTACATGCAAAATGGCAGCTTGGCTACTCACCTTCATGGTAATTTTTTTCAATGCCTCTTAATTATTCTTTTAAATGCCACATAATTTTCTAGGTTAGATTATGATTTTGGTTCTCTTATTATATTCAAATTTTAAATTTAATATTTATGCTCTAATTTGAATACAGTAAAGGGACCAAAACAATATTTTGACCAAAAATTTCCAGCAGCTAACTCAACTCCTTGGTTTTGTCCAGGCAACAATAAACCTAGTCTTGATTGGGAAAGTCGAGTGAAGATCATAAAAGGCGTGGCAAGGGGCTTGAGTTACCTATACAAAGAGCTCCCAACCCTAATGCTACCCCATGGCAATTTGAAATCTTCCAACGTGCTTCTCGACGACATCTTTAACCCATTGTTATGTGATTACGGATTAGCACCGATGGTCAACCAAGAGCAAATCCACTTGTTCATGGCAGCTTACAAATCACCCGAGTTTTCTCTTAAAGGTCGCATAAGCAAGAAAACCGATGTGTGGTGCTTTGGGATATTGATATTGGAGCTCGTAACGGGTAAGTTCCCAGAGAACTATCTAAACCCTAACTACGATACTCAAACGAGTTTAGTCACTTGGGTCACCGACATGGTTATGGAGAAGAAGATGGATCAAGTGTTTGATAAAGGGATCAAGGGAACCAAGGACAAAAGGATTGGATTGATCAACCTTTTGAACATCGGACTGAGTTGTTGTCATGAGGATTTGAGTGTTCGACCCGAGTTAAAGCAAGTGGTGCAAGAAATTGAACAACTGGATGATCATCATGATTTCCCTTCATCCATACCTGAACTGAATTTCGAAATGTCACAATTGTCTCCATAAATCATGACTTAACGGTGCAATAAAATTTTCAACACTTTCAAATTTACTTTAAAATCTTAAGAATTTATTTCAGATTTGTTTTCACTTATCGATTTGAGATTAAAATTACATGTGTGATGATTATACAAGAATAAAACTAATCATTAGTTAATCTAGCGAGATTATATATTAGATTTATTAATAAAATGTTAAGAGTTTAAATTATGATATTGTGAATAGAAAATTGTAGACCGATAGGATTGTCTCTTACAATAAATTTCTACAAGACTTAATTCGAATTAGTCGATTAAAAAAAGATAATATGTTGTACGTAAATTCTGTTCTAAATGATAAAAATTGAGGACAGAAAAAAATTTACAATAGAAGTTTTTAACAGCAAAATAACATATTATAAAACAAAGACCGGTCATGTTATTTGGTTTTGTGACAGTTTTCTTAATTTATTTATTTTGTATAAATCTAGGGTGTGACAGTTTTGTTAATTGTCAAATGGTTGTTATCCCTGAGTTTGAATGTCTTCCCAGGATTAATATTGGTAATGCAGGGGATACTCCCACCTGTGTAACCCTGATTTGTGCACTGTGTATATAATTAACAAAGGAAACCATCTTCTTCTCCACTTGTCCATCAAATTAAGAAACAAAATTCTTTCTGGTATGCTTGTTTAATTACCCCCCATGTCAATTAGCTTTGCCGTAACAAAATTATTTTCTGATTTTTTTTCATCCACAAACAATTAGGATGAGGTTGAAGCTGAAATGAAGAGATTGAGACAAGAACTTGAGCAAACAATGGATTTGTACAGTAATGCATGTAGAGAAGCCTTGACAGCAAAACAACAGGTACTTGGGTGCTTCTATTTGTCTTTAACTATTTACATCCGACACCCGTGCCCCCAAGTAACCTAGTCTAGAACTCGGAGTTTGTGAATATTTCAAATTTGTACACAAAAGTTCACTGAAATATTTAAGTTAGGCAATGGATATGAATCGATACAAGTACAAAGAAGAAGAAAGACAAGCTGAGGAAGCAGCAATGTCTGCGGTAGAAGCAACCAAAGCGGCAGAGAGACTTGCGGTATCACAAAAATCTCCTA
Source organism: Hibiscus syriacus (assembly GCF_006381635.1). Taxonomy (NCBI): domain Eukaryota; kingdom Viridiplantae; phylum Streptophyta; class Magnoliopsida; order Malvales; family Malvaceae; genus Hibiscus; species Hibiscus syriacus. Next base: position 30,853 of record NW_024063259.1, on the reverse strand, counting down.
GTTTTGAAGGGGAGACTATAAGAGAAGCAATGGGAATGAAGAAAATGCTTGAGGCTTTATCCAATATCGAAGATATACAATAGAGGAAATCGAACAAGCGACCGACAACTTTGCTCCATCTCGAAAGATCGGAGAAGGGGGTTATGGACCTGTTTGCAAGTGTTATCTTGATCATACACAGGTTGCAGTCAAGATTTTACGTCCAGATGCTGCTCAAGGGAGATTACAGTTTCTGCAAGAGGTAAGCAGCAACTAATATGTAGTTTATATACTACAACGTTTGTCACCATGCATACAATGCGAAGCATTTTTAGCAACATGTTTATGTTTGATTTGTTGCGCAAGCTCCAAGTACTGAGCCGCATACGCCATCCAAACATGGTGCTTCTTCTAGGTGCCTGCCTAGGTACGACATTCTAGTCTACAAATACATGAGAAATGGAAGCTTAGAAGATTGCATATTTCGGAAAGGGAATACTCCGGCACTGTCTTGGCAAATTCGATTCAGAACACAGACCTGCTTTTTCTCCATTCAGACAAAGCCGGAGATTTTGCATGGCGACCTCAAGCCTGCCAACAGATCACAACTAAGCAAGATTGGTGATGTGCCCAACTTAGGCGTAAAGACAGATAGGATCTTGGCAAACAAATCTACCATTGCTTTCTAAACTCACCGATATGGCTGACCTGAGGAGAAAATTTTCTTTGCAGGCAGTCCTGTATCCTCCCCAGGTCACTTCCCATATCCATCTATTTTCTCCTCTCTTTTTCAAATATTCTGTTTTATTTTACGTTTACAAATGATCCATCTCTTTTCTCTCTTTTCTTATAGAGTGAATGAGGTTGCAAATTCTGGCAGCCCAAGTAGCCAAGATAAAGGAATAAAATGATTGGGTTAAATTTCTGCCTGCCTAATTCTTTTTTACTATAGAAAACCGATGTAAATATGTTGGTAATTGTGCATGTAACACCAATGTAATTTAACTGCATAATTTTGTTGATTTCTCTGTTTTCATGTTTCAATAAAAAAAATAGTATTATTTTGCTTAAGATTATGACCTTTTGCAGATTGAATGGCAGCACAGTTCTGAACGACACCAACTCTAATTTTTAAGTATTCATGTTCGATGCCTGTATTATTTCGTGCACGATCCATATAAGAACACCACTTCAAAATTCTTCCTACATTTATTTAAAAAAAAAAGAATTAAACCATTCGACATTTATATGTGATAATATACTGTTATACCAAAATTATTTAAATGAATAATTCAAAATTCATTAGTTATTTATTTTAATGAAATTTGTAGTCGTAAAGTCGTTTCAATGAAGAGAAAAGAGTATCTAGTTTTGACAAGAGATGAAGATATATTAAGCTAATTTGGCCTTTCAAGCAATTATACGATTGTATGATTCGGATGCGTTGTTATTTACTTCTCCATGCACGAATTGTACATCCCATGATAAACCTACAAATTTGAAACGTGGATTCATGAAAAAAAAAAGAAACAGTTATATGATGATGAAAAACATACTGTAACATCCCAAAATACGGGTTAGTGACCAAAAGTGTAAAATTTCAGAATATGGTGATTAAAGTATAATAGTTTAATAGTTTAATGATTTGTTCGGAAATATTTCCTAAAAGTTTATAGTAATTATCAAAAGAATTAAAGGGCAAAATGGTCATTAGACTTGAAAAATTATAATTAAATGATATATATAAATATGGATAAGGATGGGAGATTTTCCAGAAAAATCTCTTCTCTCTTTTCTTCTTCATTTTCTCTTCTCCACGTGTGAAGCCAAGCAAAGGTGAGTTTTCTCTTGAGCTGATTATGTGCTGAAATTTAAGTTTAGTTTTGATTATTAGATGCTAAGTAAGGTTAAGGAAGGATTAATTTGCTTTAAAACAACAAAATGAAGAGTTTATGAGGATTTAAAGATTTGAAGTTTTTGAATGAAATATCGAAATAAAGTTTATATTGAGAATTGGAAGTTGAATTTGACTTGTCATCAAGTCAATTAAGGGATAGGAAGTGTTAGAATAGGAATTTGAACATGTTGCAAAACTAGTATAATTTTTGCAATTACATAGGAATGACTAGATTTGAAGTTAAAGAAGTGATTAGGGAATAAGAATAAGTTTAAGTATGTGTATTAAAGTTAGGAGTATTAAAGGAAGTGAAATAGGAAGGTTTGAGCTGAAATAAGGTGATTTTCGAGCTCAAAATGAGATTTCTGGGCTAGGGGAATCGGTACCCATTCAAGGGGAATCGATTCCCCCTCAAACGAGTAAGAATTCCAGAATGCTAGAGGGGAATCGATACCCCCAGGGGGGGAACCGATTCCCCCATAATGAAAAAAAAAGAAGAAAGAAGAGAGACTAAACTATTAATCCCTTAAATTGGTAGGATATTAGAGGTTAATTTCAAGACTTGGGCATCTGATAATCATCTTGAAAATTATGCTTATGTAGATATTGAACGTGACTTTGTTTCAAAGTAAACGAAGGGTTAGAATTGATTCAATTCAAACAAGGCTAAGGTGAGTGCATGTGCATAACATGATTATGTTAGTATATTCAGTTTTAGAACTGCGATAAGTCTAGATTTAATATCTTGATACATGATTCATTCAAGATTATTAAATATGATATGAATTCATACCATATACATTATGGGATATACTATGCAGATTGTGGTAAGTCTATGTTCCAGATTAGAGCTTATATATGAATGAGTTACGAGATATCTATATTAGGTATATGAAGTGTGTGTGCTGTGTTTGTTATGGTTTATATGTATGAATGAGCATATGTATTGACATGTTACAATATATATATATATATATATATATATATATATATATATATATTATATGAGTTGTGTAAATATGTAGATAAATGTGTTAAATATGTGAAATAGTTAAAATGATCAATATGATTTCATAAGAATATGAAATAAGAAGTATGAAAAGGACATAAGAAAGAATATGAAATATACAGAATATGAATATGAAATCATATGAGGGATGATCATATGAACATGTGATAAAGAGCTATAGAAAAAGAAAAATGTGATATGATGTATGAATATGTAATAAGGTAAAAGACAATGCCATGATATGAGTTATGAGAACTGTAAGTATAGTTGGTATGCCAAGAGTCAAAGAACTACCTATGTCTTTCGAGACATATGGACAGTATACCTATGTTCTAAGGAACATATGGATAGTTTACCTAGGTTCTTCGGGACCTCTGGATAGTTACCGAGGATCTTTATGACCTCTGGATAGTTACCGAGGATCTTTATGACCTCTGGATAGTTACCGAGGATCTTTATGACCTCTGGATAGTTACCGAGGATCTTTATGACCTCTGGATAGTTACCGAGGATCTTTATGACCTCTGGATAGTTACCGAGGATCTTTATGACCTCTGGATAGTTACCGAGGATCTTTATGACCTCTGGATAGTTACCGAGGATCTTTATGACCTCTGGATAGTTACCGAGGATCTTTATGACCTCTGGATAGGTCATTCGGAAAATTCATGGAGCTGTGGGGACAGCATACGTGTGCACAATCTCATAATACTCGTATACCTTGGGTTCTCAATAGTGTATATGGACTTAAATAAGACATAACGAGGATGTATATAGTTGTATCTTAATATGGTATTATTACGATTTGTATTGGCTCATATGTGGTATAATAAATGATGGTATGATAGTATAATTGTGTTTGGATAGTAGACGACATGTTTATATTTTAATAATTCTTTATGATGTAATTATGCCTCACTAAGTCTATGACTTAGCGTGTAAATGTTTTTACACGTAGGTTTCGAAGAGCAGGAGAATCAAGAATAGGAATTTGCAGATCAACCTATCTTTACTCAGCGATCAGATCAGAAGTAAAGTCACAGTAGGTATTTTGTTGTATGTAGTGTGTTGGCATGTAAGAACAGTGTTAGTTCAAATGCTCTGATTAGTTTTGTCTTATTTTGGTTAACTCGTGTGCAGTGACAATGTTATTTTAATCAAAGTTTTAAATTTCATTGGTTTTTGTTAAAAGATTAAAGTTTGAAAAGTCAATGTGACACCTCAGACTTGTATCCGGGTCGGATACGGGTTGAGGGTGTTACATTTAATGGTATCAGAGCTACGGTTTAGTCGATTCTCGGCATAAACCGAAGTCCATAGTGTCTTAAAAAGTGTTCATGCCAACACAGTAGTAAGAACTTCTGATCTGATACGAATAATGAGTATGTTGTTTAGCTAATAGAAATATTTGGTTATCTCTTATTAGATGTCCGGACAAGATAGCTCTCGGGGTGAAGCGAGAGATGATAGATTAGCTGAAAGTAGTAATTCACCTGCCCTGGCCAGGCAAGGTGAAGGACATGCACCCTCTGGAGTGCCTGTACAAGATCAAAATGTATTTTTCAGGACGTTGGGCACTATTTTGACACGTTTCCAAACTCCTGCATCCTCAACGCAGAGGATTAATATAGCCAAAGAGTTAAAAGGATTAGGAGCTCCAGAGTTCAAAGGTGAAGCCGAAGAAGGTCCTGTTGTTGCGGACCTTTGGCTTAATGATGTAAAGATCATGTTAGAGGGACTCCACTGCTCTGATATGGAGAAACTAGATGGGATGGTCTCTTTGCTCCGTGGGCAAGCAAGAATCTGGTGGACGAATGTTATTCATAGGATGCCAAATGATCAGAAAACATGGTATTTATTTTTAGAAGAGTTTAAGCACAAGTATATAGGAGATCAGTTCATCAGGGAAATGAAGCAAGAATTCTTGAATTTGAAACAGCTGAATCGCACAGTGTATGAATATGAGTGTGAATTCAACAAGTTAAGTCGATTTGCGGCCGAATTGATTCGGACAGAGAAAGAAGCATGTGAGTGGTTTATTGAAGGACTACGACCAAGGCTAAAAGAGATGTTGATTGTTTTGAACTTGTCCTCATTTCAAGAAGTAGTAAATCGTGCTAAAGCTCTAGAAAGAGCTCAGAACGAGCAGTTTGGGGATCAGAAAGCTCAATCTTCCAAAAGAACGGGGGCTTCGTCGAGCTCTGTACCACCCAAGAGAGGTAGAGATTCTGGGTTCCAATACCAAGTAAGGCCTGAATCAGTGGTATCCTCTGCTAGAGGATCAAATCAGATGAGAGCTAGACAGACTCAATTAGGAAAGTCTGGTGATGGAAGAGCACAACAGAGACACTGTCAGATTTGTGAGAGATATCATGGTGGGGCATGTAGAGTTGAATCTGGAGCCTGTTTTCGATGTGGGGAAATAGGACATTTCATGAGTGATTGTCCACTGGGGACAGGAAAGCCTGTGCAGTCGGAGCGATCTGCTTCGATATCCCAGAGAGGACGGGGTAGAGGTAGAGGAAGAAGTCAGACAGAATTTTCTACTCAACAGGAAATGCGCTCTACGGCTAGAGTATATAATCTCAATATCAGTGAAGACAATGAGGATCCAGAGATAATAGCAGGTATCTTCTATTGTACAGTAAATGCTTTATGATATTAGTTGATATAAGCTTGTATAACCATATAAGAGTAGAGAATGGGTGAAAGAATTGAGAATTCAATTAGAAATTATTCATAGTAATATGACAGTGACAAATTTATTAGAGTACAGTGTGTGGATAAGTAAGATATATTGAAAGTGTCCCATTATAATGTTAGAGGATTTATATCGTTCTGAAATAGAATAGTTTCTTTGCTGCATTGATAAGATAAGGTATAGGGGATGATTCTTATAAGGAGAATATTAAAAGATCTAATGATGCAGAATATTGTTATAGAAAAGTTTAAGAATATGTACATCAGTGATCAGTTTATAAGACAAAGGAAAATGGAATGGTTGAATCTGAACCATAAAAAAATAATAATAATAAATATAGATGGATTATTGGTATGGAGTGATGAAAATAGAGGTTACTGTCTATATAATGAGTTACATTATATGGATTTTAGAAAGGTTAAAGTAAAATGCATTGGAGATGTGTAGACAATATCTTATCTCCTGGTGCAATGAAAATTCGAGGACGAATTTTCTTAAGGGGGAGATTTGTAACATCCCAAAATACGGGTTAGTGACCAAAAGTGTAAAATTTCAGAATATGGTGATTAAAGTATAATAGTTTAATAGTTTAATGATTTGTTCGGAAATATTTCCTAAAAGTTTATAGTAATTATCCAAAGAATTAAAGGGCAAAATGGTCATTAGACTTGAAAAATTATAATTAAATGATATATATAAATATGGATAAGGATGGGAGATTTTCCAGAAAAATCTCTTTCTCTTTTCTTCTTCATTTTCTCTTCTCCACGTGTGAAGCCAAGCAAAGGTGAGTTTTCTCTTGAGCTGATTATGTGCTGAAATTTAAGTTTAGTTTTGATTATTAGATGCTAAGTAAGGTTAAGGAAGGATTAATTTGCTTTAAAACAACAAAATGAAGAGTTTATGAGGATTTAAAGATTTGAAGTTTTTGAATGAAATATCGAAATAAAGTTTATATTGAGAATTGGAAGTTGAATTTGACTTGTCATCAAGTCAATTAAGGGATAGGAAGTGTTAGAATAGGAATTTGAACATGTTGCAAAACTAGTATAATTTTTGCAATTACATAGGAATGACTAGATTTGAAGTTAAAGAAGTGATTAGGGAATAAGAATAAGTTTAAGTATGTGTATTAAAGTTAGGAGTATTAAAGGAAGTGAAATAGGAAGGTTTGAGCTGAAATAAGGTGATTTTCGAGCTCAAAATGAGATTTCTGGGCTAGGGGAATCGGTACCCATTCAAGGGGAATCGATTCCCCCTCAAACGAGTAAGAATTCCAGAATGCTAGAGGGGAATCGATACCCCCAGGGGGGGGAACCGATTCCCCCATAATGAAAAAAAAGAAGAAAGAAGAGAGACTAAACTATTAATCCCTTAAATTGGTAGGATATTAGAGGTTAATTTCAAGACTTGGGCATCTGATAATCATCTTGAAAATTATGCTTATGTAGATATTGAACGTGACTTTGTTTCAAAGTAAACGAAGGGTTAGAATTGATTCAATTCAAACAAGGCTAAGGTGAGTGCATGTGCATAACATGATTATGTTAGTATATTCAGTTTTAGAACTGCGATAAGTCTAGATTTAATATCTTGATACATGATTCATTCAAGATTATTAAATATGATATGAATTCATACCATATACATTATGGGATATACTATGCAGATTGTGGTAAGTCTATGTTCCAGATTAGAGCTTATATATGAATGAGTTACGAGATATCTATATTAGGTATATGAAGTGTGTGTGCTGTGTTTGTTATGGTTTATATGTATGAATGAGCATATGTATTGACATGTTACAATATATATATATTATATGAGTTGTGTAAATATGTAGATAAATGTGTTAAATATGTGAAATAGTTAAAATGATCAATATGATTTCATAAGAATATGAAATAAGAAGTATGAAAAGGACATAAGAAAGAATATGAAATATACAGAATATGAATATGAAATCATATGAGGGATGATCATATGAACATGTGATAAAGAGCTATAGAAAAAGAAAAATGTGATATGATGTATGAATATGTAATAAGGTAAAAGACAATGCCATGATATGAGTTATGAGAACTGTAAGTATAGTTGGTATGCCAAGAGTCAAAGAACTACCTATGTCTTTCGAGACATATGGACAGTATACCTATGTTCTAAGGAACATATGGATAGTTTACCTAGGTTCTTCGGGACCTATGGATAGTTACCGAGGATCTTTATGACCTCTGGATAGTTACCGAGGATCTTTATGACCTTTGGATAGTTACTGAGGATCTTTATGACCTCTGGATAGTTACCGAGGATCTTTATGACCTCTGGATAGTTACCGAGGATCTTTATGACCTCTGGATAGTTACCGAGGATCTTTATGACCTCTGGATAGGTCCTTCGGAAAATTCATGGAGCTGTGGGGACAGCATACGTGTGCACAATCTCATAATACTCGTATACCTTGGGTTCTCAATAGTGTATATGGACTTAAATAAGACATAACGAGGATGTATATAGTTGTATCTTAATATGGTATTATTACGATTTGTATTGGCTCATATGTGGTATAATAAATGATGGTATGATAGTATAATTGTGTTTGGATAGTAGACGACATGTTTATATTTTAATAATTCTTTATGATGTAATTATGCCTCACTAAGTCTATGACTTAGCGTGTAAGTGTTTTTACACGTAGGTTTCGAAGAGTAGGAGAATCAAGAATAGGAATTTGCAGATCAACCTATCTTTACTCAGCGATCAGATCAGAAGTAAAGTCACAGTAGGTATTTTGTTGTATGTAGTGTGTTGGCATGTAAGAACAGTGTTAGTTCAAATGCTCTGATTAGTTTTGTCTTATTTTGGTTAACTCGTGTGCAGTGACAATGTTATTTTAATCAAAGTTTTAAATTTCATTGGTTTTCGTTAAAAGATTAAAGTTTGAAAAGTCAATGTGACACCTCAGACTTGTATCCGGGTCGGATACGGGTTGAGGGTGTTACACATACGGCAACCGAAATTCAAATATTTCTTTACTAGACACCTCTGTAGTTCCAACTCTTTTAATTATCTTCAATTATCCGTATCTGATGACCTTCAAAACAAGAGTACTAGAATACTAACCTTCTAATTTTTTTCTATATATTTGAAGAATCTTTAAAGAGTCATATGGAACAGATAAAACGAAGAATATCAAGAGGGAAAAGGAAAGAAGACCCATTGTAGTATTTTTTTTATTAGACTGCCTGCAAGGATGGGGAACTTTACAAAAGGAAGATATCAGCCATTATGCAAAGCAATGGTAGAACCCAAAGAAAGACGAACGGGAAAGAAACTAATGACTACAGTTAAAGAAACAAAGAAAGAGAAAACTTACGACTACGGGCAAATATTACACATGAAGCAAATCAGCCCCATAAAACTTGACAGACCTTGTTCCAACTACGAATGCACTCCATAGGAATTTCACCAAATGAGAGATGTAGCATCTCACAAAATAAAATGATAAACAAAAGGCGAAAAAGGAAGTTTGTGTCATACGGTTAAGCAAGGCTGCCTGGAATGCTCATTCCTTACTTGCTTGGGCAGATGGGACGGCTGCCGTGACAGCATCTTCAAGTTTAACCCTTTCAGTTTTCAAACCGTCAGAAGCAGAGCTTGTTCTCTCAATAGCAGAGCCATCTTTATTACCATCATCCAAGCAGACAACTTGAGCAAAGCTCTTTGACATCTGTTTTATAAAGTTGTCGGATAATGCAACAGTATTTCTATGCTCAGTTTCTCCAACAACCCCAGCAGACATAAGGCTAGCTTGTTGTCTGGACTTATGCTCCTGCATGGCTTTCTGCCTCTCCTCATAGAAGTCGAAATCATCCAGGATTGATGTATCAGTTTCATAACTTTTAAAGATGTTCAGCATCTCAATTCCTTGCTCCAATTTCACCTGCAAATTAATGTTCAACACAAAAGAAAAATAAATATTATTATAAATAAGAACTATCTAATTTAAATCCTCAAAACCAAGAAGGCTAAAAACAAAAAGTACCTCAACCTTACCAATTTTTATAGTTATTCCCCTAAATTTTTATTAGAGTCAAGCCTTTAACCTTTAATTTGTACCTGGGGGTTAATACAACTGGCTTTGACTATAAGAGAAGTCAACCACTCTTTGGGACTAGGGGCTTTACTAGGGTACAATAAATTATAAGCATATGGGTTTACCAAGAAAAAGTGAAAAGGTTCAAGGCTCATTTGGTATTTTAGGCTTTAGCCCTAAATAGAATTACCCATGAATATTTAGCTGTCTTAACTAAAAGCAGTTCACCAATTTGAAAACCAGAACACTTTGAAATGAATGGTCATTTTTAATAGATGACCATCTAAATATGTACCTCCTGAGTATCTCTACTGTTGGTTACTGGCTTATTATCATTATTTTCCAGTATAATGTGACGGAACTGACTGTTGGAAACATCTTTGATAAAATGCCATTTAACAGGGAACTGCCCGCTCCATTTATCTTGCTGCCAGTAATCCACACTCTTATCAAAATCAACAGGTCCAACCATTTCGGCAGCACCACAGAACTGAGCACTAGCATTCACCTGCAACAGTTGTGACATACAAATCCATGGAGATGAATGGGGTGAAAAGGAACATACCATTCCTAAGAACAAAAAGAAAAAAAGCATATGAACAAATGCAACCAAAATAAATGGGTTAAATGGCTGGATTCAAAGAAAATGACACCTTAGAACTAGACCTGACACTTCATGCATACATGTCATGTTCCTGTGTTTTACCATGTCATTATCATGTTTAAGTTATTTTATATTTATACAAATTTTGATACACTAATAATTTATATTGCTTAGATCTTGAGATATTCATGTTCGTGTTCTCTTACATGTCGCGATTCTGTTATTTATTCCCATTTCATGTTTCTGCCGTGCAATCATGTTTCGTCCAATACTGCTAGGTCTACTTAGAGCTTGATATGTTAAATAGCATATATTAAAATTGCATAAATCAAGTAAATAGAAAATTTCTGTCTAAAACATATTTACCGAAAATAAGAGAAACACCGGGCAAGGGTCCTGGTTCTCCTTGGCCTCACTATAAGCAGCATCCAATTTTTTGTTCCCATTAGGAGTGCTAGCCCAGACACCATATTTGATACTCTTGTGCACGTTGTCTTCACTGTATGACTTGATTATAAAGAACTTGGCATTCTTGTAATCAGCTGAGAAGTCTTGTCTGTTGAATGAATCATCATGAATCTTGGATGGAGATGTTGTTTTTATTATCATCAATGGAAGAACTATGTTCAGTTGTAATTTGATTCTTAGGTTTTGAGGCCCTGGGTCCTCGGTTTTGCTCGCTAAGGATATCAAGAGCACCATTACAACCACATAGAGGGACACCACTGCCCCTTCCACGCCGTCTGTCGCTATCGAGTGATAGCCAGTCCCTGTTGCTTGCACCCGGACTGGGAAATGACCCACTTCCAAAACGATGGTCTTGGTTGAGATCACTTTGCAAGTAGCCTCTGTTATAGGAGTTTAAGCCGGATCCCAATTGATAAAATAACCTTTGTTGCTGAGATGCCTGACCAAGAAAAAAAATCAAAATTAAGACAGTATACTAATTTAAAATGTATCAAATTCAAATACTAGCTTCACCAAATATGTTGATATTACAATGAATGTTGTACCACTCCACAGACCTTATTCCTATATAAATTTAACAGCTAATGAATGATATTAAATGGGAATAAATAACCATGAACATCTATCATGGAAATTAAGAATGTTAGAAGAAATAAAAATTTGGAAACCTTCCAAACTCAAAACATGCAGCTTAGTTATAAAAGAAATATGAATGATATATAATAAAATCTCCAAAATTCAAAATACCACTGGAACATTCTGCCCAATTGGTCCAAATGGCTGGGGAGATACTGCCGGAGATATGGGAGCAAAAGATCTCTGTCGGTCAGAAGGCTTGGACCAATCTGACCAAAGTCCTCCAGACCTCAATCCATCAAAACCTTGATGTGAATCACTAAATCCTAGGGTACCAGGATTTCCAGGGAAACTGCCTCTACCAAAAGATCCCAATGGAGTGCTATAATTGGACCTTGGTCCAAAACGCATGTCATCACCTTGTTGGTCAACACTAACTAAGGTGGTTAGCTCCGGTTGTGAAATTGTAGTAGGTGAACTAATATAAGGCATACTTGGAGGAACCAACTGCTGATAATATGGTGGCCCTGAGAATGGAAATTGCTGTGCAGAGTACAACTGTGCATCACCGCCGACAGAAGGCAAAGGGGTAGTGACTGGGGAATATGGTCCATATGGCATTTGCGGATTGTAGCCATATCCAGGGTGGAAGACAAGAGATGGATTGTCATTGTAGATGCCCTAATTAATATAAAAATGTCACAACAAAAGGCATAAAGCTTAATCATTGAAAGAAAGTTTACATTTAATTGAAGGAGAGGTTCTCACCATAGATCCAAGTTCTAGTCCATCATCATTTACATAAGGTGGATATTCAGCCCATTCACCAGCAGTATTGTTGTAACCTGCTGTTCAATTAGGAAGAAGTCCCCCAGGTTAATTTCTACTTCAAATGTCAAGTAATGACAAACAGAGAAACAAAATGTATTTGAAAATCAAAAGGTTTCTGCTACTCGTTGCACAAATAAATTACTCTTTTCCACATTTTTCAAAATACAGAAAGTATTCAAAAAGTAACATGCACTATCACCTATACCATTACTGATATAAACAGGATATATATAACATAGAATAAAGAAAAGAATTGAGCATCTTAAAATGTTTACATTTACAACTATGACTAGTTTCAGCTCTCAAATTAAAAACCTATATCTTTCTAACATAAATCCAAAAGAGAAAGACAAACTGAAATATGGGTTTCCTATTTCAAGTAGTAAACCCAATTAAGAACAAAACCAGACAAACAAAAAAGATAGGTATATGGTAGCTGAGGAGTTCTTTGTTTCACATATATCATACAGTATATACTATTTCATATAAACTCCTTGCCCAAACTAGGTTTACATGGATCACTGAATGATATATCAAGGAGCTACCACAATAATAGCTACTATGAATTGAAAGATAAAAGGAGTACTCTTTTTACCAATCTCCAATGCACAAGGAAATTAGATTTTCAAAGACTCAGCCAGACTGGCCCAGCTTTAAAATAGACCCAAGACAACAGAAGATTAACCTCTGTAATAGAAAGATTGTGCTTGAGGGGCATATATTGTTGGTGTGTAGACGTTATGATCTCCAACTGAACTGAAGGATCTAGATTGACCAGTGCTATCCCTTGGATGAGCTACTGGGGCAGTATCATGGGAGGAATTAGGAGAAACCGTCGCCTCATTTTTTGTTGAAATCGTCTGTGTAAGAGAAGGATAAATTAAGGTCATTAATAAGAATGTTCTTCTTCAAATGGTCAAACAGAAATAAACAGGTTAAAAGGAGCAATGCCATTAACTCAAAATTACCTGCTCCTTCATGTTTTCTGGATCAGCATGTTGCTCTTCTGCATCCATGATCAGTATGCTCAGTGACAAAGCAGTCTTAGAAACACAGGCACTATAAATTATTGACCAACCAAAGCTAAATTTGAGGATAGGTAGTCTTGAAGCTAAGCATGTGCCATCAAGATCCTCAAATCATCTAGTATCTATATCATGTTCAAGCTAGAAAGAAACTGATGGCATACAAGGAAATAGGTTAAAGGGATTTCCGGAAACAGCCTAAGATTTTCTGCAATTTGTTCAAGGAAGTTCACGTTGACACCAATGTCTACATATTTTTTTCTCAATTTCGATTCACCTTCTTTTTCTAACTCGGAATCAACTGTTTAATTCCAAGTTTTTAAAGGGAAAAAATGAATATAACAAAAGAAGAGCAGAATTTATCACTAATTCCTTCCAATTAACAAGACCCAGACCTAGATCTTAATAATAAGATCAAATTCCATATAGATCAAATCAAACCAAACACAGTAAATCAATCAAAGATCCACAAAATTCAAACACAGTAAATAAGTAAAAGAAATTGACCGATCAAATTCCAAATGACCTGGAATAAGAAATAAACCCAATGAAATCAAAAGAGCCGGAAAAAAAAAGGAAAAGGAAGCCAGAAATAACAAAAGATCAACAATAAAGAGAAAGAGATAGAATACCAGGGGTACGATCTGACGTTGCCGCCATGAATCTTCTGTAAGACAAACAAAAAAGTAAAAAAGAAAGATTGCCTTGAGAATCTAAAGCTAACCTACGGATGCAGGCAGTATCTTTCTATTTCTATTTCTATTTCTATTTCTATTTCTATTTCATACCTTCGCGTATTAGCATCTCCCATGCTCCATTGAATTACTTACTAAATTAATTAACTAATTTATTAATATCATATATTTCATCCCAAATCAAAGTGGATTGTATTCTAAATTATAAATATTAACAGTAAAGAGAATAAATTTTTTAAATTTTATGATTCAAAATGTCTTATTAAAAAGCCAACAAATAATAATATTTATATGTTTTTATTTTTATATGTTTTAGGCCCGTTTGATTTGGTTTTCTAAAAGTATTTTTAATTAAAAAGACGGTTTTGATCGTAAAATCAATACATAAATTTTTTTTAAAAATACAGTAGAAATAGTAGTTTAAAACCAACTGCAGAAGCTAAGATTTCTAATTTTTCATTTTTGATTTTGTATTTGAAAGAAAATTATAATATTACTCTTACTAATGCATGAGCTCCACTCAATTATATATTATATTTTATTTTAATAAATTCAGTTTAATTTACAAGCAATAATGTATTTTTATAATATTTTTTAATCAAAACAAATATTAAAATTATTATTTCATAATAATTTTATTTTTAGTATTGATAATATATATTTTTTCTTAATAAAAATTTTATTTGTAAAAATATTATTAATGAACTATCTTAAAATATTTTGTTATATTGTCATTGTAGTTTAAGTTGATATATTTTATATATCATAGTATTAATAAGTGTAAATATAATTTAAATTTTATATTTGTAATTTACAATATAATATCTGTAATTGACATTCACTTTTTAATAACAATCACAAACAACTAAATTTTAAACTACACTTATAAACAGTACTTTAAAAATTACGAGACGCTTTTAAAAGTCACATTTTAAAAGCTTTGTCAAACTGGCCCTCACTCTTTTACACCTATCAAAATAAACATGTAAAATCTATCAATCACTTTTTAATGATAATTTTATCATTTCTCTTGATCAAATATATCTCCTAAAACTATGTAAATAGTTAATATAACAAATAAATTATAGGATAGATGAGTATAATTTATTAAAATATAATTTTTTTGAATTTTTATCTTATTATTTTAAAGATAAACTACATAATTGATCATTTTCATTTAAATTTTATATATTCTTCCTCATTAAATTTAAAAAATATAATATGTAATCCCATTTAAAAAAACAAAATATTTCTCAATTAAATCCTCCACAAGTTATTTCACATTTTATTCTCTTTCTCGCCACAACAAATCCAGTAGCTTCAAGCAACAAAACCTCACATGCATTATTTGATAAAAATGCAGCACCAAATGGCATGCAATACCTATTGTTGTATAGACAGAGAAGTGAAAGTGCAGCGACCTCATGTTTCCTTTCCTCTTGCTGAACCCAATTCAACAACCTCAAGCAGCACAGGAGTGATCCCACCCTCTTCCAAAAATTGTAGCAAGTTTTGGCAAAATAAATACTGCCTTATCAATCAATATTTCAAAAAAAATATATATATTATTTAATGAAAATTCCCTACAAAAAGATGGAGATGGTGGTTCGTGAAGGATTGGTGCGATCAACAAGCCGTTTTGAGTTGATGTTGCGTGAAGGGTGGTTCACGTGAATATAGTAGAGGAGGTGGGGTGTTTGGGAAAGAAGTAGAAATTAGAAAGCTTATGATGTTTTAGTGATCAATTTGTAATTTTTAAAACTTTAGTTGGAAAAAAAAACATACTCAAACATTAATGATTATTTGCACAATTTATCTTTTTTAATTTTATACATTCATTGTGTAAGATCAATAATCTTATAAAGGTATAATGACAGTTAATCATCGGTGATTATATCTTAATCAATAAAAAAGATATACAAAACTTAAACAAAATTGATTAATCCAATAATTTATCTTATTTTAAAAAGTCATATAAATTTAGTCGTGAAATTGATGAAAAATTTGAGTTTTACAAATTATAAATATAAAAGTAATTTTTTATTCTTTCAAGGTACAATAAATATTTATTGTTTGTAGGTGAATGGTGTAGCGAAGTCGGGTAGATTAAGGCTTTTATTGATTTTTGTTTTTCTAACTGTCTTTAATGATTATAAAGAGTAGTTGTTTATAATTTTTAAATTATTGATAATATATATATCAATTGCTTAAATTTATAACTTTTAAAAAAATAATATTATCTTTAATCACTAAAGTCGAAGGATACATTTTTATTAACAATTGTTTAGTATAAGTGATTTTAAGGTTAAAAGGTATTTTTTTATGTTGTAAATAATAATAAAAAAGTCAAACTAAATTATATAAATAAACTTTTGTTCTTATAGATATGAAGATAAACATTTTTAGCTCTCAAGTATATCATAAAAGTTTTTAGCTCTCTCTCTCTTTTTGAATATGGTTCAAAAATGGTATCCTCTCTTTTAAAAATGGTGATCTTCGGTTCTTTCTCTCTTTTTAAAAATCTCCTTCGAAAATGGTCTCTTCCCCCGTTTTATGGTGTTGCACATTGTATTTTGATGCTATGCTCTTGTGTTATCGAGAAGATAGGATATGATTACCCTATTTTTAGTGATTGATAATCCTATATTTGATCTTCCTTGTTTTATCTAAGTAATATATATATATATATATGTATTAATGATTTTGGCTTCTTTGTTGACTGATTGATGTGTTGAGGGTCGGCTAAAACGGCGTCGATGACATTAGGAGTAGATGGAAAAAGCGGTGACGGGACATATTTATCCTAGATGACGGCAGCAACGAGAATAGACATTGGCGGCGACGGCTACCCAACAAGTCTAGGGTTAGGGTGAAACCCTAGTCTACTATCATCTGGGTCGTTGGATCAAACACAGATCCAACTGTCGAAAGCAAGAGAGGGCTGGAGAGAAAAAGTGAAAATCCTAATTTTTTTTTGGTTTGTCAAGTTGGGCATGGTGTCTTGAATTTGATTGGGTTTACTGTTTGGGCCATTGGCTGGGTCTTGGTCTATTTGTAATTTGGGCCTGAATATTATAATAGTGGGTCTGGCAATAAAATATAAAATATATGTTAGTATTTATTTTCATTATAATATATTACTCCTAACCAAATTCCAGGAATTTCCCCCATGGGCCATAACATCCATCAAATAAGATAACAATGTAAGCAATGTAGCGGTTTAATTAGTTACCTAGATACCGAAGCAGGCTTCTTCCTTCACAAAACATCTTCCATAAAACATCTAGAAATGATATTTGTTGCAAATACTTGTACTCAACAGCACCATCCATTAGTGAAACAAGGGTAGGTGTTATAAGCCCTGCTCTTTCACCAGATTTATGATCCAACTTAAAAACATGACCCTCAACCTGCATTATCAATCACAGCTGCAGATATGGGAGTAAATCACACTTGAACTGATTTGAGATTTGTAATTGTAAATCCTGCAGGTAGGTAACTTTCTTTCTTTTAACAGATAGAGTACTAATTTACCTATCTGACAAAAGGTTACAGTTGCAACCATGCAACCATGCTCTCTACTTGATTGTGATTTCTCCTATTTGTACAGCTGAAGTAGTATGGTTGGATAAATTTATTTACATGGTTAAAAATAAAAGGTGAAAGTATGTATACAGACATTTTGTGCAAGTATATGTATATATTTCGTATGAAACGATGAAGGGCACTTTTCACGAATCCTTATTTTGGTTTCTTGTGATTGTTCCAACACTCTTGAGCCAGTCGACAACTTCCTGGATAGTTGGCCTCTTGAAAGGATTGTGGTTGATGCACAGGCAGGCCACATCAAGCACTTGCAGCATTTCTTCATCTGAACCTTTTCCTTTTAGGAGTGGATCGAACACTTCATTTTGCTTGCCCTCACTCCTCAATCTCTGCACCCAGTAAACCAATTCTCTTGATGTTTTTGGCCTAGACATATCCACGGGCCTTTTACCGGTGAGCAGCTCAAGCATGACAACCCCGAAACTGTACACATCCCCTCTCAAAGTGGCTACCCATGCTTGCCCATATTCTGGAGGAATATAACCCAAAGTACCCACAAGCTCAGTTGTAACATGAGTGTGATAAGGAAGAATCAGTCGTGACAATCCAAAATCTGCAACATGTGCCTCAAACTTGTCATTAAGAAGAATATTGCTTGACTTGATGTCTCGGTGAACAATGTGTGGCTCACATATCTGATGCATGTAAGCCAGTCCATTACTTGCTCCCCTAGCAATCTGCAGTCGAGTTTGCCAATCTAACTGGGATGGACCATCTTCTTTCTCATGTAACCAGTAGTCTAAGCTTCCATTCTCCATATAGGAATATATTAACAGCCGAAATCCTTTGTGTACACAATAACCTTTCAGAGACACCAGGTTTTCATGTTGAGCTGTGGATAGAGCTTCTACTTCAGCTTTGAATTCCCTCTCCATCAGGCCAAAATCTCCTGAGAGCTTCTTAACTGCCAATTTGGTCCCATCTGCTAATATTGCTTTGTAAACCAAACCAAAACCCCCGCAGCCAATGATGTTTTCTTGATTAAAATTGTCGGTTGCTTTTAAGAGTTCAAATATGGTGAGATCCTTGACTTCATTGGTCTTGTTCGGGAACAGCATAACAAGGCTAGCATCCTTGTCGGTCTGTGGATGAACTCCAGAATAAGAGTTGCAGGAAAGTGAATCTAGTTCAATCTTATCGGTGTTCCCTCCTGGAATAATCCTTCTCTTGGACAATATCCACAATGCTAGAACAGTAATAACCAAACCAGTACCAGCACAGATTCCAAGTACAAGACCAATGATAAGTTTAGTGTTTAAGCGTTTTGGTACAGTGGGAGAATGAACAGTACCCGGTGCATTGGGGCAAATGCGATGCACAATTGAACCACACAGATCTGGGTTCCCTTCAAAACTAGAGCTGGTAAAAGTATCAAACTGACCTCCAGACGGTATCGGTCCTTGAAGATTGTTGTATGCCACACTGAATGAAGACAAAAAGTGAAGGCCTCTTAATGATTCAGGAATTTGGCCAGAGAGCCGGTTGCCTGAAAAATCCAACTTTTCCAAGTTTGTGAGATTTGATATTTGCTCTGGAATGCTGCCAGAAAAGTCATTCTGGCTGAGATCTAGCACATGAAGAAATTGCAATTGACCAATCTCCCCAGGGATGTTTCCAGAGAGGTTGTTTTTTCTCAGATAAATAGCAGGTGGAAGGCTGGAGAGCTGGTTATACAGCTGCTGACTGGTGGCATTATTGGGCATAACAAACACCGGGAGTTCCAGGTAACTTCTATCTACTTGATCATTAGACTCTTGTGTTGCCAATGCATACAGGCTTGCGAGTTCCTTGGGAAACTCTCCTGATATTAAGTTTGAAGACAAATCTATGTAAAAAAGGTTTGGCAGGACACCCAACCAACTGGGAATTAAACCACTGATTCTATTTTGGGACAGGTCTAGTACCTCTAGATTCTTCAGCTTAGCTAGCCAGTTGGGGACTTGACCAGTGAAGTTGCATCCTCCTAGACCCAAAATCTGGAGATTTTGAAAACCTTCCTCTCCCACTATATTTTCATCATTGGGTATTGCTTCATTCATAAAGTTATTAGTAAGGATGAGCGTTGTAAGGTTCTTGAATCCCATCAAAATCCTTATTGCACCGGTAAAATTGGTTAATTTATTAGTAGAAATCGAGAGGAATGATAAGGATTGCAATGCAAGTATGGCTGGTGATATCTGCCCCTCTAGCTGGTTACTAGCCAGTCTTACTGCAGTTAATGACTTGCAAGAATAAAGGCTTAAAGGCAAGGTACCTGTAAAGTTATTGTTGCCAAGGTCAAAAGTGTTAAGGCGTTGCAGGGCGGAGAAATTGAAGGTGGAGAGATCTCCTTCCAGATGGTTAACCCGCAAATTCAAAATGATGAGATTGGTGCAGTTCATGAGAGATGGTGGGAGAAAACCAGTGAAGTTGTTGATGTGAAGCAGCAGTTGTTCCAACTTGGAAAGCTGGCCTATGTCTTCAGGGACGGGGCCTTCAAATTCATTGGAAAAGATCTCAAGGACGGTGAGCTGGGAGAGTTGGACAATGGCATCTTGGATTCCCCGGAGAGGTGATTAAGCGGTAAGGACAGCTGCTCAAGTGAGGTAATTCTGTAAATATCAAGAGGAAGTGTCCCGGACAGATTGTTAAAACCCGCGCGGAAGATCTGCAGCTTGGAACACTTGTCGAGTCCAGTAGGAATTTCTCCATTGAATTTGTTGTAAGACAAATCCAAGATGGTGACGGAAGTATTGATGCAGATCCAGGATGGAAGCCGGCCTGTTAAAGTGTTGTTGCTCACATTGAAAACACTCATATTCAGGGCTGCTGCTTGAACAAGAGAATCGGATCGAATGGTCCCTGAGAAGCGGTTGCTGGATAAATTCAGTGTCCGGATAGGGCTGAGATTGTTGGTGGTATCATCTGAAATGAAATCCAGAGGCAGTTCACCATAGAGACTGTTGTAGCTTAGATCAACAACTTGGAGGTGACTGAGCGAAGATAGGAAAGATTAAGATGGGTTAAAAGTGTGAGGTTTACAAGAGACGTTGACAGATGACCTGTGAGGCCTCGAGAGGGCAGCCATAGCTGAGTGACTCGATCCATATCTGGATCATCACAAACTACTCCTTCCCAAAGGCAACAATCTATAGAAGCTGACCAATTCAAGGGGGATGAAGTTGGCACTGTTATGTTGGAACGAAACCCCAAGAGAAAAACCCTGTCGTTTTGATGACAAGTAGCTTCACAAGGGGAGGCAAAGAAGAAAATCTGTGAAAGTAGTAGAAGAAGAAGAAGAAGATTCAAGAGCATGGAAAAAGTTGTGGGTCTTGAAGTGGAAGCACCAAGAGAGGCCTCTTTGTCATCAATCATCGTAGGAAACAAGTAAGAAGAAGAAGAATGAAGAAGAGAGAAGGATGGACAAGTACATCATTATCTGGTCTCGGTTAAGCTTGTACAAGATACAAGATTGCAGTAAACATCCCATTGACCTCAGCAAAAGAGAGAGAAAGAGTACATTCGTGAGTGACATTTTAGTTTATTATAATTAAGTATTATATATTGTTATAATGGTCAGTTTTTTTTTATAAAAAAGAAGGCAAAAGGGGCTTTGTTGGGGGTGTTATTATTGTTTATGATGAAAAATAAGAATTCCCATTGAAGCGTTTACTTTTGGGGCGGCTGCCACTGGATTGTGCCATTGTGGTGGTGGTGGACTTTTTCCAAGATGATATTGATTGATGACTACAGGCTCAAAGTGTGTGGGTAAACTTTTTATCTTCTCGTGTTCTATAAACGTATCCAATCTATAAATTATAAATTGCTGCAAAGACTCCTTTCTGAAGCATAAACAGCTTCACTTCTTTGCCTTTTTACCTTTCAAGCATATAAAATTTAGGATAAATTACACCTTCAGTGTTTAAATTATTATTATTATTATTTTATTTTGAAATTTTAACTTTATTTTTTTTTAAATCATACTTGACGTTCTTGTTTAGGTATGATTTTGGTAATCCCGTTAAAATGTATTTTTATGGGTAATTTACATCATTGATAATTCAATTATCTTTTCACTCCTATTTTAATCATTATAATTTACATAATTTTCAATTTTAATACTCAACGTTCAAATTAATCATGTTTTAATCACTTTAAGTTATGTTATTAATATTTTTGTGACATCACAGTTTTTATTGTTATTTTATTAATATATAATTAAAATCAAATAAATAAATTTGAAATCTAGAGTGATTAAATCAAAAGTGATTTGAAAGTTAAATAATTAAATTAAAAAAATAAACTCCAATAATTAAAACAGAAGTGAGAGGTTGAGTGATTAATGATGTAATTTACCCATAAAAATGTGCCAAGTACAACAATTCAATTAAGTTTTTAAGTGTGACGTTCCAAAACGAAACAAAAGGTAAACGTCGAGAATGATTATGAAAAAAATAAAAAATAAAGTATCGAAACTGGACAAAAGTAATAGTTTAGGTACTATATCTATAGTTTACTCTATAATTGGTGGGATTTCTGTTTCGTAGATTTAGTGCCTTTTGTGCTGCTTCATTTCTATATACTGTCGACAGATGTTAGAGGCGTCCATCATTTTTAGTACTGTTTTTGTAGAAATATAATGTTTGAGTTGGTTCGATGATCAAAACAGTATTAAAAGTAAAAATATTTTTATTTATAATTAATTTTAAGTACAAATATTTTTATTATATTTATGGAAAATCATAATTTGACTTATAAAAATTAAATAAATAATTTAATTTTTTTGGAGACTTTCAGAAATAGTATTGTGCCATGCCAACTAAGTTCCTCACACTCTTAAATTCGAATGGTTAAAATTATTATCTTTCAATAAGCATCTTTATATTATAGTTTATTCAAATGGCATCATCATAGTATTATATTTAAAAATTAAAAGAAAAGAAAGGCAAGAATCATCAGAAACCTTTGTTTTCGTATTATTATTATTATTTTTATTATCACCTACTTTTTTATTTATAATCGATCAATTATATTGATTTAATTAAATATATGTATATATATGCTTTATCAGTATATATTTTTATTACCTCCGATAAAAATAAAATTATAAAAATTATATATTTTAATTGAATCGATATAAATAACCGAATCAAGTAATTAGGTTAACTTTTACTATCTTGTTTTTAACGAAATTATCTATTTTTGAAATTCTATAACTAATTTAATATATAAAATTAAATTCAAATCTGAACAATATATATATATATATATATGAAAATGAAGAACGCAACAAAATAATAATAATATTAATAATAATAATAAGACATATAAGTGACTAGTTTTATTAAAATACATGGTGGCAGACAGGGTATCTAGGTGTGATGCATCGGTGGATTTTCTTTTAGAGCAACAATGTTTTATTTATTTGTTTAATACTAGTGGGGTGGGGTACCAATTAAAAAGGAGGATTTTTGCTTCTTAATTGCAGTCTTTAATCCCTGCAATTATGATGAATTACCCATGATGCTTCTACTGCAATGCTACTAACTTTGATAAATCATATGTTGGAGGGTTCATTTAGATATATGTTTGTTTCACGTATAATTTTTTTAGAAAATAAATTAGTCAATATAACTTATTTTTTCGTCAACAAATATTTTTAATATTTTTTTTTTGAAAAATATCTTACGGTATGATTTTTCTCCTAAATTTTTCGCTTCAAAAATATAAATACTCAAAATAATTGAAAATATTTTAATGAAAATATTAATTATTAAAATATTAATTAATAATTTTAATAAAATATAATATTATATTTTTAAATATTATAATAATATACTCAATTATATTATAATTATATATGATATTGTATTCTTATTTACCAACTAATACAAATTATTACTTACCTCTGTCTTGCTCGAGATAGCCGGCGACTTGTTTCACTCAGGTAAAGAAGTTAATAATCAGGAAGCTGAAAGCTTCACATGACCACGGTAAAAAATAAAGCAAATATCCATTTCAAAATATATTAGGGGGAGAAAGATAGTGTGCAAGAGAAAGGTTACAAACTTTTTTTTTTTATTAATATAGAGTAAGTATAAGATAATATTTGTTCAAAGATAACTCTCAACCATTTGATATTGAACGTTCAAATTCGGGATTTCCGAGAATAATAACAATTTATTTACTACCTAGGTCGCTTGGTTCGTGCTACTTACCTAAAAGGTTTGAGTAAATGCTATATGAGTTGCAAGTAAAAAATGAAGCCGGTTATAATTACATCAAACCCCTCAAGAAAGAAATATGAACAAATGCATAGGAAGAGATATCAGTTCGCTCATATGATCACTAATTTGGCTGAGACTATCAATTCAACATTAAAGTAGGCTTGTTATTTACCTGTAATTACGGTGGTTAAAATGACATATTTTTGTTTGATTAAATTTTTATAATACGTAATTTTATAAAAGAAAATATATTATATACATAATTTTATAAAAGAAAATATATTATATACATAATTACTTGAACACAAAATTTTTTATAATATATTTTATCACTTAAGTCGCTTTAGATTCAGATTACAAATTATATTAAATTAATACAAACCGATAAATACATAATAAATTGATAAATTCTGCACAAGTTAACCGTCATTTGTCGAAAATGTTTTGGTGTGGGAGTTTTAAGTTTGTGGTTTATTTTGTAAGTTTTAAGGTTTCTAACCCGAAAGACACATAACAAGGTGGGAAGTGGTTCTAATGGATTGTTATCTTCCCATATTGTCACTGACTGGTACATGACCACTTCCCTGGTCTCAGAGGAGCAATTACATCTCAATTATTTTAGATAAATTATTAAATTAAATTTAGTGTATATAAAAAATAAAAAATTATATACTCATTTTGTTAAAAATATTAAATTTTTAGACATTAAATTTAGTGGTTCTAAACCTTTGCCCTTGTAGTAAATCTGATTTATCATTTTCGTCTCTATCGTATTTTCACACCAATTTAACCCTCGAAGTTGCTCAATTGCATCATTTCATACCTTACCCCTAACTTAAAACCCTAAATTATAAATGATTTAGTGTTTAGAGTTTATGATTTAGAGTTTATGGTTTAGAGGTTATGAAGATATGGTTTAGAGTTTAAGGTTTATAATTCATAGTTTTAAGTTAGGTGTAAGGTATACAATGATGCAATTGAGTAACTTGGAGGGCTAAATTGATGCGAAAATATGATAGGAACGAAAGTGATAAATTGAGTCTACTATAGGGACAAAAATTTCTCTTTTACCTTGTTTTTTTTTTTAAAGTTTTGTTATATTTTGTTTGACTTATATTGTCATGGTCTCATATATTTGGATTGAATTTTCATTTAATTAAACGAATCAAAACAAATGAAAAATAAATCTCAACACTTATATTTAGTAAAATAATAATTAAAAACCAACAATTAGATCTAATAGGATGAGACATTAGATCTTTAAACAATGTTAGATGTTCGAATCTTGACGATTACAGATGAAGTAAATTATGTTGGGATGATCGCCTCTACCTCTACAAAATCTGATCTGAATTAATTGATAAATAAATCGGATACCGGTGATTATAAAAAAAATTACATAATTTTTTAATCATCAAACTTAAAAAAAATCTTATTAAAAAATCTGAAGATATTAAAAAATTTATTGACGTGTAATATATATATCATTAATTTGCAAAACTTTATATAAATTTATAGTATTTTGAACATGTATACAAAGAATAAGTTGAATATGTTTTAAATATTTTATATTTTTCTCTGATTTGATTCATTGTCACAAACTATGCTAAAGGTTTTTATTAATTGAGATACGACTAGGGCTGTAAATGAGACGAGACAGATCGCGAGTTACTCGAGATCGATTCGGTCAAGGCTCGATAAATACTTGGATTGAATGGACTCGACTCGAGCTCTTAACGAGCCGAAACGAGCTACTTGATGTTCGACTGAAAAAGCTCGTGAGCAGCTCGAAAATATAATATATTAAGATTTTATTTTTTAAAAAATAAATTATTAATAATATTAACATTTATGTGTTATTTTTTTTAAAATACATTAATGTTTTCATGTATTTAAGGTTCATGTTCGAGTTCGAGGCTTCAATCTAGTTAAGTTTAAGAATTTTTTTTCTTCTTTTCGAGCCTTTTCGAGTTGCTCACGAGCTTCGGTTCAGGATTTCGAGTTCGAGTCAAGCTTAAAAATTTTAAGCTCGCGAGTTTTTAAGTCAAGTCGAGCTCCATTTCATAGTTTTTGAGTCGACTCGGCTCGTTTACACCCCTAGATACGACACAATAGAGTGCTCTTTTTCTAATCTAATTAAGACTATAAACTACGTACTATAAGCTTACCTCAGATTGTATATGTTAGTTTACCAATAATCCTCAATTAACAAAAATAGTGTGTATTGTCTAATCTATATTGATTGGATTGGTATCACGAATTAATTGGAAATCAAATTAATTAAAAATTAACTAAATGTATCAATTTTTAATAATGTTGATATATTAAAAGAGTGTTTTTATCTTTTTTATATAATATTTAAATAAAAATAATAAAAATTCAAACACGAAACTAATGAATTTATATACAAATCTTTCACATGTTGAACAATTCTTAAAAGTATATTATATATATATATATATATATATATATATATATATATATATATAGTTCCAGTGCTATTAGGTTACAAATATGAAAAGAATATACTAGCGATTCAAATTTACATTAAAATAATCATTATATCAAAATTCATACAACATAAACACCCACAATATAATAAACGGCGAATTGTATAACAATATTTATTTTTTAAATTAATGGTTGTATGTTAAAGAAAAGGAAGGGTTTTTTTTTAAAGAGTAATGTTCTTTTAATATAAATTTTAAAAAACTTTAATTCGATTAACTCATAATATTAATTTAATCAACAATTTTGTGCAAATATGGATATATATAATATCATAGACTTAGTATAAAAGAAAATGTCTAAATTATACTTATTTTCTCATTTAAGTGCTTAAACGTTTTTGGTTAATATAGGATTGTAACATTATAAACATTATAACTTTAAGTGTCTAATGCGTTGCAACCGTTTAAAAGAATCTATTATCTGACACGTGTTCCGTTTATAAAATTTTAAAATTTTGATTTAAAAAAAAGAGTAAAATATTATATTTTTAAAAAGCTATAATTTTTTCCTTCTAAAATACTAAAACCATAATCGGACTCCTTAAAACTCTAATTTCACCCCATATTGATATCAAGGGGCTTATTGATTGACCGGAGTCAATCACGATGAGTGTGATAGCGACAAGCAGTGGTAAAGAGTTCTTCAATCAATGGATTTTTCAAGATTCATACATGATTTTATCGATAATCGTCGACAATTTTTTGAGGAGACACATGAGACGAACGACAACGTTATATCATGGGAAACCCATCGTCGCATCATTTAACCAATTGCCATTGTTATTGTCGCCATCAAAACTGTAACACCCTAATTTAGGGGTTAAATTTAAGAAATTATAAAGTGGTGAATTTAATTGAATTTTGGAAGGAAATTGAGGATTAAATTGACAATTTTCAAAGTTGATAGACCGTTTTATAAAATACAAGAAATTCAGTGACTAAACTCATGATTTGACCATTTTTCTTCTGGGATGAATTATAACACCTATTTTTCGTGTATTCTGCAGATTAATTTTTCAGTTTCCCTCCCCCTTCAACCCTCCTTTCAACTCCGATCTACTCGCCGTCCGACCTCCGATCGACGAATCGAAACCACCATCGTGTGCGTTGTCGACCGAGGAACAAAACCCATCAAACTTTTCATCGTGAATCGTCGCCGTCATCGTTAATTTCAGTCGGAAGTATCGTCGGTAATAACTCGATTTCAATTGGGTTTTTTCATCGATTCACGACGATTCGATCATCCATTTACGGCACCTCCCGCATCATCGTGTTCCTTGCACCGTTCCGAGTCCACCGGTATTCTCCATTTCTCTGTCGTCGCCTGCGCGTGGAGGGGTGTGACCGTCAAAGTTTCCGACGTTTCGAAATTGAGCTCTCCGCTGTTCAAAATTGTGAACCGAGCTTTGTAAGTGCCTCAAAATCACTTAAAATAATTTTTAAGAATTTTTCCAGAATTTTCCGACACCATAGCACTGTTCACGCGCCCCACGCGCCACCCCCAAGAGTGGGCATCGTCTGGTTATAATTAATTTCTGTTTGGGTGCTATTTGTGTAAAATCCGGGTGTTAGTTTCGTAAATATTTGCAGAAAGTGGCTAATTTTGTAATTAATTTCTGTTAGGGTGATATTTGTGTAAAATGGTCGAATGTTGACTGTTGACCTGCGTTGATCATTGACCGGCGTTGACCACAGTTGACCAGAACTTGATTGGCTTTGATCGGGCGTTAAACGACCTTTGATTTTGACAGAGTATACCTATCCTGATGTTTTTCGACGTTCCGAATTCGATTCTGTAGTCCGTTTTTCGAAATTCGGACCTGAAGGCCTTAAAATTGCCAGTCAAACCCGTTGACTTTGACCGAAAATTCAAAATTTTTGAAAGATCATATTTTATGTTTTCGACGTCCTGAATCCGAATCTGAAGTCTGTTTCGCCAATTCGAACCCGGTAAGCTATTTTTCACTGATTTATCATCCTTCGATCCGTTTTTTTCAGAATTAAGCTTCGTTTTTTATGTAATTTCTGTTGATATGGATCCGAGGAAATATTGGAAGTTGAATTAAAGATCAAAGGCGTTCAAATGGAATTTATATGGTCGATCAGTATGACACATAAATTGGGGTAATACTTTACTACCTCTTTATGCTTTATGAAACATGTTGATATTGATAAATGCATGAATAAGATAACGTTGACCACTTTTGTGGACTTGAATAATTTATACACTCGATATGAATGTGGTAGAAATTCTGTAACTGAATACGAATCGAATGACTAATATAAGAGATTGATGAATTGTTAGAATTAAATTACAAGTTTGTGATTGATGATAAAGAAATCAACCCTGGATTTGTAACTTATATTTTATTTCATCAAAGGTTAAATGTTAAAGGTACTTGGATGGAAAATTATGAGAATACTCTGGTAGGGTAAAATTACAAAAATACCCTTATATTGTAGGATGACAAGAATTATCCTTGGAAGTAGGTTAATAACTCTGAAAAGATAAATTGATCAGATATAATTACAGATGTGCATAAGAAATGTTAGTTTTGCTTGGAAAATTTGGATAACTGGTTTTTTAATGCCAAAAAAGGGTTTGCGCAAGAGGCTAGAAGTTTGTTAAGGAATAATTTCAAGATCAGAGAATGTTCGGCAAGCAATTGACCATAGGATCTTTAATTATAATCATTTTCGTTAAGAGCTAATATCGAAATTATCTGGTTAGGAAATTACGAAATGCCCTTGAGAGGTAAAATAGTCCGAGTTAACCCTGAATGAGAAAGTACTTTGAGGATTTGTACTTAACTCGATTAAGTACGAATTTGATTGTTAAGATCCTGACTTAGTGCAGAAAATTCTTGATATTCCGTTGGTAAAAATCTGAGAAGGCAATTGACCCGAAAATATCTGAGTTACGAGTAAATACCTGAAGAACAATTTATCGGGGTGCTCTTTTATCAGAATTGTTCGAAGGGACTGAAATAGATGATAAATTGGAATTAAATAATAAGACAAGATGAAAAAAATGATTGAAATAAATTGATCTGTAGAATGACCAGAATATCCCTGTAATGGAAATGACCCAAGAATATCACCAAGCTCAGGAATAATTGGATCCTCGAGCTCAGATGATTGGATATCCTCGAGCTCTGAAATGAATGGAATAAAACTGAACACCAAAATTACCAAAATAACCTTATGGCCTAAATTAAGTAAATATCTTGGATTAATTAAGGAATCCAATAAGCATAGGTGTTGGAATATCTTTAAAAGTTATGGAACACATCTAAGTGAGCCGTCAACCTTAATGATATGTTAGTACCTGAACGGCATAAATATTACTTGAATGCGTGTTTGTCTTCTCAAGTTTGTCTTGTTGATAATTTTGGAAGTATTTAGCTCAACTCAACTCTAGATCACATTCAGTACTAAGAATTGGACGTTTGTTCGACAAATCAACCACGAAGACCAATAAATGGAACGAAGTACAACATGTATCTAAAATTCAGGAACGTTGAATTACTCTGGAAAATCCCGAAGTAACTAGAATGAACATGATTGCTAAATGAACTAGGTAACCTCAATGATTGAGGATTTAGTAAGTGATTTGGATAAGTCTGAAAACTCTGATGAGTTTACATAGTGTACAATTACTATGGGTATGAACAAAATAACCAAATATTCAGCATTACATGATATTGTGGAAGCGTGGAAATAAAATAAGACATTGGAAGATCTATTCAGGCATGATTTCAAAAAAAATGATATTTGGACAAAAATTTATGGTATTAAAGAGTAAATACCCTGGAAGAATAATGAATTGACCAATCGACAAGCATTAGTTCTGGGAACTATTTATCTAAGAGTTGTCCGATAATCCGATCAATCGACATAGAATGTAAATGTCCTGAACCTTCATTTCTTCCTTATAAGCTCAAGTCACATTCTGAATACTGATGATTCTGTCAGTTATTGAACTCTTCCAATAGTGATTCTGAATTCCGATATTCTATCAGTATACTAAAGATCCATGTTCCTCACTTATTAAGATTCCAATGTATTTGAATACTATATGTAAATTCTGGTGTTCCCTACTCACATGCATATTTACCTGGTTTTCGATTTGATTTCTGATCTGATACTTGACATGGATTCTGCTATGATATCGACATGGATTCTGATCTGATATATGACATGGATTCTGATATGATACTTGACTTGGATTAGATCTGATACTTGACCTGGATTTTGATATGATACTTGACGTGAATTATGATTTGATTTTTGATATATCCGTTTACGGACGAAATATGTTTTATTTGGGGGGTAATGTTGGAGGAAGAATACCTGGAGCTCCTCGGCTGTGTGCTCAGGGCCTTACTTACCGGCTCCTCGGTTGTGTGCTCAGGGCCTTACTGGACTGACGGTGGGTGTATGGTTCTGGGGAACCTACACATTTTGGACTTGATGGATGGGGGATATATATATATATTTTTAAAAAGATCTGAAAAGTTCATGATTTTTGGGAACACTAGATAACCTATTCTGATCTCCTGACCTATATATGAAATATTTCCATCTGAACTGAATATTATCTGTTTACTTGAAATATCAATGGGACTTCAGCTCAACCTAAAAATCTGTAGA